>NC_060268.1:97139091-97439091 GCF_021613505.1 Equus quagga
CTCTAGGTCCCCCTCTGCCCCCCCCGCCCTCTCTCTCTGCGCCCCCCTGTGCCCCGCCCTCTCTCTCTGGATCTCCCTCTGGGCCGCCCTCTCCCTCTGGGCCCCTCGCTAATGGCAGCTGCTTTGCTGGCTCTGGTTGCAGATATTCGGCATCTTCCTGGCGAGGACCCTGATCTCAGACATTGAGGCAGTGAAGGCAGGCCATCACTTCTGAGGAGCGAAGACGAGCGAGCGGAGCTGAGCCACGCCGTGGGGGCCTCGGCCCTTCCCCTCGTCAACTGGTCCACAGGGAGGGAGCGGCCGCCCGAGCCGGAGCCGGCGGCCCGTCTTCAGCATCAGCGTGATGTGTCTCTCTGCTGCTTCTTGCTGGTGCTGAAGACGAGGCCCGTCTTACCTGCACAACTGTGTGACCAAGACCCCTGCCGGGCGGGGTCTCCCAGAGACAAGATGTGTCTTCACGTGGGGGCGGCGACTGAGGGATGGTCGGGGCTCGCGGCTGCCAGGAGGGCCTGACCTGGTGCCCTGGAGCGTCTGCAGACACTGTGCCGTGGGTGCCGGCCGGGGGGACAGCCGTGTCTGGGAGCGGGATGTGGGTGGGGCCCGGCAGGTATGGACGAGGCCCCGTGCAGCCTGTGATGGGGCTGGGGGGTGGGGGGCGGGGCACGTGCAAGTGAGTGGACGCCTGAGTGCCGGCCCTGCGGCTTCTGAGGGTCGGGCACGTGTGCGATTCTCTGCCACCTCCCGTGACATAGCCTGAGCCAGGGTGTGGGATGAGTTCTGGGACCCCGTCCCTCCCTCCCTGCAGGCGGGAGCTGTGTCCGGTTCCACCGCGCTGGGCCCCATGATGCAAGGAGTAGGGCGGGTCCCCCGACAGCTGGCCCCCTTTTCTAAAGTATGTAAATAGTCTATTTATCGGTAAGAGTGTTCTCCCCCGCTTCTGCGTGCCCGGCGTTGTCCGGAGCAGCTGCCAGGCGCCTGGGAAGAGGCCAGGCTCGGTTCCCTGCAGCGGCCCGTTTGCTGCCTGACAGCCGGCTGCTGCGCGCCCCTCACCACCTGCGCCCTGGCAGCCCACTCTCCCCGGCTCGCCTCACTCCGGTCTCGGTGCTACTGAAACTCACCCACAACTTGAATCCTGTGCCCCAGCTGCACCCCAGGAGCCAGCCGGAGCCGGTGACGCCTGGGGCCAGGGCTGCTCTCGGCCGGGTGCACGGGCTGGTCGGCCTGGGTTGCCCCCCTACTCCCGGGGAGGAGCTGTGCGGCCAGCCCAGCCCGCGCTGCCAGACGCCCAGACTGTCACCCTGGCTTTCGAGGGGACCTCTCCCCAGACCGGGGCGTCTTCCGACACTGTCCACCCTTCCTGTCCGGGCTGTTCCGGGCTCGTTCCTGGGAGTGACATCTGTCTAGTGTACCCAATACCCCGGGGGGATGGAGGACCGCGTGCGTCCAGCTGGCTGCTTTCTGACGCCTCCCTGGACCTCGTGCCAGTTCTGTCCTCATGGTCCAGGGGTCGAGTGCTGCCTCCGCCTCCTGCCCAAGTGAACGTGCTGGTGTGGTGGGTGCCACTGGGTGTGTGTCCATGTTGTTGTTAGAATTTTTTTTTTTTTTTTTACAGTTTTTCCCGTAGACTAGGGGGAGAAGAATGCTTGTGTTTTAGGAACTGTGATGCTTTTCTTTGACTGCCAAACTCTTTTATGGAATATATCTTTATACTAATGCTGGTGTCTGGTGGTTTTTGTTCTGGGTTACATCTATGTGGCATTAAGCATCTCAGGGGAACCCTGGCTGCCAAGGGAACCAGCGGGATGGGGTGTGGCTGACACAACAGGAGGTGGATGTGGAGGGTCCATGGTGGCTACAGGCTGAAATGAGTGGCACCAAGTGAACTTTTAGACTCCCTGTGCCCCTCCCAGTCGCCTCTGTGTGGAGGGTGCAGCTGGCACAGGCTGGCTCAGGGCTTAGTTATGTTTAGCTAGAAGCACGAGGTTGAAGAGTCTGACCTCACAGGCCCGGAGGAAACAGGATTTTAGGTTGTCTCTGTCCGCCCCAGGCAGAATGATCCAGGCCGAAGGGTGCAGGGACGCTGGGCTGGACCCTGGACGCTGCATGAGCTGCCGGCCTATCTGTGGAGGGGCTGGTGGCAGCGCCCCATCGCCGGGGTCCTCTGGCCCGGCCTGCCCTGGGGGAGTCGGTGGCCGTAGATGCTGACTGCTGGTGTGTGGCCAAGCAGCTCCTGGGGGGCTCTTGCTGTCCCGTCTGTTCCGGTTGACTGGCAGCTGGACCCCTCTCGGGTTTTCACAGGGCCCGGCCCCGTTCAGGGTGGGGTCTAGCTGTGTCTTTTCAGGGAGAGGTTTGTTTTCAATTCGTTCACAGGACTCTGGTGATTTTCAGCTGTCTCCCCTGGCTCCTTGTGGCTGGATGAGGGTGGAAGAGAAACGCAGAACAGATGTGCACAGGGGAGTCCAGGTGGATATGGCCCTCTGTATGGGGCCACTGGGCAGCCTCCTGCCACTCTGCAAGGGCCCAGCTGCCCTGAGTCCCCAGACAGTGACAGGCCAGCTGTGACCTCTCAGCCCCCGGTCGCTCTTGCTGCCCAGTCTTTCCTTGCCCCCCTGTGCCTCACCTGCCCACCTCCTCCCAGGACTTCGCCATGTTGGTTGTCCCACCTCCTCTCCTTCTGTCCCCATCACGTGTCCACATCCCAGGCAGCTGCCTGTCTGGGCTCTGTGTACCCGTCTCCATCACCACCTGCCACTCTCCTCACTTGACTGACAGCTGTCACTCCAGGCACCACACTCTTTTGGCCTCGGCAGCACCTGACAGTCTGGACCACCCCCTCCTTGGAGTCCCCTGCGTCTGGGCCCAGGGTCGTGGGTGTCTGACCCTCCCTGCCATCCTCGTCCTGCCTCCAGCTGCACCTGCCATTCTCGGCTCACCTGCCTTCAGGGGCTCTGGCTGCCCACAGGGCCGGGCTGTGAGCGGGGAGAGAGACCGTCTGTGCTGATGCAGGGGGCGGGAGCGGCAGCAAGCCGGGGGAGAGCTTTCTGGGCTGGGCAGGGGGACTGGACGCAGCCTTCTCTCCAGGAGGGACTGTGCTGGGGCCGCCGCTGGGTAAGGGGTATGCTTGTGAGTGTAGACCCTGCAGTCTCGGGGCCCCAGGGGAGAGCTCCCCACAAGAGGAGGCTGGGTCAGAGGCCAGCAGAGGAGGGTGGCCTCGCCTCAGCAGCAGGGACAGCAGAGGCCCAGAGAAAGGGGAGGGCCGTCACAGGGGCCCAGCACCCAAGGCCTCCTGTCCTGGAAGGTCCCGCCAGGTGTCGGGTGCTCAGCCCTGTCTGGCAGTGGTTCAGCGCCCCTGGCTGCACCAGGTGAGTGCGGAACCATATGACCTCAGGAGTGGGCCTCCGGGTCCAGCGCAGTGTGTGGTGTCTGTGGCCACAGGGCCGCAGGGCGTCCAGGTTGTCAGCCTCCAAACCGTGGTCCCCTGTCCCCAGTGGTGGGTCTTGGTGAAGTGCTCGCTGTGCTTGTCTGTCACCCAGGAGGATGCTGCGTGCCTCCCAGGACAGGCTGGCTGGCTGTACGCTGTCCTCTTTCACCGGGGCGTTCTCCAAAAATCCAGAGACCCACACAGCTTTAGGGCCTTCTCGCTCCTTGTAAAGTCAGCCCCACCTGGCTTTTCCCCCTCAAAGGCTTCAGTAAAGGTCTGTTCATTCTCTCATCGCTTTTGGGGTCTCCAGGGTGCCTCAGGAAGACCCGAAGCAGCCACTGAAGAACCAGGCTGCAGCACAACTTTGGGAGGAAGGAAGGTCATGGCCCCTTAAGGGGCTCTTGTTCTGACCGAGGCACCAGCATTAGAGACCCGGCCTTGGAGGAGGCAGTCAGCGTTCCCTACAAGGTCCGGGTGGGTGGTTCCGCTCTGAGTTTTGCCCCTGTGCTCCGCACCTGTGTTCCAGCAGGGCTTTCGGGAACACAGTTCATAACTTCCAAAATAAATTATCACCTGAGACTGTAGCTTTGCCACCTTGAATCACTTTGAAACTAGTTTTTTTTTAATGTATGAGTAAAGCAATCCAAACATGGGACAGTGTGAAACGACACTGTCTTGTCCCCGGAGGCAGCCACCAGTGAGCTCCAGTCCGGAAGGGCCTGCATATGTTCAGAGGCCTTCTTCACACAAATGAGAAGTATGTTTTACACTACAGTTGATTCTACTTAATCCGTCTCAGAAGCCTGTCTCTCTCCACCAGTGCATCACCGCCTGCGGTGCGTTCCGACGGTCATGCCCCAGTGAAGGAAATTGCTCTGCACGGGGTGTGTCTACAGGCGCAGGTAACAGAAACCCGATTTAGCTGAAACCACGAGGGGAGGGTTTTGGCTCCTGGGACTGGAAAGTCCGGAGGTGGGTGAGTTTCAGGGCTGGTTTGACTCTTGTGGCTCCATGATGCCCGCAGGATCTGGTTTCTTCACCTCCCTCTGCTCTGCCTTCCAGAGTCCCCATCCCCCGAGGTGGAGGGAGGGAAGACCCCACCCGGAAACCTCAAGCCTGGTGATGGGGACAGCACGGCAGGGAAGCCATTGAGGGAAGGGCCCCCCAGGACCTCCTGTGCTTGTCGGTCCCACTGAGACCGAGTGGTGGGAAACAGCCCCCATGGAAGGGCGTGAGCATTAGGGAGGCCGCCAACAACCCACATTCCACGTCTGTGGGTGGGCGTGTCAGTCGGTGCCGTGTTTTGCTCTTACGAGGGCTTATAAGACCCTGCGGTGTTTTGTTGTTGGAATTACTTCCTAGAAGTGTTTGTAAGGGCTAGGGCCAGCCTGTCGCTGCCAGGCTATGGCTGATGTGTGGCGAGGGTGCCCTGAGCATCCGCCATGGAAGGGCTGGTTCTGGGCCGAGGAGGGTGATTGGGAGGGAGTGATGTCTCTCCAAGGACTCCCCCCAGTAGCCTCTGGCCTATGACAGCACAGATTCCACAGGGAGGCTGTGCAAGAGGGGCAAGGTGGCCCATGCTGTCCGCCTTGGCCTTCAGAGGTAGCTGGTCCTCTGGGACTGGAGGAATTTGGGCAGTGTCTTCCAGCGGAGGTCAGGACCCGTGCTGAGATTCTGTGCCACCCCCGAGGTTGCACCGGGAGGGAGCCCAGGACTGGGCAGACACCAGCCTGGCATCTGCCAGGTGTCTGGAGCTCCAGGATGTGGTGTTGTGATGTCACGTCGCAGCCTCATCTCTGCGAACGCCCTGGTGCCCTGCGATGGGGCCTGGGGGTTTGGACAGCTCACCGCCCATTGCTGCCCCGACGGCCGGGTGGGTCCTGCTCCCGGAGGAAGGCAGCCCCCTCCCAGAGAGGCAGGTGCGCACACAGGCACAGCTGGACGTGGAGCCAGGGCAGTGGGGAGGGGAGGAGAGGCGTTGACACTGGGAGGCTCTCATGGGATTGTCTGTTTCCTCGAGTGCCAGCAGGCCCCTTTGGATGGGAACAGTGCTGAGCCTGCGTCTGAGCTCGGGCTCAAAAAAAACCCCCCAAAACCCAAAATGCCTTAGTGCCCAGCTTCTTCACCTGTAAAGTGGAGATCACTGGTTTTATTTCACAAGATTTCAGAGTCTCAAGTGAGTGAGTGCGTGTTGATGTGAGAGCTTGGGATAATTGAGAGGTGCTGAGTCCTCAGTCACCTGCTTCTCACCAGCCCTGTGGCCTCTGGCAAGTTGCTTAACTTCTCTGAGCCTTTTTTATAAAATGAGGATAACCCCCCGATGTGGGGTGGTTCCAAGGACTGAATGAGGGGAGGCGGGTGAAGTAGCGGGCCCCCAAGTTACGGCTGCTTCGGTCACTGAGAGGTTCCAGGGGTGGCATCCCCACCTGTGAGCTTCCACCTGGACTGACATGGAAGGATCCACGCCTGTCCTTGTGGGATGGGCTTCAAGTCTTGGAGCCTCAGCAGAGCTCCTTGAGGTCTTTGCTTCCTGCATCACAGGGCCGGGGTGTGGGGAGGGGTTGCCTCGGACCTGGAGTGTGGGTCCTGCCAGAAACCAATACAACCAGAGACTTCGCCCCTGGAGCAAGCAGGTTGGCCCTCGCCTGCCAAGGGGTCCGGGCTGTCTGCAGAGGGGGCCCATCCACCTCTCGCCTGCCCCGGGGAGGACTCCATGTCTGTGGTGGGCAGGCTCAGCAGGACTGGAGCCCCTGGGGCGTGGCGTGTGTAAGACAGTGCCCGGACCCCACTGTGCTGGCCCGGCCCCCTCCCAGGAGAAAACCTTTGTGTCTAAAAACCTGTGAGTCCCCAGGGCTGGGAAAGGCAGCAGGTCAGGTGCCTCCATCACAGTTCTGTCCTCAGGCAGTGGGAGCCCGTCATGCACCCTGTGCTTCGCCTCCTGGTGGCACTGCCACCTGTGTCCTCCGGCATTTCAGCCCCACGCGCCTCTGAGGAGCCCAGGGCTGAGGCCGTGCACTGATGATTTGATTCCTTGGGCCCGAACCGTCATCCATCTGTCAGCAGGGGGCGCCGTTGTGTTTCCTTTTGGCTTTAGATCTGCTGTTTTGTTTTGTTCTGTTTTTTAAAATCAGCACAGCTGTGGTCCTATACGGAAAGAACTGGAGAGGCCTCTAGGATGGACTGAGCACCCCGTCCCTGGAGGTGTGCAAACCCAGACTAGACGCCTCCCTCCTGTTGGGGGTGACATGGAGGGGTTGGAGCCGGTTTCTGTGCTGCATGGACCCTGGCGAGTCTTCCCATTTCTGAGAGGCAGTGATCCTTCCTGTGCCCTTTGTTAGAAAGTAAAATAAAGCATCGCTCAGATAAATATTACATATGCACGTGTCCAAGATTTTATTCACTTACTGATCAAACGAGGGAGCTGGTAAAACTAACAACTGGTTCCAAGGAGAAGTCACAAGGTGCCATCGATCCACAGGGAGCACAGGAACGCTGAGACTTTCTTCCGGCGAGTGGGGTCAGGTGAGCCTCATTTGGGCATGCTGTTTGTGCGTCTGCAGATGGAGTATTTTGCGTTAACTCTGCGATGTACAGAGTTGTAAAGCAGCTGACAGGCCCGGCAAACCCGGAGCCAGGATCAGATGACTGGAAAGATATGCGCTGCACAGTGCACTTTTCCAGTGGAGACAACCAACATCTTTCTGCTTGTTCCACATTTCCTTCCACTCGGTCTCCCTTTGACAGAGCTCGCTTTTTAAAGTAGAGCCCAGGCAGGGAATCCGAGGAGCCAGTCTCACTGTGGGAAGGGTAGCCTGAGGGTTAGGGTACCCCCCGGGTGCCCTGGGGAAGGGTCAGCCACCTGGGAGGCGTCTGGGGGCACGGGCTGCTCTCTCAGTAGTAAATGGATGGCTTGGGCCGCGTCTGCGACCAGAGAGCCTGGTGTTGGCCAAGCTGCTTTAGGCCCAGCTCCCTGTCCACTCCTGCAGACACGTCAACTGCCACACTCAAAACCGAATTTGTCGTCTCTTCCCCCAGCCCCACGTCCCTCCCACACCCCACTCTGCTGCTCCTATTTCCTGCGTCTCAGCTGAGGGCACCAGCACGCCCACGGCCAAGTCCAGGAGTGTGGGTCTCACCTGAGCTCTGAGCATGAATCCGGCTCCGCCGCGGTCAACAAGATGTCAGTCACCTGGTCTGAAAGGGACTAAAAGTTCATCTTAGTGCCTCACTGCCTGGGAAACAGGATGGGTTTCAGTGTCGTTCCCTTCTTTTCTTCTGAACGATGCCTGGGACTCTTGTTGGCAATGCGTGCGTTTGAATCTCTTTCCCAATGTGGGGGATCAGAATTGGCCACCCCAACATGTGTCTCTTTGCCTTGCCTTCATTATTTTTAGGAACAAAAGACTCTGAAAGAAACTTTAAGATTCTCCCTATTGCCTGAAAGAAATTGAAGATAAAGGCCATCCTAGGACAGGCCATCACCATAGATAACTCTGGGTATCTGGTAGACTCAGAGGGTCCCTGCTGAGCCCATCTTACCTAAGTTCTTTTTACCAAACATTTGCTTTTCCATTTCCATGTGAATTGTCTTCCTCCCCTATGAAGCCCCAAATCACCAGCCCCAACATCCTCCTTTGTAACTGAAGATGGTATTTAAGATGGGAGCCTCTGCCATTTGGGCTACTTACTCAGTTTTCCTGAGTGTCTCCCATGCATACATGTTATAAAGCTTTGTTTGGTTTTCTCCTGTTATTCTGTCTCATGTCAATTTAATCTGCAGCCCAGCCAGAAGGGCCCAGAGGGTGTAGGATGTGCCTTCCTCCCCTACACCAGCACAGCTCCATTTTGAAGTGAGTTTATATCTCCTCTCGGTGGAGTCAAAGCAGCTCCTGGAGCTGCGGGCAGTGGGGTTCCCATGAAAAAGAGAATCTGTAATGGATGCACTGAGAAACCGGGGCGTGGGAGTCCCCACCCTGGCTGGCGAGCTCTTCCCTCCTTTCTGTCAGGGCTCAGAAGGCCTGGGTTTCAATGCTGTGTGCATTAGCAGCTGTGGGACGTGATAACAGAACCGCCCTGGATGGTAAATTGCCCGCCTCACGTCTGGTAGGAGTAAGTGAGATGGAGGAGAGCCCTGGGCCCAGTGCCTGCCACCACACCTGGGCATGTCGGATGCGTGAGCCTTGTCCTCTAGGAGGCGTGGGCACAGCTGGGGTTCCCCTGTAGCCTGGGGCTGCCCAGGGCGGCCTGCAGGGAAGGGCGCTCCTCTCGCCCGGTCAGGATGCTCCCGGGCCTGCTGGGGCCGGGCCTGTGTCTTGGATGCAACTTGTCTGCCGCTGGGAGGGGCAGCAGGCAGGGCTGGTGGACCGTGTGGTCCTTGGTAGGAGCCTGGAGGCCTGGGGGGCTCGGTGGGTGGCTGCCGCCTGGCGGAGCCTCAGCCTGTGTGCCGTCAGGGGCCTCAGAGTTGCCTCCTGCCCGTGGAGTTCGTAAGCGGCCCTCCTGGGCTGAGACTTGGTCACTCTGTTACACCTGTGCTGAGGGCCTCGGTCCAAGGGGCTGGGGGGAGTCGAGTGCTTTCGGATTAGCAGGACTGGGGCTCTGGTAGAGGTCGGGGCGGGGGCAGGCAAGTGCAGGCTGGTCCTGTGGGGAAGGGCAGCTGGCTCAGCATGCCCTCCGCCCCCAGGAGCTTCCTGCCCCACCAGCCATGTGCAGGCAGGAAGGACTGCACCTCCTGGGAGCCTGGACTCGCCTCCTCCAGAAACCGCCTCTTTTTCTGCTGTGTCACTGGCTTCCCGGAGGGAGGGAGAGGGGCTGGGCAGCAAGCGGGTGGAGTGGCTGCAGGCAGAGAGGACTTCCCGTGGGAACCGGGCCTTCAGGAAGGGCCTGAGGGATGCTCCGCCCAGGTCCCTCAGCTTCCTGGTGCCCCATCCTGGCCCCCTCTGCAGCAGCCTTGGCAAGACCAATGGAGAGCAAGCCAAGCCATGGGGGTGGTCAGGGCACACTGGCTGCAGTGACCTTAACTCACACAAGGTTCAGCAAAAGGGGCTGACGGGCTCCTGTGGCAGGGAGGGCCGGGGGACCTTCACAGACAGACAGAGGGACCGGGCCTGGCGCGCTAGGACAGACTGCACGCTGCACAAGGCGTCTCTCTCCATTGCAGCCTCCCCTTCACTGCATGTTGGCCTCGTTCCTCCTACGGCAGGCAGATCCTCTCCCAGTGGGAAACAGGGCCGCCAGCCACCAAGTTAGCAACCAAAGCAGAAAATTAGCCCACTTCACCCAGTGTGTGTTTATCAATCCTGGGCCTGAGTCACATGCCGGTCCAGGACTCAGTACTTTACTTTGAACCATGGGAGTCTGGGGGAGCTTGCTGCGTAGACAGAATTAGCTACAACAGCTCACCACCCCCAGCTAATATTTTGATTCACCAAGTGAGGAACCAGGTCCCAGATTAAGCAGCAGGGAAACAGACTCACATGGTCACCTACTATGTGCCTGGCTGACTCTCACGTAACTTCCCGCATCCATTTAATGCTGACAGAAGCCCTGTGCAGCTCAATGGTATACAGAAGAGGATGCTCACCTGTGTACAGAAGAGGATGCTCTCCCGTGTGCAGAAGAGGATGACCGCCCGTGTGCAGAAGAGGATGCTTGCCTGTGTACAGAAGAGGATGCTCACCCGTGTGCAGAAGAGGATGATCGCCCGTGTACAGAAGAGGATGCTTGCCCGTGTACAGAAAAGAATGATCGCCCATGTGCAGAAGAGGATGCTCACCCAGATACAGAAGAGGACAGCTCACCCATATACAGAAGAGAATGCTCGCCCATGTACAGAAGAGAGTGATCACCCGTGTGCAGAAGAGGATGCTCACCCAGATACAGAAGAGGATGGCTCACCCATATACAGAAGAGGATGCTTGCCCAGATACAGAAGAGGACGGCTTGCCTGGATACAGAAGAGGATGCTTGCCTGGATGCAGAAGAAGACGGCTCGTCCGTATGCAGAAGAGGATGCTCACCCAAATACAGAAGAGGATGTTCGCCCGGATACAGGAGTAAATGAGTCATGGAAACGAGGAGCACTGCCCATGGGTCTGGCCTGGCTGGCTGCAGCCCTGGGCACTGCGGCTGCGATCATAAATGATACTGTTGGGTTTTTGTGTACAAATGTCAGTGTGGGTATCCTTGCCCTTCAGAGGTACTAGGATCCCACAAGTTCCATGGTGGGGAAAGCCCCAAGTCCTCCCTGTGAATTCTGCTAATTCTGGGGACTCCTGTTCCTGTGGTCTAGTGGTTAAGATCCGGCACTGTCACCACCAAGGCCCAGGTTCGTTTCCGGGTCCGGGAACCACCCCCTGTCTGTAGGTCATCCTTTCACGGCCGCGTGTTGCTGTGATGCTGAAAGCTCTGCCACCGGGATTTCAAATACCAGCAGGGTGACCCATGGTCAACAGCCTTCAGCAGAGCTTCCAGACTAAGACAGACTAGGAAGAAGGAATTGGCTACACGTTTCTGAAAAAATTGGCCATGAAAACCTTGTGAGTAGCAGGGGCATTGTCTGATAGAGCGCCGGAAGGGGAGAGGACGGCACAAAAGACCAGGCAGGGTTCGCTCTGCTGGCCACAGGGCTCCAGGAGTCCAGCTGTGAGCACGGACAACAACGCGCTCCCAGCAGCCCATGCCTCTGACTCCTATGCCCCCCTGGCTGTCTCTGTTTTGTCCCTCCTCTGTCCTGGCAGAATTGGATGAACTTCACTTCTTTTTTTCTAAATAAAAAATCTACTCACAGCAAACATTTTGCGAGTTAAATCGTTTTGATGAAGATTTGGGGCAGGGTGGTCCACAGCCTCGTCTGCCTCTCTCCTTCCCCTGCCAGCTCTGCTGCTCAGGAACCCCGATTTCCAGCCCTGTGTATGTGGAGCACCCCAGCTCACCCCCGCTTGGCCTCCCAAATGTGCACCTGCAAACCTAGCAAGGTTTCCAGACACGGCCCTTCCTTCCAATAGCACCTGCTGACTCTCCTTAGAAGGCAGCGGGGGTTAAAATATTCTTTTTCCTGATACGTAAAACTGGGACCGTCCTACACATAAGATTTTACAACCTGCTTCCCCCTTAGCAATACGTCATGAGGACCCTTTCATGCCAGCAAATACCCTTCTCAATGTCAATTCTAACAGTCATATAGCATTTTATCCTAGTGATGTGCCACGATTTATTCCGCTAAACCCCATTACTGAATCCATCAGGTGTTTCGAAATTCGCACTATGATGACTAATGCTGCACTAGTTATTCTTGGCTGTGCCACAGAAGCCCCAGAGGTCAAGACCACCGAGGGACGCCCTGGCTGGGTCACAGGTCACAGGTGAGGATCTGGCTATTTATTCCCACTCTGATTACTGGACGAATATCCATCCTTTCCCCTCTGTTATTAACTGCCGTTTTTATCATCCACTAAATAATTACATACGTATTTGGAGCTGTGTCTAGGCTTTCTCACTTCTGTCTGCTTGTTCTCGTGTCAGGACTGAAATCTTTGATTTCATAAGTGTGAACTACGGGCAATCTAGAATTCAGTATTCCTCATTATTTTCTAGGCTGGTCACATCTTTCGTTTTTTTGGCTAATCGGGAATCATCTCGTCAATCCTCTCCCCACTTCCCAGTTAATTTTCAGGTTTGGCTTGAAATTGTATTAAATGTATAAATTAATTGGAGATCGTATTAGTTACGTATCGCTGCATAACAGGTTGCCCTGACGTTTGGTAGTTTTAAACAGCACGTCTATACACACACCTCCCACCCCTTCTGCGGGTCAGGGTCTCGGATCGGCTTTGCTGGGTGCCTCCGGCTCCCTCGGGAGGCTGCAGTGGAACACTGACAGGGCTGCCGTCTCCCCTGTCCAGATCCTCTGCTGCACTCACAGCCGCTGTTAGGAAGCTCCAGTTCCTCCCGTGTGGGGCTCACGACGTGGTTTCCCCAGAGTCAGGGATGCGAAAGAGCGAGGACCGGGGAGGGAAGGTGAAATGTCTCTCTAGTGATCTCTAAAGTGACAGGCCATCCCTTCTGGCTCAACCCTGACACGTGTGCGGGGCCACACAAGTGATGAACACCAGGAGGTGGGGACGGTCGGGAGCCATCTGAGGGCCGACTGACACAGACGAGAACTGAACACTTCACGGTACCGGGTCCTTCTCAGTGTGAACGTGCCGTGTTCCTGCACCGGCTTAAAGCCTGGGTGTGTCTCAGTGAGGGTTCTTGCTTTTCTTCATACAGAACCCCATGTTGTTCAAGTCGTTCCCGGGATTTCCTATCTGGTTCCTCTTGTGAACAGGATCTTCTTCACGTTGTGTTTTCTGAGTCGCGGTTGCATTCCTAAGGGACACATTGATTGTTATGGCCGTGATTTTTCAGCGGAGCTTAGCTGCTGACAAGGCAGAAATGACGCTAGACTTTCACTGAGCCCTTGGATTGCAAAGCTGAGCCCCGGGGAGCCCCTGAAGGTGCTGTGGGAGCTGCTGCCCCAGGTGACTGTGCCAGTGGAGGTGGGAGAGCCCTCCTGTGGCCCATCCTTGTGTGGTGGCCGCGCCCATGGTGCTCACGGCCGAGATGCGGGGTTCCCTGGCCACCGCTTGGCCTTGCCTTTGAGGGAGCCCTGCAGTCGGGGCCTGGGGGGCCAGCAGGGCCGGCATTCTGTGGCAGGGCCCTCAGTCACCTGATGCCCCCAGACTGAGTCCACCTGCCCACGCCTCTCAGGTTCCAGCGTCCAGCAGCCTCTCTCCAGAGTCCTGTTCTGGACGCCTCCCCAGCATCGCACGGCTCTGGCCAACTCCACTTGGAGAGTTCCTTCATTCTTCCTCTTCTCCAACAGCTATTGTCCAGCATCTCTGCATGCCAGGCAGTGTTCTAGGCCCCAGGGACACTAGGGAGGCACCGGCCCTCATGCTTGTTATCTTGTAGGGAGAGAGACAAAGCACAAACAAGCAAGTAAAATGATACTTTACAAAGTAAACGAGAAGGGAAAATCCAGCAGAATAAGGGAGGACCAGGAGCTCAGAGGAGTTAAAATTTGAGCAAAGACATGAAGGAGGTGATTGAGTCACATGGGTTCCAGGCGGAGGGGACAGCCTGTGAGGCCCTGGGGAGGGAGCTTGCCTGGTGTCTGCAGAACTGCAGGAAGCCAGCAGGGTGGAGCCTGGATGGAGGGAGAGCAGAGAGGGGCTTTGGGGGGGCGGGGGTGGGGCCCCTCCCCCGCCCAGGGGCCTCGGGGGATAGGGAGATAGGGACGATTCATCCTTCCCAACGTCACAACCTTCCAGGCCAGGAAGGGGTGGCCTTGCCTGCACTTCCCTCCCTGGAGGTGAGGGTGGGGGTGATGTGGACAGGGCTGTGCATGCCAGTCTCTGCCCCACCAGCACTGACCTCCATTCTCATTTTAGGACTTTTGAAATACATTTTATTTCAGTGCTATGGATTATGTAGGTATACCTTACTCGTATAAAATGATACCACGTTTTTAAAAGTGGTCTCTCTCCCCCTTCCAAGAAGGACGCAAGAAACCGCGTGTGTTCTTCCATTTTTTCCCTTTGTCTACATAAAAGTGATGAGACATATCGAGTTTAAAAAACGGATTACACTATGCACACAACTCCGCTTGCGGCCCTTTCATTTTCCCTGCCAGTGGACATCTTTGCTGCATGGCAGGCAGGTGGACCCCATTCTCTGTGACAAGTGTCGCGTCCTGTCCTGGCTGCCGCGCCCCACGGAGGCCGTCCAAGTGGTCTCCAGCCCCTTGTCCGAGGCTGCAGGCATCGCCTCTGGCCCAGGAGGAGCGCGTCAATGTGCAGTTAATGCAGAATTAAATGCATCTCGCCGGCCGGGGACAGAAAACAAGACCAAACCAGCGCAAAGGAGGCAGAAAACCGTGTCTGAATCCGGGGCTCACTCGTTTCTAGTCGGCAGCACCGCCGGGTTCTTTTGTCACGCTGGGGGCCCGGCCATTGAAGGGCTCGTGTCCCCTCCGCCTGGGTCCCATGCGTCCCTGGTCCCCACAGAGCCCAGACACTGCCAGGGGCACCCCCGGGCAGAGGGAGGGAGGTGGACCGGAGTGTGGACCCGGCGGAGGGAGGTGGACTGGCGGGTGGCTGGTAGGAGGGACACGAGTCCCTGCCCCAGCCAGGCTGCACCCCCTGGCTCAGATCCCTGACCACTCCCTGCCTGCTGCGCCGGGCTCCCGGAAGCACCCCACCCACCTCCGTGGCACAGAGTGGGGCGCTGGCCGGGTCGCTCCTGCCTGCCTCCCTACCCCCGTCGGTGTCACCACCCCGCGGGGACCCGGCCTCATGCCCGCTCCAGCCGCCCCCTCTCGCTGTTGGGTCTGGGCCCCGGGAAGTATGAGGCAGGGCAGCCCGGGTCTAAGAACCCCGGGGTGGGGGGCGCCGAGCAGGGGTCGCTACGCGGGCGGAGCAGGATGGCCCAGGCCGGGGGGCGTGCAGGTCCCAGTGCCAGCGGGGCTTCGGTGCTGAGGCCCCAAGGTCTGGGTGGCGCTGGGACAAGCCAGCTAGACTTGGGGAGGGGCAGCCTGGCCCCCACACTTCTTTTTGACCCTGCAGGCTTAGAGCTCACCTGGACCCACCCGATGGTGCTCCTGTTGTGTGAACTTGCAGAGGGAGAGTAGGGCCCGCCCACCCCTGCGGCCACCCGCCATAGGCGCCTGACCCACCTTTGGTCTCATGGCCGGGGAGGGGACTCGCGGATCACCAGTCCCGCCAGGCCACACAGCCAAACGCGTTTGTTTTCTCCCGGTCGGTAGGTTTTCCAACCGTCGCAAGATTCAGTTGCCAGGGGATGTAGTTTGGAAATGGAGTAGGGCCCCAATGCAACAGCTTGTCTAGTGGGTAGCATAGGCTGGTCACTTACCTCCTCTGGACCCCGACATCCTTGTCCGAGTACAAGGGCAGCAGTGAGTAGCTCTGAGCACACATCGACCAAGCTTTGGTCCCAGCGACAGCGGCTCCCACCCACCCTAAAAGAACACGGCTCTGTCCAGAGCACGGCAGATTCAGGGCACAGAGAAGACTCGGTTTCACTCTTTCTCATGATCTGCAGACACACGCAACAAACAAGAAAACCATCAGCAGCCAGCGCTGAGCCCCGGAGGGTTGACGTGTCAGCCCCTGCAGAGCTTTCGAACCTCCTTCCAGAAACGGGAGAGGACGCCCCCCTCCCTCGTGTCTTCGAATTCTGTGATGAAGCCCCTTCAGGGTCCCTCCTGGTTCCACTTGGTTTTCTGTTTGGCTATAACACAGTCAGAAGGAAAGGAAAGGTCTTTCCTCTCCCCAGGCAGAGTTTTAAAAGTTTTACCTGAGGGTGCCAGACGTCCTGGAAAAGAATAAGCTTGGCGAGGTGGAGCAGGGACCGAGAGGGGCTGAGAGCCGAGCCGCTCCTGGCTGGCTCCTCTGGCCTGTTCGAAATTGGCTCAAAGGATGTGGAATCAGCAGGCGAGGCTGCCCGTTCCTCCTCCTCTTACCTGCCGGGGAGAGATCGGTTCCTGGCTGGCCCGGGCACTGTCATTGATACAACTGGTGTCATCGTTACCTTCCACTGACAGATCACTCGACACCTGCCAGCCCAGGCAGGGCTGGGCCCGGGCATCGCCCTGCGAAGCTGGAGGCTCTGACCCTCCCCGTTGTCCTGGAACTGAGGGGGAGGCCAAGACGCTGGCGCTGCTGGGATGCGCAGCTTGGTGACCCAACACAAAGACTAGGTTGCTTGTGGTGCCTGCTCCCCTTGTGGGGTCTGGCTGCCTCCCGTTTCCTGCAGCCTGGCCTCCGTTGCCGTCCTGGGCAGAGGAGAGGAATTTGTTGCTGGCTGGGAGTGAGGCCGAGTGACGGAGGATGCTGCACCCAGAAGGGGCTCTGGGCGTGAGGACCTGGGGGTGAGAGTCCTACCCAGCCCGGCCCTCCCGGTGTGTGCGTCCCGGGCGGCGTCATGCTGCAGCAGATCCTGCACGACATGTACATCGACCCCGAGCTCCTCGCCGAGCTCAGCGATGTGCAGAAGCACATCCTCTTCTACAAAATGCGGGAGGAGCAGCTGAGGCGCTGGAGGGAACGCGAGGCTTGGGAGGCCCTGGCCCAGGCCGAGGGCCTCAGGCCCCCGACGGTCAAGCGAGGTAGGTGGCTGGGGTCACCGAGGGGCTGACCCCTGGCGTCCCAGGAGGTGGAAGAATTATTGATGCCGGGCTCTGTTGTCCGGTCACATGGGCACTGGTGTGATGAGGGCTGGCGGCGTTAAACCCTTGTTCTGTGGACGTCCGGTCCCGTTAGTCCTGGCCTCTGACTTTTGACCCGGTCTGTAGGGTTCCAAGGCTGCAGAGGGGACTACCCAGGGACCCCGATGGGGTTGGGGAAGGGGGACTTGCTTTGTCTTGTTGTGGGAGGTCCAAGTTCTGGGAAGATACATTTGGGGTCTCAGATTGTGCTCAGACACAGTTGGTGGTGGCCTGGGGAGGGAGTGGGCGTATTCTTGACCCTCATCCGTGGTCCTGGGACAGAGGGACGGGGTGCAACAAGATGTGCTATTCCTGCCTCCCTTGTGTGTGCGGCCCAGTGGACCTCAGCTAGCCAGCCCAGTGCCCAATGCCCTGTCCCCCCTCTCCCCGTGTACGAGGCTGTGAGAGGTTGCTTTGGGTTGTGCCTGGAGCCCCACTGGGCATGCGGAGAGAGGGTGTCAAGGGACGTCCTGCTCAATGAGTGACCAGCCCCAAATGGCAGCAGCAACTGCAGACAAGAAGCAAGGGCCCCAAGCCATGTTTCCGGTGGGTCATGTGCGGTCAGGTGCCGGTCACGCCCAGGGCCTGGTGCATCTGCGGGTAAAGGCGCAGCTGAGTGGTCAGGCTGTGGTGACCTGGTACCCGACTCAAGACCCTGCTGGTAGCGGGGGTGGGTGCTTTATGTGGATGCCACACCTTCTGGGTTGCAAAGCCCTTTCATCTCTCTCTTTCACTCCCCGCAGCAGCGCTCCTCATGGCCTCCATACCGTTCACCAGAGCAAAGTATAGACCTGGTCTGTTTGCAGTTTTCAATCCAGGACAAAGTCCTGTTTCTGGCCTGAGCATCCAGGCCCCTCGGTGACCTGGCTCGGGCTCTCCACGCCAGGCTCCCTGAGGGACAGCCCCTGCCATGTGCCACAGGCTGCGCTCACCCATCCGTGGTTGCGCCAGCCCCTGCCTTTGCGTGTATAGTTCTTCCTGCTGTGAAGGTGCGCCTGCGTCCATCCCCTGACCAGCTCCTCCACGACCAGCCCTTGCCCCCCGGAGTATTCGGGGATGTTCCCAGCACGGGGAAGTCCTTGCTTCTCTGCGGCTGCTTGGCATGTAGGACCCGCCGTGCCCTACCACACGCCATGCTGTCATTGTCGTTCGTCACCTGCTTGCCTAGCTCTCCCAGGGGACTCAAAGCCACTGGAGTGTGAGACCGTCCTCCATCTGTCTTCCATCTTTGGGTCTGGCACAGAGTTGGCACATACTGTTAAATCCCTGTTTTGAAAAAGAGACAGCAGGACCCCAAGGAGGGAGAGCTCTGCCTTGGCGGCGTGTGGCTGGTGCTGAGGCGGGGGCCTTCCGGGCGGGGCTGTGCTGGCGGCTGCAGCGCTAGCTGGTGAACATGACAGGTTGCCTCTCCAGCCCCACCCGGCCTGGGCCCCGGGGCCTCCCGTCGTCTGTCCAGTGGCTCTTCTGGGAGGAAGACAGATGCCTCGAAATTTAACTGCAAAAATATTTTTACGGCCATTTGTCACACGTTGACATCTACATTCGTGTATAAATTATGCATTAAACTCGTTTGGGTTTCTGGTGCAGAAGACTCTTTTCTGGGTAATTAGTTTTCTGATTTATAAAGAATGGAAAAGAGGAGGAAACACAGTGAGGGATGTGTGGATTCCAGGGTGGGATCCTGCCAGACCTCAGCCCTTTGCTTCAGTCCTGTCCCTGGAGCTGTCTGGGGAGACCCCGGGGAGCCTTCAGCTGCAGGTCCGGGACACACAGTGCCTGCCCCCCATCCTAGGATCATGATGCCACCGCCCTGACCTGGTCTGTGGGCTTTACGCTTACCAGGGGCCTGCCCTCACTGGATGCCCCCGTAGCCTTGTGACCCATTTCAGACGAGGAAGCCACGGCTTGCAGAAGTGACACAATCCATCCAAAGTCACCTGGATGCCCAGAAATGGAGTCGGCATGTGCGTCCCGTGACTTTGACCTTGGGTCCCGTGACTGATGTTTCTCCATTCGTTCCCTTCTGAGCTCGGACTTCATTCAACGGATGATCTGTGCACGCGTTCATTGTTCATTCATTCATTCCTTTGTCCCCTTGTTCGATGTCACTCAATGCTGCCTTTGGTGAGCTGAGCAGCTCAGGGGGACACAGCCAGGTGGAGCGCCAGGGGCCAGGCCCGGAGCAGAGCGGCTGCTTGAGGCTCGGGCAGGAGTGTGTGGGGACGGGCTCCAGTGGCTGGGCCTCTTCTCTTCCTTACTTTCGCAGGCGCCCCCTTCCCAATTTTGCACCCCCACTACCCCCTGCAGCTTGTCCAGGAGGAAGCATCTGTGTGGCCCGTTGAGCTGTGTACCAGCCCCTTGCATCCCTGAGCCCAGCTGACTCGGGCCTGGTCGGCCAGAATGCTGCTTGGCCTCCTCCTGCCCACCCCCCATCCTGCTCGTCCTCTGTGGCCTCCTGCCACCCTCTCTTTCCTGGGCACATTTCCCGGCTCCCAGTGGGCCTAGGGCTCAGGCCTGGAGGACGGGCAGGGCAGGGGGCACCCTGTCCCCAAGAGTGTCCCTTCTCTCCACTTGTGCCTGAGAGGGTAGGAGGAAACAGTGGTGACACGGATTGTTCTAGTTTACACAGCTCGGGGCTTTGTTGCTGCTGGGACACACAGCTGGGGTCCACACAGAAACAGGTGGGGGTGAGATGGTGGTCACAGCTGGCGCACGTTGCTGCCCTGAAGGTGTGGGCCTGTCTCTGTTTTCACGTTATGCTTTGGGGAGGATGCTCTGCTCTGATGGGGAAGAGGCAGACCTTCTGCTGGGGATGTTTTCTCATCTCCCGTAGCATTTGCTGTTTTGCCGCATTTCTGGCAAAATCGGACGTTTGGCGGGAATTTGCGCTCCTCCCTTGAGACCCCGGGGAGGAGCGTTACAGTGTCCTGTTCCTGCTAGACTGGAGCCGAGCCCTCCAGTGTCGTTCTGACCTTTGCAATCTCTTCCCTCTCAGCCCTTTTGCCCCCACGAGATCGCACGCCCGTGTTAGGAGTCACAGCCTTCACAGCCCCGCAGGACCCTCTGCATTTGCTCCTCTCCCAGTTTCTTGGCCCGGAGCTGGGTGTTGCCTGGGACACAGGACGCAGGTGACGTGTGTTCGCACTGCTGCTGTGAGCCGGGAGGCCTCCTCACCTGGACCTGTCCGTTCTGCCGTGACTGACAGTTTCCATCAGTGTCGAACCAGTTCCTCTGTGACCACCTCCTTATGTGCCTGGACATCCTTTGCTTGGAGACCAGACATCTTTCCCCACCCTCCTTCACGCTTTCTCCTTTCATGTGGCCGACACCAGCCACGCTGTGAACCAAGCCTGCACACTCGGGGAGGGGGGCTTCCTCTCCTCTCTGTCTCTCACCCACACAGCCAGCCCCGGGTCAGAACCCCCGCACGCCTCCAGCGCTGGCTCCCTGGTCTGCCCCCTGTTCCAGCCTGTGGGGTCCTGCTGGGCTCCAGTCCCTGCTGCCTCCGTTCCCCACAGCTAGGATCAGGAGGCGGCTGCCATCCTAGGCCTGCCTTTCCCTGCAGGCTCCGCCTGGCAGCTCCCAGCCGCAGTCCTGACTCAGAGGTGGGGGGAGACACCCTCCTTAGCATCCTCTCTGTGTCTCAGCATCAAGCCGCTGCTGCTGCCTATCGGCCCCAGGTGGGCCTGGTCCATGCCCTCATGGAAGCCATGGGATGTGGTCTTTCTCGACCATCCAGTAACCACGGCAGCCTCGCTTGCTGGTCCTGAGCCGTCAGCCTCATCATGTTCCCTTTCACAGCGTAGATGTCCTGGCCTTGAACACCAGCCCCGCTGTGGAGACACAGTGCACGGCCTGGGACTGCCCCGGTTGTGATTGTGTGGCTGGTGTGGGGCCCCTCCTGGGCAAGGCGGTGGAACAAAGAATCTAGGGTCTCTGAGAGCTCTGTGTGTGTATATGAATAGTGTGGGTTCTCCCAGTAGTTTGGGGCACGGAGAGAGGGGCTGGGGGTCATGTCCTTCTGCTCCACCCGCCTAGATTGTGAGACCCAGTGTGAGCCTTCCTCGCAGCAGGTGCTCCCCCCAGGTTTGTGGACTTGACCCTGATGGGCCCCCACTTTCTGGCTTCCCAGCCCTACGTCCTGGCTCCATGTGGTGAACAGAAAGGTGGACAGCAGTGCTGGTGGGTGGAGCCCTCTCACCTGCTTCCTGCAGCTCTGTTCCTTCATCTGTCACGGGCGGGGGGCTCCGGGGGCTGTGAGGGTGAAGGAGGCCATGTGCGACGTTCCTGCGTGGCACCTGCCTTGGGCCTCCGGTTCCTTTCAGCCCCGCATCACACTCCCTTTTCCTCCCTGCCTCCCTGAGACCAGTGGTGGGCTCCTGACTGAGGTGGCTCCAACTGGCCGAGGGTCCACGGCTCCCCTTCTCCCACTCCAGCACCTTCAGGAGCTGGAAAGGCCCTGACTTGCCCGGCAGAGGCTGCTGGGAGGGGACGTGGGGCGCCTGCCGTGATGGCTCTTGGTGCCTGGCAGCCTGGGTGTCCCCAGGGGTGACGGGCAGTTTCCTTGGCTGTGGGGAGATCAACCTTATGTGGCGCCCTTAACTGTCAGCTTTCTATATCTAGAAGGAGAGAACTGAGGCGAGGCCTTGTCCAGCTGAAGGCTTTTGTTAGGGGAGTCTGAGGGTGTCCTGGAGAGGGGGCCTGGGTGCTGGAAGCTGAGAAGGGTCAGGTGGCCAGCAGGGCAAGGCCTGAGAACCCACCCAGAGGGAGCGCCTCCTCTGTGTCTGGCCCGTCCTGGGCCCTTCACGTGCCCCTATTTATCTCACCCGCTTAGGGACCTGGGAGCCGGGCCCTTGAAAGACGCTATTATTTATATACTAGGAAGAAAGCTGTAAATTAAACATGGGAGGCTGTGGTTTGTGAGACACATCCTGATTTCAGAAATGTGAAAATATGTGTCTTCAGATCAATGAAGTAAGTTGTTGTCCCCATTGGAGCTGAGCAAACTGAATCTCAGGAAGGAGGCACCCTGCTCCAGGAGCCGCGTGGCGCTGGGGCTTGAATCTGAGTCTGGGCTGCCGGGCTCAGGTTCCCTGTTCTTCCCACAGCATGCAATGCTCCTCTGCACAGCAGCTCCCTCGGTGGAAACAAGATATTGCAGGCGGTTACAGAGCAAAACAAAATTATAAAAGCAATGAAAGAAAACATGGGACAATATGGGGAGGGTAAGGCTTTCTTAAATAAGACATGACAAAGAAGATAAAGATGAATATGACTGTCTTAAAAAAACTCTGTGATAAAAGATACCAAACTGAGTTTAAAAAAAGAACACAATGAGATAAAAGAGAGAAAAATATTTGCAACATATAACAGGCAGACGCTTAGTGTCCACGGAACATAACAACGTTCTCCAAACCAACCCGTGCAAGACAAACAGTAGAAACATGAGGCAAAGACGTGCACAAGCCATTCACAGCAGTGACATTTCAGGCCACAGTGACTGCATGGACCGGTGTTCAACCTCATGGTAAACCACAGTGATGCGAACTGAACAAGATGCCAAGAGTCAAAGAGGTTCGAGGGTGGTGGTGTGGTGAGGGCCTGGGAAGGGAGCTGTTTGCTCTCCTGCATGGCCAGCCGGCGGAGGGGAGGATGCAAAGAGAACAGAGAGCACGTCCTCTTCCATTGTTTCTGCAGGTTTTGGAAGAGCTTGGGCCCATGGGGTGGGGCATGGGATGAAGGCCGGAGCCCATGGCCTCACATCGGTCAGTGGTCGGTGGCCCAGCAGAAGACTCGAGTTCCAGTGAAGTTCACCTCCGTCTCCTGTCTGCTTCTCCCAGCGGCTGCCAGAAGCCCCAGGACTGTTTGAACAGACGGACTGACGGAGCTTTGCTGGGCTCTGGGGGGAAGCACCTCCCCTGCCTGCTGCAGGGCTGGGGGGATACTGGGCTGAGCCGCCCGCCTGCGGGGGGCTGACTTCTGTCCCCTTGCCTCGGGGGTGATCGCCTCTGTCACCTCCCAGCTCCCCCTTCCAGCCTGGGGTCAGCAGGGGCCATTTCCGCCCTCGCAAGGCCACCAGCTGGTTATCTCCTGACTCCCTGAAACACGAGCAGCCGGCTGAGCTCCAGCTCAGAGGAGCTGGGCTGAAGCACAGGTGTGGGCAGCCGCCTGGCCCTTGGCTCACTCTCGCGGTGGCTGGCTGGCGTTACTGCTTTCCAGGTTTTTCTCATGTAAACGTTAGCAGAGCTTCTGAGGGTTTTCCCGTTGGGACCCAGGTTTTGCATCAGACTTTGGGGTCTAGATTTCTTGGGCAGCTGGCCTTAGAGGCGGGGGCCTGTGGATTCCCAGGGATGACCACACCGAGGCCAACACACATGCAAGATCTGGGGTTGCTCTCTTGTTCTTCTCGTAAGGGAGCAGGGCTTCCGTGAGAGACGTGGCCTGGATCTTAGGGACCACTGTGCAGGCCCAAGGCTGGAGGGAGTGATGGATGGTTTGGTGCACCTGACCCCGTGTCTGTGCTGCCGACCCGCAGCAAAGACAGTTCTGAATGCAACATAAAGGAACCTGGCTTTACTGACGAGGGACCTTTCGCCCACACTGCTGGCCTTCACGTCGCCTGTGCCCGAGGCAGTCTGCCCAGTGGTCAGGGTGTCTGCGTTCGGGTTTCGGCTCTGCCCACTCCCTAACTAAGGGTAGCTACTTTCCACTTATAATTTGACCGCAGCAAGTTGCTCAAGCCTGCCTGAGCCTCAGTTTCCTCTTACGTAAACTGGGCATGTTGACGATAGGACCTATGTCCCAGATCTGTGGGGAGATGAAGTGGGATGGTCTCGTAAAGCCCCCTTTGTTGTAAGTACCTGGTAAACATTACCATGAGCACATTTCTCACATTCACAATGAGTTCTTTTCTGGTTTTTCTGGAAGGTTAAAGTTCACAGCTTAGAACAAAAGGCACCTATGTTCACACATCATGACACACCCGTGTCACCTGTCAGGGCAGCCGCCTCCCTGCGGGATTCACTGGAAGGGACCATGTCATCAGAAGTGCCCTTCCCTTAGGAGTATCTACCTGTCTATCATCTATCGTGTCATCTATCTATTTTATCATCTGTCATCTCTCTCTCTATCTATCATCTATCTTTCTATTATCTGTCATCTATCTAACTATCTATCTATCTATCCATTTATTTTAAGGAATTGGGTCACACGATTGTGGGGCTGGCAGGTTCGAGATCCGTAGGGCAGGCCAGAATGCTGGAAACTCAGGCAGGATTTCTATGTTACAGTCTTGAGGCAGAATTCCTTTTTCCTGGGGAAATCTCAGTTATTTGCTCCTAAGGCATTTAACTGATTCGATGAGGCCCACCCACATCATCTAGAATAGTGTTTGACCAAACAGCGGGGCACCGTAGCCTGGCCACGTTGGCACATAAAATGAACCATCACAGTCTGTGATCGATCTGCTTACCTGTAGTGAGCACCTCCTGTGTGCGGCGTGCATCTCCTGCGAGAGATGCTGAGTCTGCGCACTAGACTCCTTCCACCTGGCTGGAGTGCCCAACATTTTGGTAAAGCTGTGCTGGGGAAAGGGGCATTCTTCCAGGGTACCTCCCAGAATCCAAGAACGGCAAACACAGCCCCACTAACGCTATCCCGGATCTGAGTCCATGTGGCTTCCACCTCCAAGATCCGTTATCACCAAGTGACGCCCACACTTTCCGTGTCTCAGTCTAGATTCCGTTCAGCGGGCGTCACCTCTGTGAGCAGAGGTGGGGGTCACAGGGAAGGCGGCCATGCTGCCGTTCAGGGTGATGAGCTGTGGCCGGCAGAGCTGGGAGGGAAGCTGGGTGTGATGGGGAAGCTGATAATGTCTCCGCTTAGGGTGGACCATCTTGTTTTTCTTGACCCAGACTTTCCTCGTTTTAAAGCTGAAAGGTCTGCATCTGGGGAATGCCCTTGGTTCCAGGCAAACTGGGACTGTTGGGCACCCTCTCTCTGGCACATTAGACACACTTACATGAAAACTACCCAAAAAAGTGGGTTTAAGGAATAGGAAAATTGCTGCCATGTAAGTGCGGAGGAGTCAAAGAGAAGGGACGTCTTCCTGGGCCACTTCTGGAGGCAGTGACCACGCAGCTGGGCCCTGAAGGAAACTGGGTAAGACAATGCGGTGGATATTGATGGCTCTGGCTCCGGGCACCGGAGCACTCTTTCTCTTTGGAGGGAAAATGGAAGATGAAGGGGGATCTTGTTACCTTTCCCACTCATTGGCTGCTGGAATGTGGGCATATATGGTGCAAAGATAGGGTCAAGGTTCTTTTTAGTTTCTTTATGAATGTCTATTTTTTCCAGTACTCTTTGGTGGGATAAAACATTCTTTCTCCACTGAATTACCTTGGTACTGTTGTTGAAAAGCAATTGATGAGGCCAGCCCGGTGGCACAGTGGTTAAGTTCGCACGTTCTACTTCAGCGCCCCAGGGTTCACTGGTTCGGATCCCGGGTGCGGATGTGGAACCACTCATCAAGCCATGCTGTGGCAGGCATCCCACGTAAAATGGAGGAAGATGGGCATGGATGTTAGCTCAGGGCCAGTCTTCCTCAGCGAAAAAAAAAAAAAAAAGAGGAGGCTTGGCAGCAGATGTTAGCTCAGGGCTAATCTTCATTAAAAAAAAAGGAAAGCAATTGACTGTATGTGTGGGTCTATTTCTGGACTCCATTCTGTTTCATTGATGTATGTATCTACCCTTACACAAACACCACATATCCTGTAGCTTTATAGTAAATCTTGATACTAAATTGTATGAGTCATTCAACTTTGTTCTTTTTCAACATCGTTTTGCTATTCCAGGGTCTTTGCTTTTCCAGATATATTTTAGAATCAGCCTGTCAATTGCCATAAGAAGCCTGCTAGAAATTTGAGATTGCGTTGAATCTGTAGACCAATTTGGGGTGAGTTGACATTAATACAGTTGAGTTTTCCAATCTGTGAAAAAGGCGTATTGTTCCATTTATTTAGGTCTTTGATTTCTCTCAGCAATGTTTTGTGGATTAGAGAACACATTTTGTTAAATTGGTCTCCTTCTATGTTTTATGATGCTATTGTAAATGGTATCTTAAAATTTAATTTTCACTTTGTTGATAAACTACAGAAATACAATTGATTTTTGTATATTGATCACCTTGTCTCCTGTGACCTTGCTAAAATCACCTACTGGTGCAAATCGCCATTTTTGTAGATTCTTTGAAATTTTATAGGTAGATGATTGTGCCATATGCAAAAGAGACACTCTTATTCCTTCCTTTCCGGTATGTGTATACCTTTTATTTCTTTTTCTTTCATTATTGCACTGGTTAGGATGTTCCGTACAATGTTGAATAGATATGGTGAGGGGAGACGGCCTTGCTTTGTTCCCAATCTTAGGGGGAAGTATTTTGATCATTAATTTTAATGTTAACCAAAGATTTCTCATACCTGCATTTTATCAGGGTGAGGAACTTCCCCTCTATTCCTAGTTTGCTGAGAATTTTTATTAGGAACGACTGTTAGATGTGTCAAATGTTTCTCTGCATTGAGATAATCACAGTTGTTTCTTTTTTAGTCTGCTGATAGAACAGGTTGCTTTGATTCATTTTCAAATGTTGAATCAACCTTGAATTCCTGGGATAAACCCTATATGGTTATGATATGTTATTTAAAAAATATATTTCTGAATTCAGCTTGCTAATACTTTATAAAGAATTTTTAAAACCTGGGTTTGTGAGAGATCCTGGTCTGTAGTTTTCTTGAAATGTCTTTAGTTAAAAGTCAGGATGATGTTGACCTCATAAAAATGAGTTGGAAAATAGTCTTTCCTCTTCCATTTTCTGGAAGAGTTAGTGTAGAATTGGTATTATTTCCTCCTTAAGTATTTGGTAGAATTCACCAGTGATGTCTTCTGGGCCCAGGCTTTTGTTATGAGCAGGTTTTTTTTTAAAAGATATTTTGTTTATTTCCTTTTTCTCCCCAAAGCCCCCGGGTACGTAGTCCCACATGCCGCAACTAGAAGGACCCACAACTAAAAATACACAACTACATGCCTGTACCTATATCTATATTTTCAAATTTATTAAGACAGAATAGCACATGATATTCTCATGTAATCATTTCTTATTTTACACTGTCTTTATCACTCCTAATGCTATATATTTTTGTTTTATTTCTTTTTTTACTTAATTAGGCATTCCAGGTGGTTTCTCATTTTATTGCATTTTTCAAATAACATATGTTTTGGTTGTATTTATAACATATAAGCTTTGCATTTCACTAATATTAGCTGTTTTTCTTCATTAATTTTTTCTTACTTTTACCTTATTTTATTGTTCTTTTTAATGTCAGATTGAAAACTTAGTTTATTCATGTTCCATCTTTTTTAAATAAAGCTTTTAAAATTTCTCATTATAAAATATTTGAACATATGGGCAAAATAGGAAATAATATAATAAATACTCATGGCCCCATAATGTCTTTATTAAATGTTAACATTAGTGCTTTCTTTGTTTTTATTTAAACACTTCATACATACATTTGAGACCCACTTTAATGCCTTTCTAAAATTTCATTCCCCATCTCTAACCCTTATTATAAATTCAATGTGGATCATGCTTATATATTTCTGTACTGTAATATAGATTTTGTAAGCAATAATGCAACCCGATTTTAATGTAATTTTGTGGTTCTTTATTTTTCTTTCTTTCTTTCTTTTTATTTTTTTATTGAGGTAACTGATATATAACATGATAGAAATTTCAGGTGTACATGATTATATTTTGATTTCTGTGTCGATTACATCATGTTCACCACCCAGAGACTAATTACCATCCATCACCACACACATGACTAATCACCCCTCTCACCCTCTTCCCTTCCCCCTTCCACTCTGGTACCCACCAATCCAGTCTCTGTTGCTATGTGTGTGTTTGTTTGTTGTTTTTATCTTCTACTTATGAGTGAGATCCTATGGTATTTGACTTTCTTCCTCTGACTTATTTCACTTAGCTTAATACCCTCAAATTCCGCCCGTGTTGTCACAAATGGCCACATTTCATCATTTCTTATGGCTGAGTAGCATTCCATTGTGTATGTATACTGCATCTTCTTTATCCATTCGTCCCTTGATGGGCACCTAGGTGGCTTCCAAGTCTTGGCTATTGTGGATAATACTGCAATGAACATAGGGGTGCATGTATCTTTACAGATTTGTGTTTTCAAGTTCTTTGGATAAATACCCAGCAGTGGGATAGCTGGATCATATGGTAGATCTATCCTTAATTTTCTGAGGATACTCCATACTGCTTTCCATTGTGGCTGCACCAGTTTGCACTGCCACCAGCAGTGAACAAGTGTTCCCTTCTCTCCACACCCTCTCCAACATTTGTTGTTTCCTGTCTTGTTAATTATAGCCATTCTGACTGGAGTGAGGTGATATCTCATTGTAGTTTTGATTTGCATTTCCCTGATAGCTAATGATGTTGAGCGTCTTTTCATCTGCTTGTTGGCCATCCATATATCTTCTTTGGAGAAATCTCTGTTCAGACCTTTTGCCCATTTTCTAATTGGATTGTTGGGTTTTTTTTGTTGAGCTGTATGAGTTCTTTGTATATTTTGGATATTAACCCCTTATCTGATATATGGTTTGCAAATATCTTCTCCCAATTGTTAGGTTGTCTTTTCGTTTTGTTGACGGTTTCCTTTGCTGTCCAGAAGCTTTTTAGTTTGATGTAGTCCCATTTGTTAATTTTTCTTTGTTTCCCTTGCCTGGTCAGACACAGGACTTGAAAATATGCTGCTCAGACTGATGTCAAAGAGCGTACTGCTTATGTTTTCTTCTAGAAGTCTCATGGTTTCAGGTCTTATATTCAAGTCTTTAATCCACGTTGAGTTGATTTGTGTGTATGGTGTCAGGTAATGTTCTATTTTCATTCTTTTGCGTGTGGCTGTCCAGCTTTCCCAACACCATTTACTGAAGAGACTTTCCTTTCTCCATTGTATGTTCTTGGCTGCTTTGTCAAAGATTAGCTGTCCATAGACGTGTGGGTTTATTTCTGGGCTCTTGATTCTGTTCCATTGATCTGTGTGTCTACTTTTGCGCCAGTACCATGCTGTTTTAGTTACTATGGCTTTTTAGTACATTTTGAAATCAGGGAGTGTGACACCTCCAGCTTTATTCTTTTTTCTCAGGATACCTTTGGGTATTTGGGGTTTTTTTGTTGTTCCCTATAAATTTTTTTGATTCTTTGTTTTGTTTCTGTGAACAATGTTGGAACTTTGATAGGGATTGCTTTGAATCTATAGATTGCTTTAGGAAGTATGGACATTTTAACTATGTTAATTCTTCCAATCCAAAGAAATACGGAATATCTTTCCATTTCTTTGTGTGTTTTTCAATTTCTTTCAACAATGTCTTATAGTTTTCAGTGTACAGATTTTTCACTTCTTTGGTAAAGCTTATTTCTAGATATTTTATTCTTTTTTGTTGCAATTGTAAATGGGACTGTATTCTTAATTTCTCTCTCTGCTACTTCATTGTTATTGTGTAAAAATGCAACTGATTTTTGTTTTTGTTTTTTTTCTTGTTTTGAGGAAGATTGGCTCTGAGCTAACATCTGTTGCCAATCCTCCTCTTTTTGCTGAGGAAGATTGGCCCAGAGCTAACCTCTGTGTCCATCTTCGTCTATTTTATATGTGGGATGCCTGCCACAGCATGGCTTGAGAAGCAGTGCATAGGTCTGCATCTGGAATCCAGACTGGAGAACCCCAGGCCCCTGAAGCATAGCATGCGAACTTAACTAGTATGCCACTGGGCTGGCCTGCAACTGAGCTTTGTACGTTGATTTCTATCCTGCGACTTGACTGTATTCATTTACTATTTATAAACAGTTTTTGGTGGTTTCTTTAGGGTTTTCTATATATAAAATCATGTTGTCTGCGAAGAGTGACAGTTTAACTTCTTCTTTTCCAATATGGACCCCTCTTATTTCTTTTTCTTGCCTGATTGCTCTGGCTAGGACTTCCAACACTATGTTAAATAAGAGTGGTGACAGTGGGCATCCTTGTCTGGTGCCTGTTCTCAGAGGGATAGCTTTCAGTTTTTCTCCCTTGTGGCTTTGTCATATATGGCCTTTATTATGTTGAAGTACTTTCCTTCTGTTCCCATTTTATTCAGAGTATTTATCATAAATGGATACTGTATATTGTCAAATGCTCTCTCTGCATCTATTGAGATGATCATGTGATTTTTATTCTTCATGTTGATAATGTGGTGTATCACGTTGATTGATTTGAGGATGATGAACCATCCCTGCCTCTCTGGAATGAAGCCCACTTGATCATGGTGTATGATCTTTTTAATGTATTGTTGTGTTCAATTTGCTGGTATCTTGTTGAGGATTTTTGCATCGATGTTCATCAGTGATATTGGCCTGTAATTTTCTTTTTTTGTGTTGTCCTTGTCTGGTTTCGGTATCAGGGTAAAGTTGGCTTCATGGAATGAGTTAGGAAGCTTCCCCTCCTCTTCAGTTTTTTGGAAGAGTTTGAGAAGAATGGATATTAAGTCTTCTTTGAATGTTTGGTAGAATTCACCAGGGAAGCCGTCTGGTCCTGGACTTTTATTTTTGGGGAGGTTTTGATTACTGTTTCAATCTCCTTACTGGTGATTAGTCTGTTTAGATTCTCTACTTCTTCTTGGCCCAGTTTTGGAAGGTTGTATGTTTCTAAGAATTTATCCATTTCTTCTAGACTATCCAATTTGTTGGCATATAGATTTTCATAGTATTCTCTTATTATCTTTTGTATTTCTGAGGTGTCCGTTGTGATCTCTCCTCTTTCAATTCTGATCTTATTTATTTGAGCCATCTCTCTTTTTTTCTAGGTGAGTCTAACTAGGGGTTTGTCAAGTTTGTTTATCTTTTCAAAGAACCAGATCTTGGTTTCATTAATTTTTTGTATTGTTTTATTTTAGTGTCTGTTTCATTTACTTCTGCTCTGATTTTTTATTATTTCCTTCTTTCTTCTCATTTGGGGCTTTGTCTATTCTTCTTTTTCCAGTTCCTTTAGGTGCACTGTTAGATCGTCTATTTGGGAGTTTTTCTTGTTTGTTGAGGTAGGCCTGAATTGCTATAAACTTCCTTGTTAGAACCACTTTTGCTGTATCCTGCAGATTTTGGCATGTCATATTTTCATTTACATTTGTCTCCAGGTATTTTTTTAATTCTCCTTTTATTTATTCGTTGACCCAGTCATTGTTCAGTAGCATTTTGTTTAATCCCAACATATTTGTGGCTTTTCTGATTTTCTTCCTGTAGTAGATTTCTAGTTTCATACCTTTGTGGTCAGAAAAGATGCATGGTATTATTTCAATTTTCTTAAATGTATGGAGACTTGTTTCGTGGCCTAGTATATGATCAATCCTGGAGAATGTTCCATGGGCATTCGAAAACAATGTGTATTCTGTGGTTTTTGGATGGAATGTTCTGTATGTATCTACTAAGTCCATCTGGTCTAATGTGTTGTTTAAGGCCAGTGTTTCCTTATTGGTCTTCTGTTTGGCTGATCTATCCACTGGTGTAAGTGGAATGTTAAAGTCCCCTACTATTATTGTGTTACTGTCTGTTTCTCCTCTTATGTCTGTTAAGAATTGCTCTCTATATTTAGGTGCTCCTGTGTTGGGTGCATAGATGTTTACAAGTGTTATATCTTCTTGTTGGATTGTTCCCTTTATCATTATGTAGTGTCCTTCTTTGTCTCTGTTATAGCTTTTGTTTTAAAGTCCATTTTGTCTGATATAAGTACTGCCTCCCCAGTTTTTTTTTCATTGCCATTTTAATGGAGTATCTTTTTCCGTCCCTTCACTTTCAGTCTGTGAGTGTCTTTAGGTCTGGTGTGTCTCTTGTATGCAGCATATATATGGGTCTTGGTTTTTCATCCAAGCAGTCACCCTATGCCTTTTTTTCTTTTTTTTAAGGAAGATTAGTCCTGAGCTAACTACTGCCAATCCTCCTCTTTTTGCTGAGGAAGACTGGCCCTGAGCTAACATCCATGCCCATCTTCCTCTACTTTATATGTGGGACACCTACCCCAGCATGGCTTTTGCCAAGCAGTGCCATGTCTGCACCCAGGATCTGAACCAGTGAACCCTGGCCACCAAGAAGCAGAACATGCGAACTTAACTGCTTTGCCACCAGGCCTGCCCCTTACCCTATGCCTTTTGATTGGAGCATTTAGTCCATTGGCACTTAAAGTAGCTATTGATAAGACTGTACTTATTACCATCTTGTTCCTTTTTCTCTGGATATTTTAGTAGTTCTTCTCTATTCCTTTCTTCTTCTATTGGTCTCTTTCCTTGTGGCTTTCTTTAGTATTATGTTTGGGCTCCTTTCTCTTAATTATTTGTGTAGTTATTATAGGTTTATTGCTTGTGATTACCATGAGATTCATACATAATATTCTATATAATGATCTACATGTATAGCAGTCTATATTGAGTTGATGGTTTCTTTACTCTGACCCCTTTCTAAAAGCTCTACTTTTTTACTCCCCTCCTCCCACATTTTATGTTTTTGATATCATATCTAACCTCTTTTTGTGTGTGTGTGGATCTGTTACCCTCTTATCATTGAAATAGGTAATTTTAGTACTTTTGTCTTTTGACCTCCATCTTATCTTCATAGGTGGTTGATTGGGTACCTTTACTGTATTTTTACCTTTATCAGTGATTTCATTGCCTTTTTTGGGGGAAAATTTTCTAATTCCTATTTGTGGTCTTCTCTTTCCCACTTTCTCAGCATTTCTTGTAGGGCTGTCTTCTTGATGACAAACTCCTTTAGTTTTTGCTTGCTTGGGAAACTCTTTATCTCTCCTTCCATTCTGAATGATAACCTTGCTGGGTAGAGTATTCTTGGCTGTAGGTTTTTTCCTTTCAACACTGTAAATATATCATGCTACTCCCTTCTAGCCTGTAAGGTGTCTGCTGAGAAGTCAGCTGATAGCATTATGGGGTTTCCTTTGTATGTAAATTGTTGCCTTCCCTTGTAGCTTTTAGGATTCTGTCTTTATCTTTAATTTTGGACATTTTAATTACAATCTGCCTTGGTGTGGGCCCCTTTGGGTTTATCTTGTTTGGTGCTCTCTGTGCTTGCTGTACCTGGATGTCTGTTTCCTTCCTTAGGTTAGGAAAGTTTTCAGCTTAGCATTTTGGGTCTTCAGGTGGTGGTTGTGCTCCTTAGCATCACGTGTTTGTTCCAGCCATGAAGAACACGGGGAAGAAAGCGTGGATGGTGTCTCTATCAGGACAGAAAAATTTCTCACAACTTTCTACTTACATTCACTGGCCAGAACTTTGTCACAAAGCTGCCCTTCCCTGGAGTGGAGGCAGAAAATGAAAATATTAAGCAAGTATATTGCTGTCTTGATTGAACTCAGAGTATTAAGAGGAAGGAAGCAGTGGGAGGATGGAAGGATAATTGGTGGGTAAATAATAGCATTTGTAGTAGTCATCGTATCTTTTCACTGTCACACACTCACAGTAAAATTAATGATGGTTTCACTCCTTGATGAAAGGGTAAAGCTTATTCACTTTATTGTAGGACAAAATGGGGAGTGTGCATAAAGCATTCTGCTGTGTGTTGAAGCATGATGAATTTCCTCAGGAAAAGCACTGTGTGACTTTTTGAGTTACTTGCTGAACTAGCCTCTTTATTCATGGAATACCATTTTTCCTTGAAAGAAGACTGATGACCAAACTATATCTTTTTTCAGACTTGGGTATTTGAAAGAGAATAAAATGAATCTGTCACTTCAAGGAAAACAACTGACAGAATTTATGCCCATGATCAAAATCCAGCTTTCAAGAAAAAATTAGAAATTTTTGGAAAACTTGTGTCTGCCACAATGAGCTTATTAGATTCTCGATACATAAAGGCTTTTCTTATGAGATTCATAATGATATTAATGAAGATGATTTTCTAACATTGTAAAATAAAATGGGTCCACATTCGGAAGACCTGCTAGACTTAGTGAGCCAATATTTTCCAAAGGACCAATGAATAATGTTGCAAAATTGCACGTGAGTAAAAGATCCATTCCAAGTGCTAAATAAATCAATGGATTTTTATTTTATTTTGCTTTTCAAAATTTTAAACTTTTAGTTTTGAGGTAATTTTAGACTTATGGAAGAGTTGCAAAGTTGTTCAGAGAATTCCCATATAAGCTTCCCCTAGCTTCCCCTAATGTTAACATCTTACATCACTGTGGTGCATTGATCAAAACTAAGAAATTACCATGACCAAAGAATTTTAGTATAATAAAGTACAGTAAAATCATTGATATTGTTTCAAGTTCCACATCACGAATAACCTACTACCCCTCGTTTGAGTTTTGGTACAGTGTCAAACAAGATTATCGATACATATCTGAAAAACTATTAATTTTTCTCTTTTCTTCTCTTTTCCAACTATATATCATGTGACATCAAAACTACTTTTATATACTTCAACTAAAATTATGTACTGCAACAGAGGGAATGCAGAAGCAGGTATGAGAATCCAGCTGCTTTCTATTACCCGGACATTATAAATAGACTTGAAAAAATATGACACAAGGCCACTCTTTGAATGAAATATTTTTTGTTTTAGAATATATAACTGTTTCATAAAAACGTTATATAAGTTAGTATGTAATGGATTCACCATTATTTTAGATAAATACATATTAAAATTTTTCTCAGTTTTAATTTTGAATATGGTGATATTGACAGATATCACCCACATAAACAAAAACTCTTTGAGATACTCAATATTTTTAAAGAATGTAAAGGGGATGCTGAGAGCTAATTATCTGATTAGCTAAACGATGCATTGAATGTAGTGCATTAACTTTCCTACATTGCGTCTAGACTAATACTGTCTGTACAGTATTAGTACTCTCTCCCATCCTTGGGAGAACTGAGAAAAATCATCATTCCAATTATGTCTTGTAGAGCTTATTTGTCTCAGAGGACCCCAGTAGAGAAAGACTGTTCTAGACACTAATAAATTAATAGATGTAAAATACGTTGAACCGTGACTAGTGGATCAGCCCTCTGTGCTTGTTAGCTGATATTGCTGCTGTTATTAATTGTTGCAATCACTTGACAGTTATGCGTCTTCAAGTATCTTCTCTCAGTTGGTGGCTTGATTTTAATTGTTTTTATGGTGTGTTTCATTGTGTAGAAATTTTAAGCTTTTCTCTGTATTCAAATTTATCAACATTGTCTCTTTTATGTTATTGTCCTTTTTTCTTATGTCTCGGAGAAGAAACTCTTCCCTTCCCCAAAGTTATAACGATCTGCTTTTATATTTTCCTCTGCAAGTTTCTAACTTTCCAAGTCTTTGTTTTCACAAACTCTGAAACCACTGTTGTCAACCCCACCGGTGCCCACGTTGCGGAAGCCAGTGGTCCGTCCTCAGCCTTCATCCCATCGACTCATCGGCAGCCTTGACACAGTCGCTCTCTCCTTGACTCCCGAAGTTCTTTCTCCCGTGGGCTCTGCAACATTGCTGTCTTTTGTTTTTTCCGCCTCACAGGCTGCTTTGTCCTTGTCTCCTCTGGGGGCCGTCCTCCTCTCTGCATGTGGGGGTGTCCTGAGCCTTCCTCCTTGGACCTCTCCTCTTTTCTGTCTATTCTCACTCTGCGCCTGCTCTGACCCAGTGTTGTGCCTTTAAATAGCTACACACTGACGACTCCAAACACTTCCATCTGAGTTCCGGCCTCTCCTCTCAACTCTGTTTTTTTCAGCTGCCTGTTGGATGTCTAAGAAGCACGTCAAACTCAATTTGGCCAAAACAGAAACGTTGATTTCTCCAAGCTGTTTCTTCCATTTACCCATTTCGGTAGCGTGACCATTCATTCAGTTGCTTAAGCGGAACCCTTGGCGTTTTCTTGTTCTCTTCCTTTCACAATTCATATTTAAAAATTTAGGCAAATATTGCTTTTTCCTTCAGAATGAATCCTAGATCTTAACCACTTTGTACCTCCGCCACCAGTACCACCTGTGTCCAAGAAATGGTTGTCTTTCACCTGCACTATGACAAATGCTAACTTGCCTGCGGGTTTGCTTGTCCCCCCGTCTGCTCTCCACACGACGGGGAGAGCAAGCATTTTGAAATACACATGACATTACATCACCTGCCCCACCCTCCACTTCTAGAGGCTTCTCATCTCACTCAGAATAAAATCCGACGTCCGTACCATGGCCGAAGGTGTCCACAGAGTGGGACCACTGCCGCTTCTCCACCTTCGTTTCCAGTTCTCCTTCTTGCTTCTCTGCTGCAGCCATGATGGGCTGCTGGCTGCTTCTGGGACTTGCTGAGCTCGTTACCAGCACCTGGCTTCAGTACTGATCCTATCCAGGCCCTGTCTCACTCGGAGAACTTTCATTCCTCTTTTCCCTGCAGGAGTCACATTCCTGGTGACCACTGTTTGCTTCCAGACCCACATGGAAGCCTGGAGTTTCACACTTCTGTTTGGTATAGATTCCATACAAGATACATATTTGTATTTCTGTGCATTTTTTTCTTGTTATTTTGTATCTATTATTGTTACATCTTTGGAGAAGAGAGGTATATCTTCATGGGGACATCAAAAAGAAAAGCCATTAAGCCTTTAATTATAAATATAAAATATATTATATTTTTGTTTTAAGCTCACGGTTACCTGTGCATGTATATTTTTTGCTACATTTTCCCTCCCTACATAATGTGTCATTTCAATTTGATTTCCTCTAGATTCATGGGTTATCTAGGAGATATTTTCTTGATTATACATCAGTTAGGATTTTTTTTCTTTTTGATGAGGAAGATTGGCCCTGAGCTAACATCGTGCCAATCTTCCTCTACTTTATGTGGGACACCGCCACAGTGTGACCTGATGAGCAGTGCTAGGTCCACACCTGGGATGCGAACTCATGAACCCCAGGCCGCCAAAACAGAGCATGTGAACTTAACCACTACGCCACTGGGCTGGCCCCAATACATCAATCAGGATTTTTAAAGGGTATTATCCCCCACTGAGTTCTAATTTTTGTATTATTATTAAAGAATATGGCCTATATAATTTTTTTCCAAATTGCAAGATCAAACGTGAAATATATGTTCTCAGTGTTTAAGGAATAAAGTTCTCTAGTTGTTAAATAAAACTTATTGACTATATCGTTCAAATCCTCTATATTATTAATTTTTAAAGTCTATTTTAAAACCAACTTCTGAAAGAAATGTAGGAAAACTCCCCATCATGGGCACGTATGTATTTTCAAATCCTCCCTGCTTGTTAGGAGTTTTTGTTTTATGCAGTTGTCTGCCATGCTGTGTGTTGTATAGAGTCTCATGACTGTTATAGCCTCTTTGTGGGCTGCATCTTTTATTCTCTCGTAAGACTCTTCTTTGTCTTCTGTTGAACACGTTTGTCCTTGAATTTGCTTTGTCTGAGATTGCTGCTTCTGCTTTCTTTTTGCTTTTGGCACTGTCTGTTGTTGCCCAGCTCTTTGTTTTTAACCTTTTTCTTTTTTTAAACGTGTGTTTTATTTAGATAATACACAGTTGCATTTTATTTTTTAGTCACATCTGACAGTCTCAGATTTTTAATAGGGGGATTGATTCTGTTCACATTTTTGTGGTAACAAGTATACTTTGGGCTTCGGTGTTATTTCGTTTGTTATCTGTATCAGTTAGGGATGCGCTTGACCATACGTAACAGAATACAAGGCTAATAATTGCTTAGTTAAATAAAACCCACATTTTTATATTATCATAGGTCATTTAATAGTTACAGAGCTTTATTCCTTGAAGTTCTGTATTTTTCTCAAATGACGAGAAATCTGGAGGATACTGCGATGGGCACTGTTGGCTTAGCTGCTAGACAAAATCCTTGAGGATCCATCTCCTTCTGTCCTTCCGCTTACTCATCCTGAGCTTGTGACTTTCTTCCTCACGGTTGCAAAAGTCTCTCCACAACTCCAGCGATCACTTCATCCCAGGGAGGAAGAGGGCGGCGAGGGAAAAGAGCAAAGGCTCAAGGGGTTTCTCCTAAGGAGTTTTCACCTTTTGTTTGGAGAAGGGAAGCCCCTTGCTGGGAATTCTGCCCATGTCTGCTTTGTCAGAAACGGGGACATCCGGTCACTCCTAGGCTGGTCACTTGCCAACGAGAATAATATTACAAGACGGCTTCGACCAATTTTATGTGTCCTTCAAGGCTGGAGTGGAAACTTGCCTCTCCCGAAACTGAGGGGTTTCTGTTACTCTCTAAACAAATCAGATTTTCTGATCAGGGAGGAAGGTGGGCAGGAAGGGGTGGTGGGCAGGTGACTGCCGAGTCTGCTGTGACAGCTACGCGTTTTTGTTGTTTTTTCTCTTCCTTTTACACATTTCTCCCTGTTGGTAAGCCTTTTAGCATTTAATTCCCCCACTATTAATTTGCAAGTTTTATAATTCTAATCGCGGTTGCCTCCCTGTTTCCATCAGTAACAATTAAACCCGTTTCTCTGTAACTATATTGCTTTCAACATGCTAAAAAATAGCAATGCCCTCCTATATTAGTCGGGGGGATCAATTTTGATTTGCGATGGGTATCTGCAATTCCGATATTTGCAGTTCTGCAGTGGATAACGCCTGGCATGTCAGTGGACTGACACCAGGAGGGGCTGCTTCCTGGTTAATCACAGCGTGATGCGGGTTGGGTAGCCCTTCTGTGCCTCCCTTTCTAACATCAACTCACAGATCTGAATGATTTTCTCTTGCAATTCCACCATCTTGGAGTTGTCTGTTTCCAGCTGGGTGGACAAGACGCAGAATGTGGAGAAGGCGCACTGGCTGCAACAGCCTCAGCCTGCAGGGACGGGGGCGGAGGAGGCTGAGGAAAGGAGGCGTCTGTGGGCTCAGGAGAGGAAGCAGGCGCTGGCATGGCGTGGTCCCTGACAGATTGTCATTCTGGTCCCTCCCACATTTGGTTCTTCTCCTCCATATGAATACACCCATCATCTCCCTGAGGGGGATGCCCTCGAGTCTCCTTCTGCCCCAGCATCCAGCCTTGAGTCCACAGTCTGTGGGGGCGTTTGTCTTTGTCAGGTCTGGATGTGGCTAAAGAGACATAACATCTGGACACCCCCACGTTTAAGACACGACACGCAGTGGAGGCTCCAGGTCAGCACGCCCACCATGGGAAAGAGGGAGTGTGCGTGCTCAGGCCCTGTCTGCGATGCCCTGCAGTCCCACAGGTCGAGCTCTGTGGTGCGCCCCCCACAACAGGCAGTGAAGGGCCGGCCTTGACGGTGCCCCCGAGGGCCCCCTCCTGTTCCTTGTTCCGTGGCCTCGTCTGAACCGAACGCTGAGGATCACCCTTTCCTTGGGCCAGTACAGCCTTTGAGACCAGCCTCCTGCTTATCGAGGTCGGGGACCCAAAGGTTAAGTCTTGAGCATCCAAAGGCTTTCTTAGTCCAGAGTCAAAAACTTAGGAGGCTCCTGATCTGTTTGCGTCCGCGTCCTGAGAAACCACGGCTAAGGGTCTTTTCTGGATGTATTCCACCGACTGACTGCACCTCGTTGCCTCCTTACCCCATGACGCCTCCCTCAGCCTCTTTGAAAGTGAGTGCGAGGGGTTGCACTCTGTGTGTTTGTGGCGGCCTGGCTTCTCTGAGGAGCAGAGACGGGAGTGGGATTAGACCCCTAGAGTTTTGCTAAGGAAACCCTGTGAAAGAAAGAGGGCAGAGGGCCGGCGGAGTCTGGGAGGGCTCTCACACCGCCACGCAGCTCTGACCTTGGGGCAAGGAGGTGGGGAGCAAGTGGACAGAGGGGTTCCAGCAGCCATGACGTCCACGGAAGGCCTGCCGGGAGGAGTCCGGCATCTCCCAGGAAGGAGCCTGCCCTGCTTGGGCAAAGGCAGGAGCCACCTGTGGGAAGCGTGGCCTTGGGCAATGCCGGGAGGGCGGGAGCTGGAGAGCTCAGGTTGCTTATGTCCCTGCAGCTCCATGTCTGTGGAGCACGTTCTCACGGCCACCGCGGCGCTCTGTGCCCAAGGTCACTCTATCCACCTTGCAAGTCTCGCTGGGCTCTGCCATGCAAAACCTTTAAATAGCCCATCCCTTGCACCTGGACCCTAGAAACAGGAGGTTTTTCTGATCCTACAAAGTTGCAAGTTTCTGCATTCTCTCTATCCCCTTTCATTTCTTCTTGCAAAGCCCTCTGTTCTTTTCTTGAACTCTCTTCTCTTAACACCTTGCCTGACACAGCTGCTGGCAACCAACACACCCCACCTGCCTTCTGTTTTCCAGCCACCTCCCTCAGAGCCACAAGCTCAGAAGGCAGGAGCGGCTGCCTCTTAAGCTAGTGTCCGACAAGTTTACCAGATGTTTGCTCCTGCGTCCCACGGATCTCCAGCCATTCGTCCACCTCCACCTCACTCGCCGCCCAGCTGCCACGGCAGTGACATGCAGGGTCCGTTTCTGTCTCCACAGCACCCCGCTTTGGGGAGAGGCCTCCGTTTTAGGTGTGGGCTCACAGGATCTCTTATAACAGGCAAACTGGAAAGCTCAGTGGCTTCCTGCAATGCAGGTTTATTTCTTGCTCACGTCACAGGCTGACGTGGGTCAGGGAGACTCAGGGACCTTGCTGCTTCGTTTGCAACTCCAGTGTCTCCAGTTGTGTTTCTAGAGGTGGGCAGGAGAGAGCATCTCTGCTACGGATCTTGGAGGTGCCGGGCCTGGACACCTGCTGTGGCGGCTGACTCTGCTGCTGTGTTGCTGCCCAGAAAGAGTCGGAGGGAGAGAGCTGGGGCTGCTGTCTCTCTGGGATCCTTTCCATAGATGACAGCCTTCGGAGGGGGGTGTGACAGGCGGGTGTGCTCCATCAGCCAACTGGGTTGTCCTTACCAATGAGAATGCGGCCTGTTTCTTCTCCCTTGTTCCTCCTTCTGTCCCGATACAGAGAGCGACAAGCACATCCAGTGGCTCCTGGGGGCGGACGGCGAGGTCTGGGTCTGGATCATGGGCGACGGCCCCGGTGACAAGCCCTACGAGGAGATCTCTGAGGAGCTGATGGCTCAGCGGGCGCGGCTGCAGGCGCAGAGGGAGGCCGAGGAGCTCTGGTGAGTGGGCCGGGGGTGGGGGCCGCCCGTCTGTGTCTACGGGGTCTTTTCCCCTGGGTTCTGTAAGGTCCAAGCATCTTGGCTGTAAGCATTTTTGCCACAAGCATTTTCACCCTGTAACTAATTGGCCGTCAGGCAATTTAGATGTAAAAGACTCAATAACTGGTTGGCTGTTTCTACTTTGGTCATTTCGTTTCTCCATCGAGGAACTTCTCGCAGTTACTCCATTTTTCAAAATTTTATTTTATTTTGTTTTTTATATTTTTGGGGAAGATTAGCCCTGAGCTAACATCTGCTGCCAATCCTCCTCTTTTGCTGAGGAAGACTGGCCCTGAGCTAAGATCCGTGCCCATCTTCCTCTACTTTATATGTGGGACGCCTACCACAGCGTGGCTTGACAACCGCTGCCATGTCCACACCTGGGATCCGGGCCGGCAACCCCTGGGGTGCCAAAGCGGAATGTGCGCACTTAACCGCTGCACCACCGGGCCAGCCCCTCACAGTTACTCCGTTTTTATAGGATTTTAATCTTAGCCTCATAGCAGTCCATACAGTGAGGGGTGGACGTGCTGGTGGTGGTCTTAAAAGGATTCGCATTTCTTCCCATTGGCCACGTTATTGATGCTTCATCAAGCTGATGGATGAGGACAATGAGCCCCAAGAGTTGGCTTCTTATTTGAAACATGCTGCGTTGGAGGGGGCGGCCTAGGCCTCGCGAGGGCACAGCGTTGACCCCTGTTTCCCACACAACAGGACAAGCGCTTGGTTAGGTACCGTCCGCACACGAAACAGAGTTGTTGGCACAGCATCACCGTGCATCTGCATACTAACGTTTTAAATGTCCTCAAATATTTTGTATTTCGCCATAAAGTCTTTTTAATTTTGTTGTCCGTTTTTTCACATTTCATTACATCCTCTTTAATTCGTGTCCTTCTTTTATTTTTCGCGATTTTATTTTTCCCAACCAGTTGCCTTATGGCAACTAGCTATGAGGCAAAAATGCTTCCTGCAAAGATGCGCGAGAGGAAACTACCCAGATCCGCTGGTGGGTCCAGGCCGCAGGAGGACGGGCGGGTGGAGGGGCAGGTCCCCAGCGGCCGCTGGCTGGTCAGAGCCCGGCTGAGACCGGTGACCCGGCATCATCTGGGTCTTGCCTCAGGAGGACCTTGTGGTTCGAATCCCGCGTCCACCTGTTAGAGGTGAGCTAGCCTGGGGCCTCAGTCTTCACATCTGTGCCGTGGGCGTCACAAGGCCCTTCCACCTAGACGGAGTGCCACTTCACGACATAATACAACAGTGCCCTCGCTTTCCCCTCCTGGGGTTGACCCGGGACAGGGGAGCAGTTTGGGTTCACTTCATTGTCCACTTGTCCTCCTCGTGTTGCCCCTGTTTCTCACGCAAGATGGACGGCGGAGCCCCAGAGAGATTCGGAGTCAGACTTCTTGCATAACCACTTTCAACATTCTTTTGCCAAACTTGGAAATCCGTGTGAAGTTGACTCCAACACTTTCCACCCAATTTTTAACGACAGCGTTTTAACTGTAAAATTGTAGCAACAACCCACACTCACCACCTGAAATGACCTCAACGAGCATTGAAGGCAAGGCGTGCTTCATAATCGGCTTTATCCACACCTTGATAAGCTGATTAATATCGACCCATGACGTCATTTAAGATTCTGCCTGGTCTTCCTTTACTTGAGAAACCCAGCTTACTGGTCCTGTTAATGGACTTTCAGGTTGTTGGCAGTTTTTTGCGTTATTGAAGCCCTCTGATGAACACCTCCCACCCACACCTTTGTAAACTTGAGTGAGAAATGGGCTTTCTGAGTCTTTTTTCCTATACAGGTGAGCACCTATTTCTCCCCACCTTTGCCCACGTTGAGTTTTTCGACCTTAGACGTTTGCCATTCTGATGGACAAAGAACGGCGGCTCATAGTTTTTATGAGAAGTTCTGTCGTTCTGTGGTCCTTTGGTCTCCCACGCGAGCTCATACCGCTGGTTCTCTCGGAAGGAGACAGAAGGAGGCGGAGATCACCAAGAAGTTCCGGGATGCTCTGGCCAATGAGAAAGCCCGGATCCTGGCGGAGAAGTGGAAGGTGGAGATGGAAGACCGCAAGGCAGCTAAGGTTCTGGAGGAGGAGCGCATTCACGAAGAGTTCAAGGTGAGCCTTCTACGGGGCGTCTGTGTGCGGCCGCATCCTCCGACGCCCGGGCCACTGGGCCGATTTCTGGTTTGCACCAGCCTTTGGCCATTGGTTGGTTCTGAGCGCTTTATGAGAACAGAAATCCGGCAATGTCTGAGCAGGGAGGAATTTGACATCTGGGCTAATCCACTTCTCATTGTACGGATAAGGAAACTGAAGCTCAGACAGGGGAAGAGACTTGCCAAGGCTGTTTGTAGTTGGGCACAGATGCAGGATCAGGACTCAGGCCTTTGCCTCCCAAACCAAGCATCCTGAAAGGAGGCCTGGAAGTTCTGAGTCTGTGGTCAGACCAGCCTAGGATGCAGTTCCAACTCTATGCTTACTGCTGTGTGACCTTGGGAAGCTTGCTGAACTTCTCTGAGCCTTCACTTTTTTGTTTGTAATGTTAGTGTAATAACAACACCCACCTTGAGGTTTTTGGAGGTTTCAAGGAGATGAAAAATGCACATGGTCTCTATTTTGAGATTTTTTTTTTTTGCTACAGGAATAAATACATTTTTGGGGGGGTAGAAAATTCAGAAAATACATGTGAGCAAAAAGAAGAAAATAATCATCATGCTGAATCCCAACAATTGTATATTAATGGCATTTGCCCATTTTTGAGTTTTGAAAACCTTTTTTCCCCCAAAATGATTAGATAGTGAGGATATTGGCCCCTTAAGATCATTTCTGTTGCAAATGTTTTTCTCAGTGTTGTTGTTTTTTCCTAATTTTAGTTGTAGTGCTTTTGGGTGTGCAGAAGATTGAAATTTTTATTAGCCAACGATGTCAATCTTTATTATTTGTTTCATGCTTAGAAAGATCTGTGCCACTACAAGCTTATAGAAATACGAATCTACAGTTTTTTGTCTGTCTCTCGTGATTTTATTTCTTTGCACTTAATTTTCCTTCTCTTGGGGTTGTGGTGTGATAATCGGGCTCCGACTCTGTTTTCTTCCAGATGGTTGACTGGTGGTCCCAACACTGTTTACTATGAGGTCTGTCCTCTCCTCTCATTGGACTTGCTGGCTTCATTCTTACTTCTCACTTACTTATGAATCTCTTCGTGGATTTTTCTTCTTTGCCTGATTATTTCTGAGCCAGATTGACTTATTATTGTCTTTAAAATAAATCTTAACATGTGTTAAGGTAGGAACCTCTCATTGCTCTTCATTCCTAAAATGTCCATTTTCTTCTAATAGAGACACATATGAATTATTTTGTTGCTATCCTCCTCTCCCCAACAACAAAAAAACCACACGGTGGTTTTCATTGGAATTGCACCACATAGAGCTGTTTTTGTGGAAGTTGGACATTTTTGCGATATTCAGTCGATGAACCTTCTTGTTCAGGAATGTGTATGTTCTTCCTGTTATGCAAATCTTCTTTTTGTCTTTGATAAAGTTTGTTTTTTCAACACCTGTAAATGCACTGGTCACCCAGTCACAAACATCCACAATAACTTATACAAACCTACGTGCATCTATCTTTTGGACTTTCGTAAACTTATTGTTTTATTTAAGTGCTCCACATTTCTTTTTTAGTTAAACCTTAGGTTTAATATTTTTTGTTGCTGTTGTGAATGTATTTGTTCTCATTACTTTAAAACCTCTTGCAGTTGCTAGTTATATACTTATATATAGTGATTTTATTTATTGATCTCCTTATTTAACTTTCTCTGTTATATATTCTTTAGGAGATTCCCTTGCATTTTAAATGAAGCAATACTTACTGTCAAAACATTATGTTTAAAAAGAATTTCAAACTTGCAGAAAAGTTGAGAGAAAAATAAAATGAATGCTCATATATTCTCCACTTAAATGCACCAATTATTAATATTTTGCCACATTTGCATTCTCTCTTTCTTCCTCTCTCTCTCTCTCTCTATATGTATATACATACATATATATATGTGCACTTTTTTTGTTGCTGCTGTTTTGCTAAACAATTGGAAAGGAGGATGCAGACATCTTACACTCTAACCCAGAGGTTAGCCAACTGTTTTCTGTAGAGGGCTGGGCAGTAAATGCTTCAGGCTCTGTGGGCCCCACTGTCTCCGTCACAATTACTGTGCTGGGCCTTGGTAGCGAGTAAGCAGCTGTGACAGCATGGAAACAAATGCAAGCAGCTGTGCACCAATGAGACTCTATTTTAAATAGCAGACGGAGGCCAGCTTCGTCCAGGGAGGCTTGCTCTGCGGCCTCCTGGTCAAGTCCTTCAGGCGCATCTCGCACGAATACGGACATCTCCCTGCACAGCCACAGTAATCACCACCACACCTGCTGACATTAACAATGATTCCATGATAGTATCTAAAACCCCATCCACGGAGGAGAGAGATTTAGTTTATCTTGTTAGATTTTGCACGGGATGGATTAAGTCTGCTGGGGAAGAAAGCCAGTACCTTTTCTGTGTCTCTAACAGCGGGCCCCTGTTCCAATGTCTGGCCTCGCTCTTCCCGATGTGGGCTGAGTGCAGAGGCTGGGAAGGCAGCTCAGTGGAACCCGGGTCCTAGGGCTTAGTTCGCAGGGAGGTGATGGAGGGACTGAGCTCCCAGTGGGGGTTTCCTGGCTGGTGGTCTCGTGGAGAAGCTCGGTGATCGACTGTGGGGTGCTCTGTGTTGGGGCTCACGGAGGGTTCAGTGAGGTCATCTGGCCAGGCCTTCAGGGTCACTGAGGACCCCAAATGCGGGCTTCGGGCATCATTTCCAAAGAAGGTTATGGTTGTTTTGTGTTTGTTTCTGTTTTAAAAATTAATTTGCTCAATGTGAATGTTTAAACTTTAAAACCCATAGTAATCCTGATTTGGTATCAGAGACGCAAGCCGTGTCTGCAGGCCCGGAGGCTCGTTAGGCAGCGTCTGCAGGGGCCTCAGAGCGTGGACTCCAGCTGCAGGCCAGGTTGCAGCTGGAATGTTGTCTGTCAGAGCGTCTGTCAGTGAGCTTCTCCTCATCACAGGGAACGGTGGCGCGCAGGCTGGAACAGTCTCTGAAAAGCTCTCTGTGGTGGATTAGTGGGGCTGCCGGTGGGTCCTTCACTGCCCCCTTTGAGAGGTGGGCTCAGTTTCCCCTCCCCTGAGTCCCGCGGCCTTGCGTCCAGCTGTGATCTGTGGAGGGCAGTGGAATGACTGTGTGTGATGTTCGAGGACAGGCTGCAAGAGACGTGCAGCTTCCACGTCCACCCCTCCTGCACTGCCCCCTTCCAGAAGCTGCCCCGTGGGAAGCCCTGTTGGCCTGGATGGCGGTGCTGGGAGGAAACTGGCCGGCCCGCCAGAGAGGAGGGGCCGGTGGAGGAGCACCGGGCACCAGACAGCCCTCACTGGGCTTCTTGTTCTTCCAGCGTCGCGTCTCGACCAAGTGACGGACTTCCGCGGACACCACGTGGGGCAGAAGGGCCACCAGCCAAGCCCTGTCGGAATTAATCATCTACAGAAGCACAAGCCAATAACGGCCGTTGTTCAAGCCACTACATTTTCTGGAAGTTTGTTTTTACTCACATAACAAACGGCTTCACCGAAGGGATTTATGCATCAGATTAGAGATTGACTTAGATGATTTTTATTGCATCTTTTAACACCAAGATTCTAACATAATGTGAGTCTTGCATGCAGCAATGTGCCAAGAGCATCATCTGATTTAACCCTGTTTTTCCCTGAGAACCTATATGCAGGTTATTTGGGGGGAGGAGGGAGGTGGTAGCAATACACGCCCTGCTCTCAAAAAGCTGACTAGAATGCGAACTGGTGCGGCTACTGTGGAAACCAGCATGGAGATTCCTCAAAAAAATTAAAAATAGAAATACTGTATCACCCAGCCATCCCACTACTGGGTATTTATCCAAAGAACATAAAATCAACAATTCAAAGAGACTTATGCACCCCTATGTTCATTGCAGCATTATTCACAATAGCCAAGATGTGGAAGCAACCCAAGTGCCCATGAACTGATGAGTGGATGAAGAAGCAGTGGTATTTATATAGAGTAGAATACTACTCAGCCATAAAAAAGACAAAATCATGCCATTTGTGACAAGATGGATGGACCTTGAGGGTATGATAAGCAAAATAAGTCAGACAGAGAAAGACACACACTGTATGATTTCCGTCATATGTGGAAGATAAACAGACGGAGAAAGAGAACAGATTAGTGGTTCCCAGAGGGGAAGGGGGTGGGGGGAGGGCAAAAGGGGTAAAGGAGCACATATATATGGTGATGGATGACAACTAGACTGTTGGTGGTGAACACAATGCAGTCTATTCAGAAACAGAACTATAATAATGTACACTGGAAATTTACACAATGTTATAAGCCAATACGATCTCAAAAAAAAAAAAGGGCTTACCGGGTGCTGGGGAGAGAAGATAACTCCATGAGCGACCCTCAGCCCACCCACGCCATAGGGACTACAGTGGAGGACATAGGAGTTCCTCCAGGAATCTGGGCGCGAGCAAAGACAGGAGACGGAAGGCAGATAAGTGGACTGATGAATGGTCTGCTGGGGGAGAGCAAAAAGCATGTGATGGGTGGAGCCAGACGTAAGCCTGGAGGGGCAGGCTGTGGACCCTGGAGCGAAGCTGCCTGAAGGAGGTGGGCTGGTCTCTGTGGGCAGAGCAGAGCTGTGAGGATCCAAATGCAGAGGGACGTGGTTGGATCAAGTTTCGTGAGGAGAACTGGTGGTGATGGTGCAGGTCCAGTGGCGGAAGTTTGGGGAGGGAGAGGCCAGTTAGGAGATTTTTCACTGGTCTCCATGGGAAATGATGTCTGTGGCTATGGAGAGAGAGAGACGGGGATGGACACAGAGAAAGGGCAGTGGTCAGGGCAGCAAGGCGTAGCATCAATTTGATGTTGGGACGAGGGAAAGCAAAGAGCGGGGGCATCTGAGCCCCAGGCGGAGGGATGAGTGGACGGCACCACCCTTCTGGCTGTGGAGAGCTGGAAGGAGGTGTGGTCTTGGAGGAGAGAATGAGCTTGGCCTGGCTGTGCGGAGGTTTTTTTTTCCCCTTGCCCAGAACTGGGAGAAGGGCTAGGGGCTGGGGTGGAGGAGGGAACCTGAGTGGAGGCTGGTGGTGGAGGGAGGTTGGCTGGGCTGGCTTTGGGCAGCCTCTGGTGAGCATGTAGGCAGCTTCTGCAGATTCTCCCGGTCATCGGAATGATGACAGTCAAAGTTCCTTTTAGAAAATGGGGGGGAAATCCCAGAATCTTATGTGGTGTTAAAGAGGGAACTTGAAAATAGAAGATACAGCTGGAAACTGGTTTGTAAAAACGGCTTTGTTGTGGCTGGCGCCGTTTGAAGGCAATTCACATGCACATTAAAGGTTTCCTTTAGCAAAAAGGACATCACGAGGCCGGATAAAACTTGTATTTTTTTCTGCTTTCCTTACTCATAAGCCTGCTTTGGGTGCTTCGTCCTCTGCTTAAGACCAAAGAACAGGGACAGTAAGGACCCTGCTGTCTCCCTCTGCCTCAGGTCCCGGGACCCTCCTTCTTGCTCTCCTGCTCCGACCTCCTCCCAGTTTCCCCATAAGGCACAGACACAGCTGACACAGTGAAGGTGTCCTTTGATTTTTCTCCATTTTCTATTCAAGGCTGCTCTCCTTTAGGTTTTTCTCTTTTAAGGTTGGAGTTCATTTTGGCCTCATAGTGACATCCTCTTCACCAATAGAAACTATCGTTACCTTATTCCCAATAAAGTTATAAGTCGGGGGAAAACCTTCCACTTTTCAATTTTCTCTTGAAAATTGTAGACTTTTCCTGTGTCTCTTGGACAAGGCTGGCGTCAACAAGACGACATGGTGTCCTTTACCCTTTTCCTGTCATGGGTCGTCACAAACCCTGTCTTGTCTTCATCCATTCAATAATTCACCCACTCCTACCATCAGCGTTTATGGAATACCTACTGTATGCTGGGCCTTTGCTGGGAACCGGTGATGGAGGAAGGAGAGACAGGGGCCTGACCCTTTTGGAGGGCATCATCCCACAAAGGCAGCGGTGTTATTGGGGCCAGGCTAACAACAGTAACGACCAGAAAAGAGTGTCTGTCCCAGTGACATTTTCCCTCAGAGTGAGGTGGACCCCACGGGCCTTGGAGACTCCTCCGGTGCTGGTACTGATGGGTTTTCAGGAGAAAGAGACTGAGTCAGCAGGACAGCTCAGAGCTGGGCTTGTCGGAAAAAGGCAGTCGATCCCAGAGGGGGAAGGGAGTGTCTGCCTTTTGGCTGTGCTGGCTCTTGGGTGCCAAACACAAGAAAAGTGGACTTTTCTTCAATGATCACAGACGGGCCAAAGGATGCGGGTAGTAGCAACGACAATGAGTTTCCGCCAAGGGTGGAGCATTTTAGCAAAACCGAAGAGAGAAAGATCCAATACTCTTTATTTGCAGTCACAAAATGCTTTCTTTTGTCATCCCCATCCCTGTGGAGAGCTTCCTTTGTCACAGGAAGTGGCCGGTTATTTTCCTTTGCGACGGAGGAAACATCAGGCTCCCTGGGCATTGTCCTCCACTCTCTCAGACGAAGAGGATCTAGTGAGCAGAGGGGCTGCCATTTATTTATTTATTTGGGGGTGGTAATTTTTTTCCCCACTTCATTGAGATGTGATTGACAAATAAAAATCGTATCTATTTAAGGTGCACCATGTGATATTTTGATACATGTACACGTCATGAAATGATCACCACAATCAAGCTAATTAACATATCCATTGCTTTACCTAATTACCTCTTTTTTGTGGTGTGAATGCTGATGATTTACCCTTAGCAAATTTCAAGTATCCGATACAGTATTAACTACAGTCATCGCGCTGTACGTTAGATCTCCAGAGTTTATTCATCTCGCATAACTGAAACTTCACGCCTTCTCACCAAACACGAGCTAAGTGTGTATCAGCAGATAAATGGATAAAGAAAATGCAGTGTATATATATATACAGTGGAATATAATTCAGTCTTAAAAAGGAAGGCCAAATCCTGCCATTTGGGCCAGCATGGATGAACCTGGAGGACGTTATGCTACAGTGAAATAAGCCAGACACAGAAAGACAAGCACTGCGTGATGCCACTTATATGTGGAATGGAAACAGTTGTAGAGAAGAGAGAGTGGTGGTTGCTAGAGGTTCGGGGGGTGGGGGTGTGGGCGCTGCCATTCCATTTGCTGCTTCCTGCACCCACAGCTGGTTGGAGTAGGAACACCGCATGGTTCTTTGAGGCGGGCCGTCAGATGCCCCTTGTCCCCTGTACGCCTGTCATGACCCTTGTCTGGGGTTGCAGTCTCCTTGTTATGAGCTGAATTGTGTCCCCCTACAATACGTGTGTCGAAATCCTAACCCCTAGCATCTCAGGATGTAACTGTGTTTGGAGATAAGGCTTTTAAAGAGGAAATTAAGTTAAAATGAGGTGTTTAGGGTGGGCCCTAATTCAATATGGCAGGTGTCCTTATAGTTAGAGGAAATCTGGACACAGACATGTGTGAACATGGAGGAAAGACCACGTGAAGACACAGGGAGAAGATGGCCGTTTACAAGCCAAGGAGAGAGGCCTCAGAGGAGACCAACCCTGCCGACTCCTTGAGCTTAGACTTCTGGGTTCTAGAGTGTGGGACAACACATGTCTGCTGTTGAAGTGCCCTGGTCTGTGGTGCTTTGTCATGGCAGCCTGAGCAAGCTAGTACACTCCTTATCGGGACCAGGAGCAGGAGCAGGGGATGGAGCCCTGTGGCTCTGGCAGCCTTGTCTGTATCTTTATTGATACCTTCTCACGCCTGGAAGGCTCCCGTGGGCGGTGGGTAGGTCCGAAGCACCTGGGTGGCAGCTGTCTTGGTTGGTGCCCTGTGTACCGAGCGATGTGGTGACCACAGTCAGATTAGGGAGGCCTGGAGGAGGAATGGGAAACCTACAGTGTAAACTGTGAAGTGCTGTGCCAGTGGGAGAAGTGACTTTTTTGTGCTGCTGAGACGCTAGTGACCGATGAAAGTAAGATCCGACTTTGAAGTGAAACTCGACTTATTCTGCTTTACAGTCAGACAGACTTCGGTTCCAATTTTGCATCCATCACTAACTCTCTGTTCTAGTATTTCCCATCTTAAAACTCACTCACCCTCCCCATTTCCCTCTTAACCCCACCTTCCCCTCCAGCTGCTGCTCCCTGGAAGGGTTGTCTGCAGTCACTTCCACCTCCTCCCCATGTAGCCTGGACCCTCCACTCCCCCAGGGCTGCTGGTGACAAGATCTCCCATCATGCCTCGTGGCTTCTCTGTCCTTATCTTTTGCGATGCCTCAGCCACCTGCAGCTCAGCTGACCACTCCCTTTCACTTGAAATGCTTCCTTCTCTTGGCTTCCCCAATGCACATCGCCCCTTCTGGGTTTTCCTCTCACCCCTTGGCCTCCTTCTCAGTCTCTTTTTCTACTTCCAACTCTTTCTCTCAACCTTTAAATGGTGGTGTGTCCCAAGGCCCTGTGGTTGTTTCCTCTTGATCTACATTCTTTCTCTCAGTGACAGCATTAAGTCCCACGGCTGAGAAACATCCTCCCAACTCAGACGATCTCTCGGTCAAGATCTTCAGCCTCACCTCGGCTGTAAGCCCCAGGCTCACGCGCCCCACTGCTAACGGCCTCTCGGATGTTGGACGGCATCTCAAACTCATCAAAAATAGAATTTTGATTTTTTTTTTCCCTCTGGCCACAGTGGATAATTCTGTTCTCAAACACACCCAACCCAGTCACAATGCTGGGGACATTGCATTGTGGCTCCTTCCGCCTGGAAATTTCTTCTCTCTGATGCTCACTTATCAGCCTCCTTCTTATTGTTTGGGTCTCAGATCGTACATCACCCCTTCAGAGAGGACTTCTGGTCATGAGGACTCAAGGAGCCTCCGAGATTCTCTCTACCACTTACCCTGTCTTAATTCTTTGCACACTGTTTATTATTTTCTGATACTTCTTGATTTTTATTTGTTGAGTGTTTTTTGCCCATTGGAAGGCGAGCTCCAAGAGATGGGGACGGTGTCTGCCTTGCTCTGTGCTGTATCCCCAAGCCTAGAACAGGCTGAGCCTCCTAGAGTCTGAAGAAGTATTTGGTGAATGACTAGATGAAGCCACTTACCTTCTTCAGTCCTTAATTCCCAACTCTTAGAGAGTGGATCATTAGGAAGTTGGAATTTTGTCTACTTTTTAGAATTAAAAAATCGATCGTTGAGGTGGAGAAAAGTCCTCAATCTATGCCATTTCAGAGGCAACAAAACCTTGTGTCTTTTAAAACAAGGGATGAAAAACTCACAGTTGTCTGCCTTTTTTTCTTGTTGATCCATTAAAATAGAAGCAAAGGATGGGAAAAGTTATAAAACACCAGGAGAGAGATGAGAGGAGAGAATGGCTGAGAAGATGTCCACACAAGTCTGGGAGCTGCAGGAGAGAGACAGTGCTGGGGGCTCAGTGGGGTGACTGTCAGAAGGGGACCCAGCCCAGAACCCCCACAGGCCAGGGCCTGCAGGCACGAGAGACAGTGAGGGGTGGGGCTGAGAATGTGGGACTGGCGACCAGTCAATGTGTGGCTGGCTGGACCCTCGTGTCCCCGTTTTCGCCTGTTTCTGCCAGGCTGCTGTGTCCCCCCGCTGACCAGAAGGAGATGGGGAGCTGGAAGGGACCGAGCAGGTGAGGGGCAGGTGGGAAACAGGAGGACTGAGCAAAGGTCTGAACCCTGAACAGTGGGACCTACAGCCAGGGTTGCCCCTAGCGGGTATGGGGCTGATAAAAACATTTTTGTGGGGTCTTTGTCTATATTAACAATTTGAGCCACATAAAATCAGCCGGTTAGGTCTATTCTGGTGACTTGATCTCATGTGATCTTGTGATCAAATTCTGTGCTGGCCATAAGGATCCATCTTCTGGCCAGGCCACCTTCCTGGAACTGTGGTGTGGCCACCAGGCCCCAGGATGACTCCAGAAGTACGAATCCTGGGACTCCTTGGGGCATGTGATCAACCGCTCGCCTGGAGGAGAGGGTCAGAGAGCCCCTGGAGGGGAGAAACAGGGACGAGGGCTCCTCGGGGACCTGCTGTGGGCTTGGGACACCTCAGATGCACTGCACTTCTGCCCCAGCCCGTCCTGGGGGGACCTGAGGGGGAAATTCACAAAGAAGGCATTCAAAGCGTGGGGTTCCCATGAAGTGTGGGGCCCTGCTTGCTTGGGTGTAAGGGCCGTCCTGCCTCCCCCATTGACCTCTGGAACGCTGGGGGTCAGACAACACCCAGGTAGGACAGAGAAGACATGGAATCGTCTCAGAGAAAGGACCCGTAGAGCCTTACACTTGAGGGCTCCCCCGTGAAATGGCTGATGCAGTCATCCCAGAGTGAAGGCTGGCTCTCGAGGACGCCCTGTCCACACACGCCGAGTGTCCGTCCAGATCCTTCCTTCTTCTCTCCTGTATGTGAACAGTCAGGGAACATCAGCCGTCTGAGGAGAGCCTCAACACGAACCACAGGCACCAGATAAAGCAAACTTTAAAGAAAACAAAAAGCAAAAAAAATGGAGGAAATAGACCTAAATCAGAATGTGGGGGAGAAAGAGCTCGGAGCTCCTCAGCGATGAGCTATCGCACCCGTGAAACGAGTGGAGCGGGCAATGAAGCGAAAAGGGACACCCACAGAACGGGAACCAGGGCCTGGGAACGGCACAGGCAGCAGCCGAAATGAAAAAGTCAGCAGAAGGTTTGGAAGATAAAGTCAGTGGAATCAACCAGGAAGCAGAGCAAAAAAGACAAGAGACAGAAAATGAGAGAGAAGCTAGGGCACTTGCAGGATCTGCTCAGGAAGTCCCGCAGTTGACAAACGGGAGTTCAAGAAAGAGAAGGAGAACGGAGAGGAGAGGGATGGTCAGAGGAATCCTAAGCATGGATGTGTTGGGCTGGAGAGGTCGAGACTCCGGATTGAAAGCACCCAGGGCTGAGGACAATCAGTGAGAGGAAATCTACACCAAGGTGCGGCGCGTAAAAAGTTCATGAAATCAGTGACAAAGAGAGAAATTAACCTCCTCCAGAAGAAGGAGGATCCCAGGGGCAGCAGCGGATGCCAGAAGACGGGGAGGTAAGGTCTTCCGTATTGGGCAGGAAAATGATTTTGAATCAAATGTTATGCTCAGCTCAATCAGCAGTTACATCTGAGGGTGGCGTGTAGATGTCTTCAGCCAAGACTCGGGAAGTGACTCTCTGTGCGTCTTTCCCTGAAAAGCACTGTAAGGCGTGTCTCTGCAGAATGAGGACACGGCCGAGAAAGAAAACGTGGAAGAAACTGGGGCTTCAGCTCGGGGAAGCTGAGATGTGAGTTCTGGGCGGGTGGAGGGACGGGAGGCCTGGATAGCAACCAGCTGAGACTGGAGAAGGAGGAAAGACGGCACCTGGGGGTGGGGATGTCCTGTGGAAAAAGGTAATTTCTGTGTTATTTCTTATAATAAAAAGCACTTGGTTAAACACAGAGAAAGATTTGCTACAGATCTTAGAGCAGTTTGGGAAAATTCAATACTCAACTTCAAGATAAAACAATAAGTAACTCAGGAAAAAAAATTATTTGAAAGGAAAAGCCATCATCCAGCCAACTTTTACTGAATGTAAGACACCCTCAACTGTAAAACTTATCATTCTTTTAAGAAGAAAGAAAAAGCTGTTGCCTATTAAAAAGGCAACTTGTAAGTTGTGGGACCCGTCCATGTTTCAGAGGTTGTGTTAGAAAGTTAAAAAATGTGCTCCTTAGAATTGGTGGAATTAGCGCCCTAGTTGGCTTAGCAGTGAACTGTATTTATGTAAGTACTGATTTAGCCACAAATCATGATATAAATTTATTGTGAGGACGAGGAGAGGAGAAGTGTGATGTGTACCTGTGTGGGACATCTAAGGGTTAAATACTTATGGACCAAAAAAGAAAGGCGGTCAATGTCTAGACTCGATGTCAAGAATCAGCAGCGTTACTGAGACACAGAGGTAACCACATGAAAGAAGGGCTGCCGTAGCTGACAATGGTGGGCTCGGCCCTGGGCGGGGTGGGGTAGGGTGGGGAGCAGTGGTTTGGGGAATTGCTGTTTTTTCTAACAAGCCTGTGCGTATCTGATGCGTGATTGACAGGTGCATGTTACTTTGATGTGAACAAAGTTAGAATAAAACACACACACACACACACACTTGATCTTTTGGGAGCTTAAAAATGGGACAAAAATTGGAGATTTGGGGCACCCAAACCTACTTTCTCTTTGAAGTACCTTATCTGGACGTAAGGTCAGGCCATGACCATATCCTGCTTGATTGGCCTCCAGAAAGACTGGGTACCCTCCCCGTACCTCCCCTCCGTTGTCCCCCAGAATGGAAGGGTGGTCACAGATGGCCCGGAGTCCTCTTATCCTTGCAGAAGGCTGCACAGTTTACAAACTGTTCCAGGCATTTCACCCGTTTGGTCCTTGCCAAAGCCTTGACGAGCTGCAACCACCTGCATTTCATGTGCGTAGAGGCCTGGACGGGAGCGGCCGCAGGGGCCGACCCCACCGGAGATGGCTCAGCCCTGCCCGCCGCAGACTCACAGTGTGGCTGTCGCCTGACCCCATTCTGTCCCTGTGATGTTTTAGAGGAAAGAGGAAGAGGAGAGGAAGCGAGGAGAAGAGCAGATTCGCCTCCAGGAGGAGCAGAGGGCAAAGGAGCTCTACTGGAGCCTGAAGCGGGCGCAGCTGCAGAGCCCGGCCAGCGAGAGTGAGGAGCGCGCGTGGAAGGAGCAGCGTGAGTACAGCCCGGCCTGCCTGCCCCCTGCTCCCCCAACTCACTGAGTTGCTGAGTCTTCGTTCCAGCTTACTCACTCAGCCCGGGGCCAGCCACGTGCGTGGTCCTGCTGAGGAGTCAGAGGGTAAAGGCTGTAGGGCATATTCCTAACACCAAAAACAAAACCCCACTGAGTAACCAGTAATTTCCTGGCTCTGCGCTAAGCCCTGGGGATCTAGAGATGAGGGACCATGGGGCTCGTCTAGGAGGGCCTCTCCGGCCGGGCAGGAGATGGACACACAGGCTAAGGGCTGTGAGGGAGAGTGAACCACCTACCGATGGAGCACAGTGCCTGTTGTGGGGGGTTCCAGATGAGGTGCTGTCACATGAGGCTTGAGGGTGGCCCGGGAGCCACTGAGACCGAGAGGCTGGAGAGGATGCTCTGGAGGGAGCACTCGACGTGTGTAAGTCACGGCCACAGAGCGTGTGCTGTGCTTAGGAAGCTGGAGAGGGGTGGGCAGCCGTAAAGCTCGGAGAGTGTCCTGGGTGGTGGGAAGTTGGGTGGGAAGTTAGGTGGGATGGGGTTGGAGGGTGGTGTTTGAATACATCCCCGGGATTTGCTTTCATCAGGATGGTAAGACATGCAGACACAGAAACGACTGTGGCTCAGGAAGAGGGTTTTCCTCGCAGGGTCCCAGAAGCAGGAGGCAGGGCACGCCACACAGGGCCCCACAGGGAAGCACCAGGGTCGGTCAGGAGCAGGGAGCCAGCGTGAGATGTGGGCAGGAGCCTTTATCGTGGTTTCTTTGGGAAGGGGAAGGCGAGGAGGGGAGAGCAGGTTAGGACGGGCTGGTGTGAGTGACTTCAGCAGGCTCCGGGGTAGACGGCTGCTCTGGCTGTCTGATCCTGGCCCTCGGGTGATGAGGCAGGTGGCCAGCGACCCCGAGTGTGAGGGCTCCACAAAGGAGGTGGCTGGGATACGGGGTTTGGACTGGGTGGTTTGTGTGTGACGGGCTCGCTTGCAGGTGAGTCCTGTACTGTCTTTAGGGATCGGCCAGCCCTCTTTAGGGTCACCAAGGCCCCAGATGTGAAAACGTCAAAAAATACAGAAAATAGAAAGGTGTGATTAACATGAGTGGACAGTGGGAATCTCTGAAGGTGAGAGCATGATTCAGGCTGGGTTTGGGTGTGAGCGAGAGGAGGCTGTTGCCATGGTGCACGTTAGGGACGACTGGACCTAGGGCCACAGCGGGGAGAGCAGGGGGGCGAGGTGCCTCCTCCTGGCCAGTCCCCTGTCCTCAGCACTTCTTAACCACATGCCAGCTTCCTTAAACAGACTTTAAAAGAAACTAAGATATAATTCACATACCATAAAATTCATCCTTTTAAAGTGTACAGTTCAGTGGTTTCTGGTGTACTCACAAAGTTGTGCAACCATCGCCACTAGACAATTCCAGAACATTTTCCTCTGCATGAAAAGGAGCTTGGTGCCCATCGGCAGTTACTCCTCCCCCCACCGCACCCCTGGAAAGGGCAAATCTAATTTCTGTCTCTCTGGATTTGTCCGTTATGGACATTTCATATAAATAGAATCAAACAGTATGTGGCCCTTTGTGTCTGGCTTCTTGCACTGAGCATCATGTTTTCAAGGTCCATCCACGCTGCAGCCTGTGTCATGACTTCATTCCTTTTTATGGCTGAATAAAATTTTAATGTGTGCATATTCCACGTTTTTGTTTATCCATTCGTCAGTTGATGGACGTTTGGGTTGTTTCCACTTTTTGGCTGTTATGGATAATGTTGCTCTGAACCTTCATGTATGTTTTTGTGGGAACATGTGTTTTCAGTTCTCTTGGGTATGTATCTAGGAGTAGCATTTCTGGGTCATGGGAACTTTATGTTTGCTGTGTTGAGGAACTGCCCGTACCATTTTGCAGAGCAGCGGCATCATTTTACGTTCCCACAGCAGTGGGTGAGGGCTCCCGTTTCTCCACATCCCTGTCAGCGCTTGTTTTGAGTCTCGCCACCCCAGCAGATGTGAAGTGATAACTCATGGTTCTGATTTGAATTTCCTTAATGACTAATGGTATTGAGCATGCTTTTATGTGTGATTTGGCCATTTGTATAACTTCTTTGGAGAATTATGCATTCAAGTTCCCTGCTCAGTTTTGAAAATTATGTCTTTCGTGGACCTGAAGGAGTTCTTTATACATTCTGGATGGCATTCGTTATAGATATATGATTTGCAAATATTTTCTCCCATTCTGTGGGTTGTCTTTTCAGTTTCTTGGTAGTGTCCTTTGAAGCACAAATTTTCCATTTCGATGAAGTTGAATTTATCTATTTTTTCTCTCTTTGCTTGTGCTTTGTGCTGTGGCTAAGAAACCACTGCCGACCCCAAGGTCACAAGATTTACACCCATGTTGCTTGTAAGAGTTTTATAGTTTCAGCTCTTACACTTAGGTGTCCAATGCACTTTGAGTTAAGGTTTGTGGGAGGAGGGTTCCCACTTAATTCACTTGCATGTGGCTACCAGTTGTCCGAGCGCCATTTTATTGAAAACATTCTTTGGATGGCCTTGGTACCCTGAGTTGAAAATCAGTTGACCCAAGATGTGTTCGTTTGTGGACTCTTGTTCTAGTTCATTGATCTCTATACCTATTCTTATGCCAGTACCACACAATCTTGATTACTGTAGCCTTGTGGCAAGTTTTGAAATTGGGTAGTATGAGACCTCCGAGGTTGCTCTTCTTTTCCTGGGTTGTTTTGGCTGTTCTGGGTCCCTGGCATTTCCATATGAATTTTAGGATTACCTTGTCGATGTCTGCAATAAAGCCAGCTTGGATTTTGATAGTCATTGCATTGATTCTATAGATTAATTTGGGGAGTATTGCTCTTTTTTTTTTTAGGTGATGAATTGTTAACTAACTTTATTGCGTTAATAATTTCACAATATATACATATAGCAAATCATTGCATTGTACATCTTAAATTTACACAGTGTTATATGTCAGTTATATCTCAATAAGGCTGGGAAAAAAAGTTACAGGAAAAGTTCCAGACTGTGGGTAGGGATGATGTGTTTGGTTTTATTGTTGTGGTTGTTTTATTTGAGGGGACATATTTTTAAGTTGAAAAATAAACAAAGTCAAAGTGAAAAAAAAGAAATGTAACGTGCAGGGACTGGGGTGTGTTAGAGGACGAGCGAGGAGGCCAGTGTGGCTGGAGCGGAGTGTGGTTGAGAAGGAGGTAGGAAGTGAGTCAGAGGAGCAGCCAGGGGTATGTCAGGACTTCGAGTCTTATTCCAAGTGTGACAGCAAGCTGCAGAGCCCGGAGTGTCCTGATCTGAGTTATATTTTCAAGGGGCACTTGCCTGCTGTGTGGGGCAAGGGGGAAAGCGAGCAGACAGTTAGGAGGATGTTGCATAATCCAGGCGAGAGAGGATGGTTGGGCAAGAAGGTTAGCAGTGGGGGTGGAGAGAACTGTTCAGAATCAGGATCTATTACACAGGCAGAGCAACCAGAAATTTATTTTTTTTTTCAATTATCTTATTGAGGTCATAATGGTTTATAACACTGTGTAATTTCAGGTGCACATTATTGTTTGTTAGTTTGTGTATAGACTGCATTGTGCTCACCACTAATAGTCTCATTTTTGTCCATCACCATATATATGTGCCCCTTTACCCATTTCGTCCACCCCTAGCCCCTTTCCCCTCTGGTAACCACTAATCTGTTATCCTTATCTATGTGTTTGTTTATCTTCCACATGTGAGTGAAATCATGTAGTATTGATCTTTCTCTGTCTGGCTTATTTTACTTAACATCTTACCCTCAAGCTCCATCCATGTTGTTGCAAATGGGATGATTTTGTCTTTTTCATGACTCAGTAGTATTCCATTGTGTATATACCACATCTTCTTTATCCATTCATCTGTAGAAGGGCACATGGGTTGCATCCATGGCTTGGCTATTGTGAATAATGCTGCCATGAACATAGGGATGCAGAAATCTCTTTGAATAGTTGATTTCAAGTTCTTTGGATAAATGCCCAGTAGTGGAATAGCTGGGTCATGTGCTATTTCTATTTTCAACTTTTTGAGGAATCTCCATACTGATTTCCATAGTGGTTGCACCAGTTTGCACTCCCACCAGCCGTGGATGAGGGTTCCCTTCTTTCTACACCCTCTCTAACATTTGTTATTTTTTGATTTGGTGATTATAGCCATTCTGACAGGTGTGAGGTGATATCTCATTGTAGTTTTTAAAAATAAATTTTATTGGGGTCATCATAGTTTATAACATTGTGAAATTTCAGGTGTACCTTACTATTTGTCAGTGACCATATAAATGGGCCCCTTTACCCCTTATGCCCACCCCCCCAACCCCCTTCCCCCCTGGTAACCACTAAAGTGTTCTCTTTGTCCATGTGTTTGTTTATCTTCCACATATGAGTGAAATCATACGGTGCTTGTCTTTCTCTGTGTGTCTTATTTCACTTAACGTAATACCCTCAAGGTCCATCCATGTTGTTGCAAATGGGGTGATTTTGTCTTTTTTATGGCTGAGTAGTATTCCATTGTATTTATATATGTTACATCTTTATCCATTCATCAGTTGATGGGAAGTTGGTTTACATCCATGTCTTGGCTATTGTGAATAATGCTGCAATGAACATAGGGGTGCATAAGTCTCTTTGAATTGTTGCTTTCAAGTTCTTTGGATAAATGCCCAGTAGTGGGATAGCTGGGTCATATGGTATTTCTATTTTTAGTTTTTTGAAAAATCTCCATACTGTTTTCCGTAGTCACTACACCATTTTGCATTCCCACCAGCAGTGTTTGAGGGATCCCTTTTCTCCACATCCTCTCCAACATTTGCCATTTTTAGTCTTAGTGATTATAGCCATTCTAATGGGTGTAAGATGATATCTAAGTGGAGTTTTGATTTACATGTCCCTGATGATTAGTGATGTTGAACATCTTTTCATGTGCCTATCGGCCGTCTGTATATCTTCTTTGGAAAAATGTCTGTTCATATCCTCTCCCCATTTTTTTCTTCTTTTTGCTTGAGGAAGATTGGTCCTGAGCTAACATCTCTGCCAATCTTCCTCCATTTTGTACGTGGGATGCTGCCACAGCACGACTTGATGAGTGATGTGTAGGTCTGTGCCCGGGGTCTGAAACTGCGAACCCCAGGCCACCCAAGCAGAGTGTGCAAACTTAACTACTACACCACCGGGCTGGCCCCACTTCTGCCCAGTTTTTGATAGGGTTGTTTGCTTTGTTGTTGTTGAGTGTGTGAGTTCTTTATATATTTTGGAGATTAGTCCCTTGTCAGATATACAGTTTGCAAATATTTTCTCCTGGTTGGTAGGTTGTTTTATTGTTTTGTTCCTGGTTTTCTTTGCCTTCACAGAAGATTTTTAGTCTGATTTAGTCCTATTTGTTTATTTTTTCTTCTGTTTCCCTTGTCCAAGTAGACGTGGTATTTAAAAAGACCCTTCTAAGACTGATGTCAAAGAGTGTGCTGCCTATATTTTCTTCCAGAAGTTGTATGGTTTCAGGTCTTACCTTCAAGTCTTTAATCCATTTTGAGTTAATTTTTGTGCATGGTATAAGACAATGGTCTACTTTCCTTCTTTTGCATGTGGCTGTCCAGTTTTCCCAGCACCATTTATTGAAGAGACTTTCTTTTCTCCATTGTATGTTCTTGGCTCGTTTGTCGAAGATTAGCTGTCCATAGATGTGTGGTTTTATTTCTAGGCTTTCAGTTCTGTTCCATTGAACTGTGTGACTATTTTTGTAACAGTTCCATGCTGTTTTGATTAATAAAGGTTTGTAGTATATTTCGAAGTCAGGGATTGTAATGCCTCCAGCTGTGTTCTTCTTTCTCAGGATTGGTTTAGCAATTCGGGGTCTTTTGTTGCCCCACATGAATTTTAAGATTCTTTGTTCTATTTCTATGAAGAATGTCATTGGGATTCTGATTAGGATAGTGTTGAATCTGTAATTGCTTTAGGTAGAATGGACATTTAAACTGTGTTTATTCTTCCAATCCATGTGCATGGAATATCTTTCCATTTCTTTATATCACCAGTGATTTCTTTCAATAATGTCTTAGAGTTTTCATTGTGTAGGTCCTACAGCTTCTTTGTTAAATTTATTCCCAGACAGTTGATTCTTTTTTTGTGATTGTAAATTGGATTGCATTCTTGCGTCCTCTTTCTGCTAGTCATTATTAGAATATAGAAATGCAACTGATTTTTGTAAGTTGATTTTGTACCCTCCACCTTTGCTGTATTTGTTGATTATTTCTAATAGTTACTCTGATGGATTCTTTAGGGTTTTCTATGCATAGAACCATGTCGGCTACAAACTGTCAGAGTTTTCCTTCTTCTTTTCCAATTTGGACTCCTTTTCTTTCTTTTCCTGCCTAATTTCTCTGGCCGAACCCTCCAGTCGAATAAGAGTGCTGAGAGTGGGCATCCTTGTCTTGTTCCTGTTCTCAGTGGGATGGCTTTCAGTTTTTCCTCATTGTTTTCTCATGTTGGCTGTGGGTTTCTCATATATGGCCTTTGTTATGTTGAGGTACTTTCCCTCTATCCCCATTTTATCGTAAGTGGGTGTTAGATCTTGTCAAATGTTTCTCTGCATCTATTGGGATGATCATGTGGTTTTTATTTCTCATTTTGTTGATGTGGTGTATCACATTGATTGATTTGTGGATGTTGAACCCTCCCTGTGTCCCTGGTATGAATCCCACTTTATCATGGTGCATGATCCTTTTAATGTATTGCTGTATTCGGTTTGCCAATATTTTGTTGAGGATTTTTGCATCTATGATCATGGCGATATTGGCCTGTAATTTTCCTTCTTTGTGTTGTCATTATCTGGTTTTGGTAGCAGGATACTGTTGGTCTCATAAAATGTGTTAGGAAGTGTTCTGTCACCTTCAATTTTTTGGAATAGTTTGAGAAGGATAGGTACTAAATCTTCTTTGAATGTTTGGTAGAATTCTCCAGAGAAGCCATCTGGTCCTGGACTTTTATTTTTTGGGAGGTTTTTGATTACTGTTTCAATCTCTTTACTTGTGATTGGCCTATTCAGATTCTCTATTTCTTCTTGATTCAGTTTTGGGAAGTTGTAAGAGTCTAGGAATTTATCTATTTCTTCTAGGTTGTCCAATTTGTTGATATATGGTTTTTCATAGTATTCTCTTATAATCCTTTGTCTTTCTATAGCATCCATTGTAATTTCTCCTCTTTTGTTTCTAATTTTATTTATTTGAGCCTTCTTTCTTTTTTCTTTGTGAGTCTGGCTGGTGGTTTGTCAATTTTGTTTATCTACTCAAAGAACCGGCTCTTATCTTCGTTGATCTTTTCTACTGTGATTTTGGTTTCAATTTCATTTATTTTTGCTCGTGTTTTTCTTATTTCCCTCCTTCTGTTGACTTTGGGCTTTATTTGTTCTTCTTTTTCTACTTTTGTTATGTGTAGTTGAAGATTACTTATTTGAGATTTTTCTTGTTGAGGATGGCTGGTGTTGCTATGAATTTCCCTCTAAGGACCACTTTTGCTGCATGCCATAAAAGTTGGTATGCTGTATTTTCGTTTTCACTTGTCTCTAGGTATTTCGTGATTTCTACTTTGATTTCTTCATTGATCCAATGGTTGTCCAGTAGCATGTTGCTTAGTCTCAACAAATTTGTGACTTTCCCAGATTTGTTCTTGTAGTTGATTTCTAGTTTCATAGCGTTGTGGTTGGAGAAGATATGTGATATGATTTCCATCTTCTTAAATGTATTGAGGCTTGCCTTGTTTCCCAATATATTGTTTATCTTGTCTTGATAATATTCCATGTGCACTTGAGAAGAATGTGTATTCTGCTCTTTTGGATGTAATGTTCTATATATATCGATTAAGTCCATCTGATCTAGTGTTTTGTTTAAATCCACTGTTTCCTTGTTGACTTTCTGTCTGGATGATCTATCCATTGATATAAGTGGGGTGTTGAGGTCCCCTACTATTATTCTGTTGTGGTTAATTTCTCCCTTTAGAACTGTTAGCAGTTGCTTTTTATACTTTGCTGCTCCCATGTTAGGTGCATCTGTATTTATAAGTATTATGTCCTCTTGGTGGAGTGTCCTTTTTATCATTATATACTGACCCTCTTTGTCTCTCACTGTCTTTTTTTATATTGAAGTCCAGTTTGTCTGACATAAGCATGGCTACACCTGCTTTCTTTTGCTTGGAGTATCATCTTCCATCCCTTTACTCTGAGCCTGTGTTTGTCTCTAGAGCTGAGATGTGTTTCCTAGAGGCAGCATATTGTTGGTCTTGTTTTATAATCCATCCTGCTATTCTGTATCTTTTGATTGGAGAATTCAATCCATTTGCATTTAGAGTGGTTATCAATATATGAGGGCTTAATACTGCCATTTTATTTCTTGTTTTCCAGTTGTTCTATATTTCCATTGTTTCTCTTCCCTTGTATTTCTGACTGCCCTCTCAGTTTGGTGGTTTTCTGTGATAGTTTTCTCATTATTTATTAATTGTGGCTCTGCTCTGATTTTTTGTTTAGTATTTACCATGAGGTTTGTATAAAAGATCTCATAGATGAGATAGTCCATTTTCTGACAGCCTTTTATCTCCATTAGCCTAAGCAGGTTCCATCCTTTTCCTCTTCCCCTTCTGAGTTAATGTTGTCAACAAAATCTTCTGTTTTGTGTTGTGAGTTTGTGACTAAATGGAGTTATTTTTGATGCTTTCTTTCCCTTTATCTTTTGTTTTAATTTAAAGTTTGGCACCTGAGCTAACATCTGTTGCCAATCTTCTTTTTTTCTTCTTCTTATTCTCCCCAAAGCCCCCCAGTACATAGCTGTATATTCTAGTTGTGGGTCCTTCTGGTTGTGGCATGTGGGATGCTGCCTCAGCATGGCTTGATGACAGTGCTATGTCCAGGCCCAGGATCTGAACCAGCGAAACACTGGGCTGACAAAGCGGAGCACTTAAACTTAATCACTCAGCCATGGGGCCAGGTGTAACTTTTATTTTATAATTAAGCATTTGCTAACTTGTTTTGATAGAGAACTGGAACTTTCTGATTTTGTCTGACTATTTATCTCCTTGCTCAAAGTTTTGTAAATCTTTGCCTTTTTCTTTAAGGTTGGAGGGCTTCCTTCATCATTTCTTGTAAGGGAAGTCTAGTGGCGATGAACTCCCTCAACTTTTGTTTATCTGGGAAAGCTTGTATTTCTCCATCATATCTGAAGGATAGTTTTGTTGGATAGAGTGTTTGTGGCTCAAAGTTTTGGTCTTTCAGTATTTTGAATATATCATTCCAATCTCTCTTAGACTGTAACATTTCCTTTTTTGTTTTTAAAGATTTTTTTTGGTGAGGAAGATTGGCCTTGAGCTAACATCTGTTGCCAATTTTCCTCTTTTTTTTCTTCCCAAAGCCCCAGTACATAGTTGTATATCCTAGTTGTAAGTCCTTCTAGTTCTTCTATGTGGGATGCTGCCACAGCATGGCCTGATGAGTGGTGTGTAGGTCCACACCCAGGATCTGAACCAGCAAACCCCAAGCTGCTGAAGTGGAGCCCATGAACTTAAACACTGTGCCACTGGGCCAGCCCCACCTGTAATGTTTCTGCTGAGAAATCCACTGAAAACCTGGTAGGGGTTCCTTTGTAAGTTACTTTCTTCTGCCTTGCTGCCCTTAGTATTCTTTGTCATTGACTTTTGCCAGTTTTACTATTGTATGCCTTGGAGAAGGTCTTTTTGCATTGATGTAAATAGGAGTTGTATTGGCTTCATGTACTTGTAAATCCAGTTCTTTCCCCACATTTGGGAAGTTCTCAGCTATTATTTCTTTGAAGAAACTTTGTGCTCCTTTCTCCTTCTCTCCTCCCTCTGGAATACCTATAATTCTTATGTTGCTTTTCCTAATTGAGTCAGATATTTCTTGAAGAATTTCTTCATTTTTAAAAAATGTTACTTTTCTCTCCTCCTCTACCTGAAACATTTCTATATTTCTGTCCTCTAAATCACTAATTCTGTCTTCCATAACATCAGCTTTATTATTTAAGGATTCTAGATTATTTTTTATCTCATTAATTGTGTTCTTCATCTCTAGAATTTCTGCTTGATTTTCTTGTTAGAGCTTCGATCTCTTTGGTGAAGTACTCCTTCTATTCATTAATTTTATTCCTGAGCTCATTGAACTGTCTTTCTGAGTTTTCTTATAACTCATTGAGTTTCTTTATGACAACTATTTTGAAATCTCTGTCATTTAGATTGTACATTTCTGTGAGTTCAGCATTGGTTTCTGAAGACTCATCATTTTCCTTCTGCTCTGAAGGGTTATTGTAGTTTTCATCGTGTCTGATGAACTGATCCTTTGCTGAGGCATTTGTAGTAGTTTCAGGTGGCAGATTCCACCTGCCACCTCTGGGTATGGGGGGTGGGGACAGGAGCTGTGTTTTCTGAACCCACTGTGTCTGCTGAAAGTTGTGCCGATAGGGCTCCTCTGCATTTTCCCACTGGCTGCAGGCTCTTAGTGGGTCACACACTCATGTGCAGGTGCTCTGGTGAGGGACCCCTGCCTTGGTAGAGGACGAGCTGAAATGGTGTGCTAGGTAGGAGTGGAGGGGCACTTCATTTTGTGTGCATGGCCGGCTCTGCACTCACAGCTGCTTTTCCTGAGCTGCTGCACTTGTTGGAGGCTCCCTCTTGGGAGCTGAGCCACACCACCTGGTGGGGAGCATTCCCATGGATGGGGCCATCATGGCATGGTGGGTGCTTCCGCGGCTGGGCTGCAACTCTGAAAGTGAAAGCTTTCTGGTGTGGTCCTGGCTGCCCCCCGCTTCCTCTTACAGTCATGCACCAGCTGCTGTGTGAGGACCCACCACCTAGATCGCTGCCACCATGGAGGGGGAGAGATCCACTCACCTCCTTCTACTGCTTCCTGGGGATCTGTCCCCCTAACCTTCAGATGTATGGCTGTGTGGATCTCTCAGATGTCCTATTGTGCTTTGTATGCAATCCTCTGCTGGTTAATGACTGTCTGTTCAGTTGTAACTTGGGGGGAGAGACTAAGGGAACAGCTCACTACACCATGATGCTGATGTTACTTGGGAGTATTGCTATCTTAACAATATTTTTTCTTCTAATCCATGAGCATGGGATGTCTTTCCATTCATTTGTCTTATTTAATTTCTTTCAGTAATGTTTTCTGGTTTGCAGTGTAGAAAGTCCTGTACTTGCTTTGATGAATTTATTACTAATTATTTATTCTTTTTAATGCTACTGTAAATGGAATTGTTTTCTTAATTTCATTTTTGGATCATTCATTGCTAGAATATAGAAATACAATTGACTTGTATATTGATCTTGTATCCTATAACCTTACTAAACTTGTTTATTAGCTCTAATAGATTTTTTGTGTATTTCTTATGATTTTTTTTTATCTACAAGATAATTTCATGTGCAAGCAGAGACAGTTTTACGTCTTCCTTTCCAATCTAGATTTTTAAAATTTCTTTTTCTTGCCCTAACTGCACTGGCTAGATCATCCAATACTTTGTTGAATAGAAATGGTGAAAGCAGGCATCCTTGTTTTGTTCCTGATCTTAGGGGGAAAGCTTTCAGTTTTTCATACTTAAGTACCAATTAACCACTCAAGTGTGATCTTAGCTGTGGGTTTTCTGTAGATAACCTTTGTAGGTTGAGCAAGTTCTGTTCTTTCATAGACTGTTGAATATTTTTAACTTGAAAAGGTGTTAGATTTAGTCAAATGCTTTTCCTGCATCTATTAAGATGATCATGTGCTTTTTGTTCTTTATTCTATTAATATGGTATAATATTTCATTGAATTTCATACATTGAACCAATCTTGCATTCCTGGCATAAATCCTACTTGTTCATAATGTATAACCCTTTTTATATGTTGCTAAATTCAGTTTTCTAATATTTTGTTGAAGACTTGCATCTGTATTCATAAGAGATATTGGTCTTCAGTTTTCTTTTCTTGTGATTTTTTTCTGGTTGCGGTGGCAGGGTAATATTGGCCTCAAAGAATGGGTTGGGAAGTGTTGCTTCCTCTTGTATTTTTTGGGGAAGTGTTTGTGAAGGATTGGAATTAATTCACCTTTAAACACACGGTAGAATTCACTAGTGAAGCCATCTAGTCCTGGAATTTCTTTGTGGGAAGTTTATTTTTAATTAATAATTTAAGCTCTTCACTCATTTTGAGACATTTTTCTCGAATAAATGTTCCCCATATTGCTTCAAGCCTTTGGTTAATTTCTAGCATTCTGAGAAAGTTGATTCTGACAATTTTTGCCAGTGTTGTCATTGCTTTTATGGAGGAGAGCATTTTCAGAGATCTTTAATTCACCTTTTCCACCAATACCCTCTTAAATCTATACTTAATTAATTCAAGGCCCATCCTAAAACACCCAGAACTTCTCAGAGCAGATTCAGAGACATCACTGGTCTGCTGGTGAAGGGGATGAGTGGGAAGTATTTGTTTTTGTGTTAGATTTTTAAAAATTCCATGTGACCTAATATATAATCAAGTTCTTGAAAAGAAACAAGCAAAATAGAAATTGAAAAAGTGAGAAATTTATTAAAAATTTTTATTTAATTTTAATTTCATGTTTTACATTTTTTTGCACCATGAGGCCATTGCAATTATTTTTTAAAGATTGGCCCTGAGCCAACATCTGTTGCCAATCTTTTTTTGTCTTCTCTCCAAAGCCTCCCAGTACATAGTTGTAGGTCCTTCTAGTTGTGCTATGTGGGATGCTGCCTCAGCATGGCCTGATGAGTGGTGCTAGGTCCATGCCCAAGATCCGGACCAGTGAAACCCTGGGCCACTGAAGTGGAGCATGTGAATTTCACCACTTGGCCATGGGGCCAGCCCCGAGGCCATTGCAATTTTTAAGATCCTAGTGTCCTCCCTACTTCTCAGCAATGAGGTAGGATGACCAGATGATCGCAGGCCCTTGAGCCATGGCAGCCTGAGGGGTATGTGCCTGGGCCCTGAGTGGACATCATCCTGAAGGCAGAAGCCTTAGAGCACCAAGGCTAGCATGGTTCACGCCTCATCTCTCAACCAGGCCTTCTGTCTTCCTTTCCCAGGGACTTGATGTCATAGTCATAAGAAAGTTTGAAAACCAGGCTCTCCAAAGGCCCCTTAGGGCTGTTGTTCTCATACTTGTTTCTGCTGAAGCCCACAGGTAAAGCGGGTGTGAACAAATGGCCTGGTGAAGAGGATGTGGGGGCCCTTGGTCCCTTAGCCCCGTGTATTCTCCCATCGCCTGTGGCTTCAGGAGCACTTCCATGAAACTCTTTGTTTCTCTGTGATACATTCTGAACACTACTGGCTTGACTGAGTGGCTTCCCTTAAGTTAAAGTCTTCTTTTCTTAGGGAAAATTCCTTTCTTCCCTAGTGATCTCTGTACTAGGCACTTTGAATCACTGAGAGCACAAGAGATTGTATCATACAGATAGAACTGAATCTTGGGCCCACCCAGCAGTGTAAGCAGGGGCAAACTCTCCTGGTCCACCTGCTGGAGCACCAGAGAAGTGAGTCCATCCAGCTCTTCAGCTCGTCCTTACCAGGGCATGAAGGGAGGGGCCCCTGTCAGGATTTGTTGGAGACAGCAAAATGACTGGTTCAGAAGGATCCTCGATTTGGAATAGGAATGGAATTACTCTCTGGAATGCGTGTGTATGTCATTGAAATTACAATGGGATTTTGCTTTTAAGTCTCCACTTCTTGTTGCTTGGGTGCTGGTGTGCCCTTAGTGCTGGGGAGGAAAATACAGGTGGAGTCCCTGACCAGAACCATGTCCTCTTTCCCCTGTTGACCACTTCTGGCTGTGGCATCTGTGTCTCTCTGTAACAGCCACTTCCTCCTTTCAGACCTAACATTACAAATGCAAACTTTGGGTTCAAAGCTCATGTTTCTTCAAGGGCAAATGCATGGGAGGGAGAATGTTCCACCTACTCGTTGATAACTGCTCTTTAAGTGTTTCATGCCCATTCTCATAAGGGTTAGAATTGTTTCAAGAATTGCCAAATATTACCGATAACTATGTCCTCATTAAATTCAACTGAGTGCCCCAAACTCTGAGTGTTCACAAGCCTTAGGACGTCATTACTCATCTGCTTAGAACAGCTGTGGAGCAGAGTGGAGTCATTTCTGCTTTACTGATAAGGAAACTGAAGCTCAGACTCAGGAGGCAGGTTGGGGGATCCTGTGCAATGAAGGTCTCATTTTTCCTTACTCCTGGCCTAGTGTCTGGCCTGTGGATTAAGTGTCCTCCAAAACCAGGATGGAGGAGGGACGTCTTTGGCCATCAGCCTCACGGGGCCTCCTGAGATCTGTGCCCATGACTGTCACAGAGAGGCGATGAATGCTCATTGATTCCTGCCTGTGATGCATCCATTCCTGCATTTCAGGATTCCTTCCTGAAATGCACTTATTGATGCTGTTCCTTCTGCTAAGATGCCCTTCCCACTTTCTTTACCCCCACTTTTCCCAAACTGAATGCCATTTCCTCCTTGGGGTCTCTCTGAATACTCTCCCTTCTTGGATGGAAAAAGGTATTCCATGTATGTGGAAACCAAAAGAGAGCAGATGTAGCTGTAGCTATATCAGACAAAATAGACTTTAAGCCAAAACAGTAACAAGAGTAAAAGAAGGTCATCGTATAATGATAAAGGGTGAATTCATTAAGAAGATATAACAATCATAAATACATCTGGACTCAACATTGGAGCAACTAAATATACAGAGAAAATATTAACAGATCTGCAGGGAGAAATAGACAGCAATACAATAATAGCAGGGGATGTCAATAACCTACTTTCAATAATGGGTAGATCATCCAGTCTGGAAAGCAATAAGGAAATATTGCATATGACTGTACTTTAGATCAAGTGGACCTAACAGACGTGTAGAGAACATTCTATGTAACAGCAGCTGAATGCACATCCTTCTCAAACACACATGAACATTCTCCAGGATAGATCACGTGTGAGGCCACAAAGCAAGTCTTAACAAGTTGAAGAAGATTGTAGTCAGAAAAGACACTTGATATGATTTCAATGGGATGAAACTAGAAATTAATAAGAGGAAGAAAACTAGATAATCCACGAATATGTGGAAATTGAACAACACACTCCTGAACATCCAATGGGTCAAAGAAGAAATCAAAATGGAAATAAAAAAATATCTTGAGATGAATGAAGTGGAAACATAGCGTACCAAAACTTATGGGATGCAGCAAAAGCCCTTCTGAGAGGGAAGTTCATAGCAATTATGCCTACATAAGGAAAACAAAGATCTCAAATAAACAACCTAACTTTACACCTCAAAGAACAAGAAGAAGAACAAACAAAGCCCAAAGTTAGCAGAAGGAGGAAAATAACAAAGATCAGAGCAGAAATGAATGAAACAGAGATTAGAAAAACAATAGAAAAGATCAATGAAACTGAGAGTTGTTTTTTTGAAATGATGAACAAAATGAAGAAACCTTCTGCCAGACTAAGAAAAAAAGGGAGAAGACACAAAGAAATAAAATCAGAAACGAAAGAGGAGACATTGAAACTTATCTCACAAAAGTACTAAGGATCATAAGAAACCACTATGAACAATTATACTCCAACAAATTAGATCACCTGGAAGAAATGGGTAAATTTCTAGAAACATACAACCTACTGAGACTGAATCATGAAGAAAGAGAAAAATCTAAACAGACTAATTGGTAAGGATATTGAATCAGTGATCAGAAACTTCCCAACAAAGAAAAGTCCAGGACCAGACGGCTTCACTGGTGAAGCCTACTGAACATTTGAAGAAGAATTGATATGAATCCTTCTCAAAGTCTTGCAAAAAAAATGAAGAGAGGGAATACTTCCAAACTCATTTTATGAGGCCAGCATTATCCTCACACCAAAGCCAGATCGAGACAATACAAGAGAAGAAAATGACAAGCCAGTCTTGATATGCACAGATGCAAAAATCCTGTGATGTTTTGCTACAAAATCTTAGAGCATTTGGAGAGGCCCTGTGGAGGAAATGGCATTTGGTTTGGGAAAAGCAGGGCGGAGGGCGTAAAGAAGGTGGGGAAGGGCATGATAGCAGGGGGAACAGCGTTGCACAAAGGCAAGGCCAACTGTGTGCGGCAGGACATGGCGTGCGTTTTGCTGTGGCTGCAGCCTGGGGTTGATGGTGGGAAATGATGAAAATGAGGCTAGAAGATAAGATGGGCCAGAACTAAAGACGAATTTATTCATTTAAATTCAGAACAGATGAAGAGAGAGGTGGAAAAAGAAGTCAGAGCAAAGGTTATACTGAAAAAAACAGCAGTAAACAATTACAACGTGAAGTCACACGAGGCTGGCTACTGTCGTGTGGGGGAAGGAGCACTGGGCTGGGAGTCCTGTCCTAGCTCTGCCACCTACTGATGGGACCTTGAGCAAGCTCTAAGATGCTCCGTTTCTGCATTTGTAAAAAGAGGGTGATGACGCCGAGCTGAGGCTTGTCTGGAAGGTGAAATGAGAGGAGGAAGCTGAAGAGCTTTCTAAGTTGTAAGGGGCTGTCACTCACCAAGCGATCCTCTTTTAGGCGATGAGATGGAAAGTTATGGGCTGGGCTGGTGTTTTGTGGGAGATGGAAATCGTTTGGCCCAGGTCCTGCCTGTTTGCTAACTAATGTTCTGTGTGGCCACCGAAAATGGAAAAACCTTTGAAAGAACAGAGAAAAGACGGGATAATTCGGGCGCTGTGATTTTGGTTCCTCATTTTATGCTTTCTTAAAGAAGGATGAGCTCCATTCCGGAGCCTGTCATTCAAACCCTGCAAAACCATTCTGCAGTCAATTAATTTAATAGGAGAGATATCGCGGGCCATTAATCTACCGGGAGCAGCGGTTTCGGATAAAACACCCAAATTAAATCCCACAAATTGGAAGAAGAGGGAATTGCTCCCTTCGCTATCTCATGAAGGCGGAGTAGTTACTCGTTTCAAACAGCACATCAGGCTCTGGATTCGGGCTTCTGAGAAGCTCCGAGTGTATCAGGCAGAAATTCATTTCATAATTTCTCAACTGTGAGCTTGCAGGGGTAACATCTCGTTTCCCCGAGATTTAGAGACGAGCCAGCATGATGTAGTAAATGAGATTATTTACAAAAACTGGAACTTCATTGTTGTTGTTGTTTGATTAAAGTGTGAACAGTGTTTTGCAGCCGCCGGCCAGGCCTGTGTTCACCCCCCGGCTCCCTGCACTGTGTGATTCTGGTCGGGGCCCTGACCTGCTGTCGGTGCTCCAGCAGCCTCACTCCTTGCTGAGCTGTCGTCAGAGCCGGGCGAGCAAATGTGTGCTTATGCCCGGGCTGCAGTCTAGTTATGTTGCTATACGCTGTCAGGAAGGAGCGTGCCCCGGGGTCTGGGTTTAACGTCGGTGATTCTGAAATGCTGTGTGATGGAGACAGGCTGTGGAGACGGGGCGTGGTCTGGAGACTGGGGTGGGGCAGAGTGGAATTCAGGGCTGGAAGGAGAGCTGAAGGATGACGTGAAAGAAGGGCCTTTTCTGTCCACTGAAGGGATGGGCGATTGTGGATTCGAACTGCTCCTCAAACTCCACTTATTTTTGGTTTTAGAACTCGAATAATGCCAGCCTGAGCCCCACATGCCCCATTCGTGTCCTGCTTAGGGTTCTCTCTCCGCTCTTGAACTGCTCAGGAATGCCTCGGGGCTGTATGTCAGCTGAAGTGAAGTCACTACATTTCCCACTGGTGTGGGGAGCCCTCTGGCCTTAGGAGTCCCTTCGGTTGCTGTGGTGGCCACAGGGCTCATGGCTGGCAGCCGTCACATGGCAAGCAGGGCGAGGATGGGTGGAGCCACCCTCAGAAGCCTTGGGGTCAGGATGGAGAGAGCCCTCGCCTGGCCTCGCTCGCCTGCGGGTGGGCCTCCTTGGTTCCCTGAGGCTCATCTCTCAGGGTCCATCGTCATGGTGCCAAACCCTTCATTCCTCAGGGGACGGCTGCCCCAGCCGGCTGAGTCACCAGGGGCCGTGCGTATATCCTTCAACATCTGGGCCCCCGTGTCCCTTCCTTGGGCGTCAGGAAGCATCGCCGTTTCCCAGACAGGAGCTCCCAGCCCTGCACCACTCCCCACCTCCACCCCGTGAGCCTAAACGGGGTGGGCCCTTTCTACCAGGGCGTTCTGTTCCCTTAGCTCATGGCGCACACAATGGTAACAACCACAGTAAATGCATTTAGTGACCCTTGACCCCGTGCCAGGAACCGTCCAAGCCCATCTACATACCATCTCATCTACGTCTATGAGGCCCCCATCCTTCAGATGAGGAGAAAAAGTACAGACATGGGAATTCAAGTTGCCCCAGGTCACGTGGAGCAGGAAATGGAGCAGAACTTAAACGCATCTGCACACTTGCACAATTTAGATCTTTCTTGGTGCCTTTTCCTGTATACAGGATTATTCCCTAATTTTCCGGGACGTGATACTATTCGCCCAAAGGTTACTGCAAACTGATACTAGTTTGAAGAGTTCGGCTTCTCCATAGGATGTCGCTGGATTGTCTGAATTCCATAAAGCACTGGGCCCAGCGGGGAGGGGGCCCCGGGAACCAGGGCAAGCTCACCAGAGGGGTCTCGTGAAGAGCAGCAACTAAAGATCTTGCAGACCCTCGTGCCCTGTGGGTCCTTCCTCCTGGAACCCCACGGCACCTCTGCCTCCACACGTCCAACCCCATCCTCCTCTCCCCTGCAGCGTCCTTTGTCGCCTGGCTGTCAGATGCAGAGACCCTGCTGTCCTTCAGGTCTGTCGCTTTTGCTCCCTACCAATCCCCAAACTCAGGAAATTGTACGGATCCTACTTCCTGAGTATTTGAGCTTACGCCCCGCCTGCCCATTCTCCAGGCCCTGTCTTCACTTCGGCCCCCCTTGCTCTTTGCCCAGATTTCTGTTTTCCAAGTCTTCCTCCTTGTTCTTGTTAGATTCGTTCCCAACGCAGCAGCCCAATCAAGCTTGGAAAAGTGCATACGGCATCCGCTCTTCTCGTTAAAGCCTTTTGGTGGCTCCCCATCGCCCTTTAGTAAAGCATTAAAATTCCTTAGCCAGTGTCTGTGGCTCTCCTAAATGGCCTTTTCTGTTTCTTCATCCAGCCTCCTGCACCCACCCTACAGGGGCCGCCCTTCCCCCACGCTGACCCATTCGAAGAGGGATGCCCCAGCACCCTCCTGCCTCTGAGCCTCTGGCCCTGAGCCTCTTCTGCCTGGAATGCCTTCTCTTCTCTTGGTTGAATCCTGGGGTCCACCAGGTGTCAGCTCAGCTGCCCTTCTCCACAGGGTTTCTCTGCCTGGATCAGGGTCCCTCCTCCGGGCCCCACAGCACCGTGCACACAACCGGCTGCTCCCCTCACCCTTTGCTCCCATGCTCCCCCTGCCAGATAGTCAGCTCTAGGGGAGGCAGCGACTGGGCCTTGCTCCTGGCGGCATCTGCATTCCTGGCACCAGCCGGCAGCTGGCTGATGTAGTGACCTTGTGAGGTTGAGAAAAAGTCACCTGTTCCTCCAGACGCTGCAGTGCCACCTGCCAGAAGGCTGTTCCAGGACTTGTGCCAACTGGTGACGATCGTGCGGTGCCCTCACCCCTGGAGTTGTGTGCGGCACAGAGCTGGCACAGAGAGGGCGCTAAACACACACATACTCAATAAACGTCCACAGGCCGCCCAACGATGGTGTACAGAAACCCTGTCTCTTGCCGCCACCAGCCTGGCTGTGTTTCCGGAGCGAAGAGGAAAACCAACTCCTGGTGTCTCTCTTCAGTGTCGAGACTGAGCTGGAGCCTTGAGCCCGGATGAGGACATGATCCCAGAACAGCCTAGCAGTTTGGGCAGCCCTGGACGAAGGATGGCACTGCCCTTATTTTCCACGGAGGGAAAACGCAGACCCAGGGAGGTGAAGACTTGCCGTAGGCTAGACAGAGAGCTAGGAGCAGAGCGAGGCAGAATGCTCAGCGCCCCCACCCCCACGCCCGCGGCGGCTGGCTCCCAGGTCTGTCTGCGTGAGGTTGGGCTGCAGACACTGGGAGACCCCCGGCTTCTTACTGAGCAGGAGGGACCCAGGCTGGGCAGGTGGGAGCGTCCTTGTGGTGGGAGGGCAGAGCTGGAAGGGACCGTCCCCTCGGATCTACAGACGGGTGGACTGAGGGGTGGATGTGGGCACACACATAGCTGACGGCGACACCTCGCAGGTCTTTGATTCCCAGCGCAGTGCTCATGACGCCAGAATGTTACAGAATGCCCATTTTTTTATTGTGGTAAAAAGTACAACATAAAATTGACCCTTTTAACCATCTTCAAGTGTGTGGTTCAGTGGTGTGGAGCACGTTCACATTGTTGTTCTACCATCACCACCGTCCATCTCCAGAACTTTTTCATCTTCCCAAACTGAAACCGTCCCCACTCAATGACAAATCCCCATCCTCCCAGCCCAGCCCCGGAGACCTCTGCCCTCTGCTCTGTGAACACAGCGACTCAAAGTAGATGTGGGACAGACGCAGAATCATGCAGTGTTGTCCTTTTGTGTCTGGCGTGTTCACTCCGCACCATGTCTTTAAGGTCCATCCGTGTGGTAGCAGGTGTCACACTTTCCCTCCTTTTCAAGGCTGAATAATATTCCACTGTTTATCTATTCCTCCGTAGATGGACATTTGCTTGCTTCTGTCTTTTGGCCACTGTGAATAATGCTGCTGTGCACATGGGTGGACAAATATTTGTTTGAACCCCTGCTTTCATTTCTTTTGGGTGTATCCCCAGAACTGGAATTTCTGGATCACATGGTAATGGTGTGTTTAGTTTTTATGGAACTGCTGTGTCGTCTTCCACAGCAGCTGCACTGTTTTGCATTCCCACCAGCACGGCACAGGGGTTCCAATTTCTCCATATTCTCGCCCACACTTATTTTCTGTTTTTTTTTTTAATTAAAATTGTCTATAGCAGCCGTCCTAATGGGTGGGAGGTGGCGTCTCCTTGCGGGTGGTCCATGTTTACTGTCTAACTCCAGGCTCTCATGGGAGGCCCTCAGCGTTTTCGTGCTGTCTCAGTCGTCCTCACAGTGTTTCTGTGAGATGAAGCTCACGCTCCCTATAACAGACGGAGAAAGGAGACCGGGGACCTACCTTAGAAACGGGAATGGCCACGTGCCCCTTTATTCTGCGTGCAGTGCGGGCCCTTGCACCTGCTGGACAGGTCTGCGTGGCGTCAGAACGTGGCCGTGGGAGGAAGCAGGGGGCTCCGTCTGGCCCTCACCTCTGTGGTGGGTCCTCCGGGGCACAAGGACAGTCCCGTATGTGCTGGCTCGGGGCACAGGATGCTTGTGGCAGCTCCTAACGTGGCTCCGGATGTCCGTCTTGGTTGTTTTCCCTCCATGAGTTCTGGCAGATCCATGGGACGCAGCCCGAATCGTCCCCTGATTCTGAGAAGGAGCTAAAGCAACCTTTTAAGATTTTGAAGCATCATTTAGGGTGAGCTGCTTGAAAACTGACCCAGAGCAGATGCCAGGTTATTGATAATCACGGTGCCTCCCGACCCTGGACAGCCAAGAGCTGCTCATGGCTCCCTGTCACCCGTGGCGATCCCAGGGCTGACGAAAATAAAAATTTCAGCTAACACTTCCTGTGGTGCTTAATAGGCACCTGACATGGTTCTACATGGTTTATATTATCTGCTCTCTTAATCTCCGTAACAACTTTATGAGGACTATTACTATCTCCATATTTCTCATGAGGAAACAAAGGCCCAGAGTGATTAAGTAACTTGTCCAGTGTCACACAGCTGGTGAATGCAGTTGGGGTCTGAACCCAGGCAGCCTGGCCTCAGACTCAGGCTCTGGCAGATTTGGAGACAGGATCAAGGTCAGAGCCCGGACTTAATAAGACATTACTTTTCCAAAGCACTTCATAGTTTGCAGTGTTTTTATATGTTTTATTTAATCTTGCTAATAACTCGTTGAGGAAGCCATTCGCATCGTTCTTATTTGCAGATGTGCAGACTGAGGCCTGGGGACATTCGGGGTTTTCTGAGGAAAGCAGGTATAGAGTGCTAGCGAGGCTGTGCAGAAAGGGGATCCCTGGTGCACTGTTGGGGGGAACGTAAACTGGCGCGGCCACTGTGGAAGACAGTGTGGAGGTGCCTCAAAACGTTAAAAACAAAACTAGCACGTCCTCCTGCAATCCCAGGTCTGGGTACACATCCAAAGGGAATGACAACAGGCGACTGGAGACACGTCTGCCCTCCCGTGTTCATGCAGAATATTCATAGGAGCCAAAAGACGGAAACTAAGTGCCCATCAGCGGATGAAGGGATGACGAGGATGTGGCGTGAACACCGTGGGATGTTACTCACCACGAGAAAGGAGGACATCCTGCCGTTGGCGCCAGCATACATGGACCTTGAGGGCACTACGCCAAGTGGGATAGATCAGAGCGAGAAGGACGAATACTACATGATGTAACATATGCGTAGAATCTGAAAAAGCAGATCTTGCAGACACAGAGCAGGATGGGGGTCGCCAGGGGCTAAGATGGGAGCTGGCGAGGAACGGGGTTGGGGGGCAGCGGTCACAGGGCATGGACTTGAGTTGAAAGATGAGTGCATTCTGGGGATCTGATGCCCAGCGTGGTGACTGTTGCCAATACTGCTGTAGTACGTGCTGCAAGGTTGCTGAGTGACTATATGTTAAATGTTCTCACCGTGAAAAAGCAATGAGGATTATGTGACGGGTTAGGTGTCAGTTATGGTGGCAATTGTCACAGTATAGAAACGTATCAAATCAACACATTGAATGCCTTAAACTTACACAAGGTTATATGTCACTTATATCAAAGAAAAACGATGCGGGGGGCCGGCCCGGTGGTGCAGTGGTTAAGTACGCGCATTCTGCTTCGGTGGCCCGGGGTTCGCCTGTTCAGATCCCAGATGCAGACATGGCACCACTCATCAAGCCATGCTGTGGTAGGCGTCCCACATATAAAGTAGAGGAAGATGGGCACAGATGTTAGCTCAGGGCCAGGCTTCCTCAGCAAAAAGAGGAGGATTGGCGGTGGAAGTTAGCTCAGGGCTAATCTTCCTCAAGAAAAAAAAAAAAAGGTGCAGGGAGAGGAAAAGAACAAGACAGCTGTTCTGGAGATGCCCGTGCCCTGTCTGACTGCACGTCAGTCCTTGTCCACAGCCAGGCCAGCAGCAGGGTTGGCTTGCCGAGGCCTGGTGGAGGTCTGGTCCTCACTGGGTGCCTGCAGGGTGGCTGGACTGCGACATGGACGCGGCTGCTCAGAGGAGGGTTTACAGAGCAGCGAGGACTTTGTGGAGCCAGGTGCAGAGTGGGAGTGGTGCAGAGGCGCCGGGGGTGGGAAAGCAGGTGGGTGGAAGAGCTTGCCCTCTGTCCCGGGTGCCGTAGAGCCCTGCAGGTTTCGGGGAGAGAACAGCGGGCTGAGGGCAGGGCTGGGGGAGGCTGGGCTCCGTCTCTGAGTGATGGCGGCTAGGGGCCTCACCTGGCTGAGTTGCGAGAACCTATAAGTGACTTCCTGGTTGCACGTGACTTCCTTCTGCAACCTGTCTGCCTGGTGTCCGTGAGCGTCGCTGTCTCTCGGGTCACCAGCAAGGTCGCCAGCCTCAGTAGGGCACAGGCCTCTGTGTTTAGTTTGCAATCTTGTGACACAAAGTCCGTGCCCGGTGTCCTGGCCTTGCTGGGCCTCTTACCACTGTGCAGGGCGGGCGTGGCGTTCGCAGGATCCGGAACTTACAGACAGGCCACGGGGCACTGGACCCAGGTTTTCTCCCTGGGGTGGCTTTTTCTCTCTCTTCCTTCTCTGGGAAACTCCTGTTGGCCTGTCCAGACCCAGTCAGATGCCCGTCTTCAGCCATGGCTCCCACTTCCTCACAGAACAGGAGTGTTGCTGCCCCTGAACCCTGAGATTCTCTGCCGGTCGCCGTCTTCACTGCGTTAGGGGTATTGATGCATCTTATTTCCCCAGCGCAGCTCTGAGTGCCTTGAGGTAAAGGGCTGTTCTTGTCGTCTCTGTACCCAGCTAGGACCCGGCACAGTCGTCCTAGAATGTGGACCGCCTGCCGACTGTGCTCGAGGAACCAGAATACAGCAACGAGTGGGCCAAGGAGAGTTGCCTGCCTGCCCCCGGGGAGCCTGCAGCCACTGGAGTCTCTGTGTGTGACCTTGTGACCTCTGTTCCACAAATGCCTTCTGAGGGTCAGGCTCCACGTGGCCTCCCTCAGACCTGGGGGACGTTATGTTTCAAGGAAGGGTCTCGGACATCTTGAGCAGTAGATCAGGGCTGTTTACCCGGTGGCCCCTCCAAACACAGCAGAGCCCAGTCCTCTGGCTGGGGAGGTTGTAGGTGTCACTGCGTGGGTGTGGATGGGGTTAGAGCTGAAATAGACCATGGGTTTACTCGGGGCAGGGAAGGTGACCTGCTTGGCTAGTGCAATCACGGGTCACACACAATCAGGGGGACGTGGCCAGCTTCAGAGTCCTCCACAGAAGGGCTGGATTTTCGAGGCAGACGGGGGCCTGACAAGATGCAATCAGACTACAAAATAATTGGCTTTAATTCTAGACCTTGCCTCCTGTGCCCTCCCATGGCCGTCTCCCAGGTCTAGGACTCCCTTTTGAGTTTTAGAAGCAGTGACAGATGCACAGGTGTCTTTCCAAGGCCACTTGGCTGAGGCGGGGCCCGGCCTCAAGAAAGACAAAGAGCCGGGAGGCTGGAGAGAAGGGCGTCTTGGGGTCTGGAAACCTGTGGAGTGACAGCTATCAGAGGATCCTCTCCCCGCTCCCTCCAACACACTCGCTCCCCAGATGCCAAGGCCGGTGGAAACCGCAGAAAAAGGGTGTCAGAAGGGGGACACCAGTGTCTCCAACAGCTCATCCTGTGATCACCGAAAGGATTGTTCCTGGCCTGGCTTGGCCACTGACCCTGCTGGCAAATCACTGCCCTTTCTTGGGCCTCAGTTTCCCCATGAGGAACATGAGAGGCTTGGACTGGATCGTCTTAAATGATCTTTCGGGTTTTGTAGGAAAGAGCAGGGGCTCTGGTGTCAGACACGTGATTTTACAACAAAGGAAGCTTGAGAGGTGGGGTCTGTGTGGTGGGAAGAGATGTGGGGGTTTCAGAGCCACATGCTCCTGCGTTCCCAGCCTGGCCCTACCCCTGATCAGCTCTTTAACGTTGGGCGAGTTACTGACCTCCCTGAGGCTGGGCTTCTGTGCAGAAAGAGTGGTGTGCCCTCCTCCCTCGGGAAGAGGCTACAACGAGATATGGCAGGGGAAGCCCAGAACCCAGGCCTGAGGGGAGAGAGCCTACAGTGATGTGGGCGATGGGGTGGTGTCTGGACATGCCGACACTTTGACAGGTGCCCTTGAGCCCAGGTGGAGGGGCACCAGGTTGGAGAGGCCACTCTGAGCAGGGCACTCCCAGGAAGGAAGATACATGGAGATGGATCCGTCCAGAGGTTGCTGGCTCATCCTGGAACAGGGTGGCAGGAACAGCCAGATAACCCTAAAGTGCCATGGGGTCAGCTGGCTAGGGCTTTGCCTGCCCTGCTATTCTGGGGCTCTGAGCCTCCATGCAGCCCATGTGGGTGGATCCAGGTGGGTCCTGGGACTGTGGGTGAGTCCCGGGGCTCCCAGCCTGCGCCCAGCCCCTGCTTGCACAGTGTACAGCCCGGGTGGCGGGGCTGGGCGAACATGCTCTCCATCCCTTTCCAGTGCGTCGGTCCAAGGCGGCGGACGAGGAGCGGAGCCGCCGTGCCCAGCGCGCCCGGGACGAATACCGGCGCCACTCGCTGCGCGCCATCCAGAAGGGCACGGTCGCCGGCCTCAGCTCCATGTTCCGAGAGCTCGGCCAGAGCCACGAGCAGGAGACCAGACTCTGCCACCACCTGCCAGGGCCTGGTCCGCCGGGACCCCTCGCCGTGCCTGCCAGGTGGGTTGGGGGCTCCGTGTCGGGGGCGGGGGCGCGCAACGCGGAAATCCTGTTCGACTCTGCCACCGAATTACGGTGCAATTTGGGGCTAGTCGTCCGCTCTGCGGGCCCCAGCATCCCAGTCTGTGTAACCGGCAGCAGCGGGAGGGGAGGAGTCCGGATGGGAGGTCTCTGACTCTGGAGTGGGGCGTCCTAACCTTTTTGGGGTCTAGGATTCCTTTGAAAATCTAAACAAAGCTTTGCGCGCTCTTCCCTCCAAAGTGCGCGTACATAAATACTCCAAGATGTTTGCGTATACTTTCAAGCGCTTAAAGGTCCGCAAGACCCCAGGTGAAGAGCTTGTGATGTAAGACCTCAGGGGGGTTAAATAGGACCTGCAGCCTGGAAAGCAGGGCCGGCCGCGGTTTGTACCCACGGGGGTCTGGTGCGTCCCGGGTTCTGAGACCGGGTGTGCCGATGAGCGTGGGTCGGTGCAGGAGGGTCCCACACACAGCGAGTCTCCAGAGGGGTTTGGCGAGGGCGCTCAAGTGACCGCCCATTGTTGCGAGGACAGAGGTCAAGAGGTAGCCTGGAGCCTCTCCATCTTCCGCCTGGGCCCACCCTGGGCCAGCCCCAAGGTTGGTCCCCCGCTCCTACATGCACCATGGTTGTGAGCAGCTGCGGCCCCAGGGAGGGCTGGACCAAGAGCCGGGCCGGCTCCCTGGCCGTGGTTAATCCGCAGGAAGTCCCTCCATCCCCAGATGATGGAAGGCTGTCAGAGTTTTGTGGGATTTGGGATTATTCATAACCCCCTTCTCCTCCCCTTCTCCCTCCCCTGCCGTCTTGGGCATGCTGACTACATCTGCATTTCTTCCTTTCCTCCCGCCCTCCCTCCCTTGTCATTTATGCGACTCCCAAAACACATAAAGTGGTTGAAAAGACATATGGAGAAGAGGCTGACTGACATCCTTGCCTCCATCTACTCTGTTCCCCTCCACAACAGGAGCCGCCCTTCCTGGTCTGTGTACCCTCCTAGTGCCCTTTTGCAGTTGCCAATGCAAAAAGTTCTATGCCCCTGTTTTTTGTTTTATTTTAGTTTTTTTGCATGAAAGGTAGCATATTATGCACATGGTGCCGCATCTTGATTTTTTCCCATTTAACTGTATTTTGGAGGTCTTTTCATATCAATTCTTAGCTATTTATTTTTACTTGGTTTTCTCATTACAGCTGCATGGTATTTGCACTGCAGAGATCTGTCATAATTCATCTATCAAAGACGATACTAATGGACATTGTTGGTGTTTTAAATCTCTGGTTATTACCAATATTGCCCTTAATGAGTAACCTCGTAGACATTAATTTTACACACAGACAATTATCGTCTGTGGGGGAGATTCCCAAAGGTGGGGTCACTGGTCAAGGGTGTGCTAATGGTTATCGTCAACCTGTGGTCCGCAGGGTGGGCCCGGTGAACGCATCACCTTTTAGCCTCTCCCGCAGTGAGTTGTCAGATAATGTCTCAGTGGAGGTTTAAATTTGTTTTTCTACTTGTGAGTGGGCAAAGGGTTTGTGTGTATTTAGGAGCCATTGGTGCTTCCTTGTCTGTTCATGCCCCTCCCTGCTTTGTCACTGTGCCTTTGGTCTTTTCCTCATCCATTCCCAGGAAGTCCTGAGATATTAGGGACGAGGACCTTTTTGTTTGTGATAAGCTTTTTTCTCAGTTTCTCATTTGTCTTTTGACTTTTGCCGTGAAGGTTTCTGTCGCCTGGGAATTCTTGATTTCTGTGAGGTCGGATTCTATGTTTCCTGGATTTGAAGATTTAGAAAACCTTCCTCCCCTCCTGCTGTTTTTAAGGAAACAGATGGTTTGTCCTTCAGGCCCCGGGTGTGTGAACCATGGGACCCCCTGGCTCCAGGCTGCTGCATGCAGTGGTCAGAAGGGGAGCCGTGGCCGCCACCCTGAGCCTGGGGGACCCGGGGCCGTGAGATCCAGGCCCCGGGAGAGGCCGAGCCTCAGCCTCGCTCCTGTGGCTGCCCCGTGGGCCTGCCTTTAGCGCTGCGGACACGGCTTGTCGAAGGGACGGGCTTCCAGGCCCAGGAGCGAGGCTTCTGGCCCGGTGGCCCTGTGGAGCATCCCGTCCTGGCATTTATGTTCTGGTGAATCAGATTCTCTGCTTAGAAATGGAGAGAGAAGAGTGAACGAGTTTCCTTTGCTCTTATTTCTAACCTTCTCTTGCCTCCTAAGGAGAATGAGTCCTAGAAACTGGAAGATCCGCCCCCCCCACCCCCAGCACAGTTATTTATTGGGAAAGCGAGTAAGAAGGCAGAGGCCAGGCAGCTGTCATGTGCTGCCTGATAAAGAGGAACGGCATCTGGGGTTACTGAGAAGGGCCGGTCCCTCAGGGCGGACACGCAGGAGCAGGGCTGGAGGGAGGGCGTGAGGGGAGCCCAGAGGCGGCAGCAGGAAAGGGGACGTTTGAGAACCGACTCCCGCGATGATGGCTGTGAGCCATGTGATGGGACCTCACCTGCTGTCTTTCTCGTGACATCCTTTCTAAAATTCACACCTTCCACTGCTCTGTGTGTGTTGAGTGGGTTTGTTTTAAGGCAGTAGAAATATGAACTCGTTGTGTGGTTTGCAAGGAAGTGGCAGCTGAGGTTTATTTTATGGAAAACGGTGACAACAGTGGGGGTACTAAATGCCAGTGCTCCAGGGGCAGATACAGCAGCAAAGTGAGAGCTTACCAGATTTCTCTCACTCGGTGGGGAAGACGGAGAGGCTGTGGTTGTTGGAGCTGGGTCAAAGGCCCGTCCTCAGATGCTGTATTTTTTTGTAGTTTGACCATAAATGGACGCAGTGTGATCTCGTCGTTGTCGTTAGTGCCATCAAGTCAATTCCAGCTCCTGGAGGCCTGTGGACAGCAGAGTGGGGATCTCGCTGGTCTTTTGCGCCATCTGCTCCCCTTGTGTCGCTCTATCATGCAGGGCTCTCTGCTGTTCACAGGGTTTTCATGCCCATTTTCTTCGGAAGTGGGTGGCCAGGTCCTTCTTCCTGGTCTGTCTCAGGCTGGAAGCTCCACTGAAGCCCGTCCCCATGGGGGACCTGCTGGAATGTGAAATCCCGGTGGCAGAGCTTCCAGCATCACAGTGACATGCAGCCGCCACAGTGTGACAGCCGACAGACGGGGATAGTTCCTTGACCGGGAGGCCAGGCCGTGGTGTGAGAGCCAAGTCTTAACTGCTGGGCCCAGGGCTGGAGGCAGCATGCTCGCTGCATGTCAGCTCAACACGTGGTTGGTGTGTGCCTGGCGTGTCCTGTGCTGTGCTTCGTGCTAGTGTGCAAAGTGCCTTCAAGTTCCTGGACTCAGCGAATTCTCTCCACAGGAGCCAGTGTGGGCATCCTGGGCGTTCAATCTCACCGTGGCCTTCTCACTCCTCCCTGCTCCCTCCTCCTGCCTCCTCCTCCCCCTCTCCCCTCCTCTCCCTTCCTCCTCCTCCCCCTCCCTCCTCCCTCTTCCCACCTCTTTCTCCTCCTCCCCTCCCTCCTCCTCCCCCTCCCTCCTCCCCTCCTCCCTCCTCCCCCTGCCTCCTCTTCCCCCTCCCTCCTCCCCCTCCTCCCTCCTCCTCCCTCCTCCTCCTCCCTCCTCCTCCCCTTCCTTCTCCTCTTTCCTCCTCCACCCTTCTCCTCCCTCCTCCTCCCTCCTCCTCCCTCCTCCTCCCTCCTCCTCCCTTCTTTCTTCCTTCTTCCCTTCTTTCTACCTTCCTCCCTCCTCCTCCCTCCTCCTCCTTCCTCTCCTTCCTTCCTCCCCCTCCTTCCTCCCCTCCTCCTCCTCCTCTTCCTCCCTCCTCCTTCTCCCTCCTCCTTCCCCCTCCTCCTTCCCCCTCCTCCTCCTCCCTCCTCCCCTCCTTCTTCCTCCCCTCTCTCCCCCTCTTCCTCCCTCCTCTTCCCTCTTCCTACCCTCCTTCTTTCCTCCTCCCCTTCTCCACTCCTCCCTTCTTCCTCCTCATCCCCTCCCCCTCCCTCCTCCCTCCCCGATGCTCCCCCTCCCCTCTCTCTTCTCAGCAGGGCCTGGGAGCGCCCCCTGCGTCCTGTGTCCAGAGCGGCCATCGTCCGCTGGTTTAAGGAGGAGCAGCTGCCTCGCCGAGCCGGCTTCGAGAGGAGCACCAAAGCCATTGCCCCCTGGTTCCACGGTAGGACTGCCTTCAGGGCCACCAGGGCAGATAACTCCCACGTCTCTGCATCTCTCTGGGGCTGGGAGGAGGTCCTGAAGGCCTGCTGTCATTGGGGACTTGAGCCTCTGCTCAGTCCGCTCTGCCCCCAAGCCTGGCCTGTCCCCCAGCATTGGGACTCGGCTGTCCTGGCTCGCCTGGTGAGGGGAGTGGGGAGAGGTCCCGCGTCTGTCCTTTGTTTGCTGCTGAGGGTGCTGAGTTCTCGGCACAAGTGTGGATTTCTGGGGGGCACACGCTGAAACACCAAGTGACCTTTACTGAGGCCTAGAGACCGGGGCATGACGTCTCTGGGCAGAGTCTGGGAGTGGGCTCACTCCACATCCCGAATGGTGCTCCGCTCCCTCTGCTGGGTGGGACGAGCCTGCCTCTCGCCCCGCAGCCTCCTTGGCCACCTGGGGCTCCTCAGAGGCGTCTTCTCTGTGCTCACAAGACAGTGAGCTGTCGTGGACCCCGACCTCCCGGTGGGCAGGGCACCCCGTGGTCTGGGCCTGCGCCCCAGATGCTGGCCGTGGGCCGGCGCACAGCAGGCTCTGAGCAGATGCCTGTCGGTTAGGTGACAGAATGGCTGACCAAAGAGGCCGGGCGTCTACACAGAACCCTGGAGCCCGGAGGCTCCTGGAGTATCTGATCTCGTCATTTCACAGACAAGAGAACAGGCCTGGGAGGGGCGGGTGGTTCACAGAAGGTCACAGGAGACTCATAGGGTCGAGTTCAGGAGTACATCTCAAGCCTCAGGGCCCCAGTCCAGCCATCCGACCGCCTCGAGGCCTCAGACATGGAGGCAGGTTGCGGCTTCAGTTGAGACTTGCTCTGGAGAGAGAGGACTAGTTTCCCTCCTGCCCGCTGCCGCTCCCACCGTGGCGTGCACTTCCCCTGGCCGTGTTCGCTGCCCACCTGCTTCCTGGCCAGTGTGTTCGCACTTGTACCCGGATGGAGAGGTGAACCCGGTGTCGTGGTGGCTAGAGAGGGAGGCCTTCGCAGGCGAGCTCTGGGCACGACTCCAGCTCTGGGAGAGGCAGCTGGAAGGGTTAGAGGAAATTGTGCCACGGCGAGCACGGCTGTGTGCACCCGCATCCCCGCCTGCAGGAGCCCGGAGAGTTTGTCGGCTGTGAAGCACAGGCATATCCAGATGGGTGGCTGCGATGTGGCCCTGTGAAGGGACTGCCCGAGGCCCCAAAGGTGATGGCAGCACCCAGTCCAGGCTGCAGGAGTGTCCTCGTTGGTCTCTCTCTTTCACTGGCCCCTCTACGGTCCATCCACAGCTCTGGCTTTGCCCTGTTCCTCCAATGGGCCATTTCCTTCTCCACCCCAGGCCCTTTGCACTTGCTGTTGCTCTGCTCACTGTTTCCCTTGCTTTGTGCATGGCTGACACGTTCTCATTTCTCATCTCAAGTGTCCCCTCCTTGGAGAGGCCTTCCATGGACCCTTCACCTTCTCTCAGTTTCTCGCCCTGCTCATTTCCTTAAAGCTGCTCACCTAGTTGGTATTCATCTTGCAATTTGCTTATTGTCTATTCCCCTTCCTGCGTGTAAGCCTGCAAAGCTGAGGACCTGGTCCGTCTTCCCTGGTACCTGCCATTGTAAGCATCCCTGGGGACCACGGATGACGGTGGGAGTGCAGTGCAGTGTCAGAGGGGGACAGACGCCGGTCTCTCCAGTCTTGAAGAGCAGCCTCGCTTCTCTGCCCTGGGCCCTGGTGGTGTGTGAGTCCCCATGGGGCCTGATGGGGAGGTTAAGCTGGGAGCAGCCAGGAAGCCCAGTGCCCCAGGCGAGGTCAGGCTTGCGTTCGCGGTCGGCTCTGGGCTCCTCGGGGCTGAGGCTCAGGCATCCCGCATTCAGCCCTCCCGTCTGCTGCTGACCTGCCCGGGGTGGGGCGCAGAAGCACATCCGAGACCCTCGCCGTCTTTCTCCGTGGCCCCTGTTGCTGAGCTCTCCAGCTCAGTTACCCTCGCCGCCGACGTATCGGTCCGATTACGCCTGATTGTGCCGCGGTGACGAGTGACCCAAAGTCTCAGTGACTTCCGCCAGCCGAGCCTCATTTCTTACCCGTGTTGATGCCCACTGGGCGTTGGCTGTGGCCTTCTATCCGGCCCTCAGGCTGAAGGGCTGTTTCTGTTGGAAACTCTGATCGTCCCATGATGGACTGAAAGGTGGCCTGGCCAGTCATGTGTTGGCTCCTGAGGTTCTGTCTGGAGCCGGCACCTGCCGCTGTCGCTCCCGTCTCTTGGGCCGGCCTGGCATCTGGGGTGTTGACAGTTTCATTGATGACAGAGTCTGTTGTGACCACTGTCCACTTCTGGGGCCCTTCCCTCTCTCCGGCCTCCGAATATCTGACAGAAGGATGGGGTGGCCCTTTAGGGCTCAGAAGGAAGACAGGTGGCCTTTGCGGGTGACGGAGCCACGTGCCTGGAGCTGGTCTTGGGATCTCCTGTCCTGGAGCCCCTGGGAGCTTCCGTGGGAACTGCTGACTTCCTTTCCGTTTCACGTGTCCTCGTCGTGGGAGCACGGCGCCAGCATCTCCGGCGTCTGCGTGGCGGTGGGGGTAGCCGGGATGCTGGTCGCTCCACGGGGCTTGTGGCAGCCAGAGGAGAAGGCAGGACGGAGATGCTCAAACTCGTCTTTAGCTTTGTTTTCTACAATTTTGTGTTGTCACAGGACAGACAGAACAGTGATTTCATTCTCGCGGCTTATATAACTGACTTCGCATTCTTCTGACAGTTCTGCTGTAAAGCGGGCATGTTGCTCATCCCCAGCCTGGAGCTAGTCAGTGACAAAGTTTTCATTGATCTGTGACAGAATGAAAGAACAAAACTCACATCTGGAGGGTGGCCGAACTCTTCTTTGCTTGCAAAGGACTGCGTGGTTCTAAGATGATCTTCTTTCCTTGGTTTCAGTGTTAAAATGTCCTATCTTTTATGAATTGATGGTAATTGTAGGCAGTAGGTTTTTTTTTTTTTTTTTTTTTTTGGTGAGGAAGATTGGCCCCGAGCTAACTTCCATTGCCAATCCTCCTCTTTTTTTCCTTGAGGAAGATTGTCCCTGAGCTGACCTCTGTGCCCGTCTTCCTCTACTCTGTATGCGGGATGCCTCCACTGCATGGCCAACAAGTACAGTAGGTCCACACCCAGGATCTGAATCCACAAACCCAGGCTGCCAAAGTGGAGCGTGCAGAACTTTAACCACGGGCCACGGGGCTGGCTTCCAGCAGTGGTATTTTTGTATGTTGCCTTTGCTCAGAAAAGCAAAAAGGTGGCAGCCCCAAGTTGGTTTCCACACTCTTCAGAGTTAACTTCGCTCATATGTAAGGTCCCAAAGTCTGGACCAAAGACTGGTAGGGTCCAGCTTGTCTCCCAGTGTGGGAATTCCCGACAGAATCCCAGATAGGACGCCCCCGTCCTAGTACACAGAGGGAGGCTGCTGCCCCGCAGGCTGCCTGCACCATCTGAATGTCAGGGCAGCCCTGCTGTGGCCGGGCTGGGGGCCCTTCTCTCCGCTGGTCTTGCTGGGCGTCTCACTGGGGCAGCTCTGCCCCGTGTCTCTCTCAGGCTCCTCCTGGGACCCGTGGGCTGGCCCCGGCCTGCTCTTCTCCGGGACCAGAGAGCAAGCAGTGCATGCTGGGATCTTGACGTCTCGTCTTCGAACCAGCACACCGTCCCCTCACCTTGTGCCACTGACCACCATACATCCCCGAGCTGAGGGTGGGGAGCGGAGTCTGCTCCTGTCGTGTGAGGAACCACAAAGCCGTCTATCAGAGGGTGTGAGGAGAGGGCGGGAAGGAGAACTGGAGCCTGTAACGCCACCGATTACAACCCCAATATGAATCTTTTCTTTCCCAAGTAAGACGTTCCAAGTTGACTAAGCTGGATTTTAGTTGCGGGTTAAAAATGACACAGTACTGTGACTTGTGTTGACTTACCTGCCCGCAGACGCATTTGCGTGTGTTGTGCTATAATCCAAAGAGTGATGTGGACAAGGAGTCTGAAGATGTGGGGCCCCCCTAGGACCCAGCAGCTCTGTGACCTTGGGGGTGTCCTTTATATTCCCCGTCTGGGAGACAGGGGTTAGAACATTGAATTCACAGGATGCTTATGAAAATCATCCCACCAAGGTGCTCTGTCCACCATAACGAGCCACGTCGGTGTTGGTGATGATGTCCCCTGAGTCCATGGTGGGCCACCAGCGACCCCGCCTCCTCTGGGAAGCATTTGGGGAAATGGGCTCAGAGCACAGGGATGGGGGGAAATGGCTTCCCACGGGGACCACGGGCTTCTCCATAAAGTCTCCTCTGTTAAAAAGGGAGAGAAAGCAGTCAAGTCATCCCTCACTCCTCCTTTGTCCGTCGTCAGGTTCCAGGGGCCATAAGGGAGACTTCTGGTTATGCAGAAATTCTCCTGGGAAAAGTACTGCACATAAGCTTGGCTGAGGGAAAAAAGCCTATTTTGGGACTTCAACATGTATCTAAAATTGTTAAGAGCATCCTCTGTCTGAACACTGGCTCAGTCAGAACCCGTTCCTCTTCATGAGCTTTGCTTCCAGAAAACAGTCTCAGCATGGCCCCGGGGCTGACGGTCTTGGCCACAGCCCGCTGGCTGTCCTGTGTGCGTCCCTAGGGCTTGGTAGGGTCCAGAGCTGTGCAGCCGGTGGTGCGGTTGGTGTTGGTGACCTGTTCCCGTGGGATGCTGCACAGGTGCTGGGAGCGGCTCCCAGGCGTGGCCTCACCTGCGCCCGGGTGGGTGTCATCGTCCTGTTTCTCACGAGCACGAAGCGGGGTCTTTGCCGTGGAGGAGGTGCCCCCATCAGTGCAGACAGCACGGTCTACGGAGAGCGCAGCAGCTCGGGGGCTCTCTGTGTGAAGCGAGAGCTTCCACGTGGCATGGGCGCCGCCTCCTGGCTCCCCAGAGCCGTTTAGAGCAGAGGGATGGTGCTGGTCACAGAGTGGTGAGATTCTAGAAGTCACCCAGCCCTGCAGACTCCTTGCTCTTGACCGCAGTGTGTCCAGATGTGTCCAGAGGATGGGAAGGAAATAGAGGTCATACTGGTCGTTGTTAGCGGTTCCCTGGGGGAATGTCTGTCTGGGACAAGAGGAGCCTTGTGGTGGGATGGTGGGGGCAGAGCCACCTCTTCTCAGGCTCGGGAGTCCTGTCTTGAGGGACTTTATCTTGAGGGAGATTATCAGAGAGGATGGAGCAGGGGCTGGGCTGGGAGTTCTGAAGAAAGGACCTCTTGATGGCTACAGCTCACTGTGGGGCCTTGTAGACGGCCTGTGGGCCCCTGGCTTGGGGAGCGGGCGGCCTTGCTGCTTTCTGCCCTGGCGCCTGCTATGCGGTGTGATTCTGAGGGGGGGTTCTGCCGGCATCATTGCAAGATCCCTGGCCCTGCCCCTGCCGAGCCTCCTGTTTGCCCAGGGGGTCAGGAGCACCTGGAATGCTGGCCGGGGTGTGGGGCTGGCCATGGACTGGGTGCCTGGGAGCCTGTGGGCTGAGGGCCCAGGTGTTCTCTTTAGCCTTGCTCGTTGTTTCTCTGCTGCCGGTGGTGTTTCTGGGCCAGGAGCCAAGGTGCAGGCGGTGGTGAGCCCTCTGGATGGCCTGCCCAGAGTCCTGTGGGCGGGGGGCAGACCCCCCCCAGGCTGTCCTGCAAGGAGGCGGCCCCCGGCAAGGTGGGAAGATTGTGCCCCGGGAGGTGGAGGCTGAGTGGTTATGGCTTCTTGGCTCGGCCTGTCTCCTTGCTGCTCTGGGAGGCCGCCTCTTCTCAGAGCTGCACAGAGCAGGAAGGGCCTGGGGGCTGAGCAGGGCTGACCGTGCGTGGAACTTGGCACGATGCTGCTGTGTGGTCTGGCATGTCCGCCTGGCTGTCGCTGTTCAGAGCAGTTTGATGGACACCGTCTCATGGGTACTCTCAGCTGCCTTGAGCCGGGCATGGACAGCCCTTTACAGGAGACCACGTGGAGGCCCAGAGAGCTTGAGAAACCAACCCCTGTTTACACAGCAGTAAGCACGGAGCTGGGGCAAGATGAGGGCTCCTGGCTCCTGGTTTTTGACTCCATTCTGGCGGCTCCTTGAATACACTGCTCTCCAGGGATGGAGACTGGGGCAAAAACATGTCCCCTCTGGATTTACAATCCCCCCAGATGTTCATTTGAACTTCCTTTACACACAGCCTGAGATCTTTATTCTATGTCTCACCCCTCCTCCTCCTGTGACCTTGCAGAGTGGAGCTGCCGCCGTCCCCAGCTGGAGGGAAAGTCTGGGGATGCCCTGTTGCTCTTCGGGACCACTCTCAGGGGCTGGAGTCAGGGGCCAAGGTGCAGAGAGTGAGCCAGCTCAGCCCTGGGCCTTGGCTTCCAGGATCAGGGGGAGGATGCGAGCCCAGGGTGAGGCTTGAGGACCAGCTGAGAGGTGGCAGCCGGAGTGGGGACCTGGCGGTGTGGACTCAGGCACCGAATCCACGTTAAGCAAAGGATGCTGAAGAAAACGGAGGTGGAGAAATAGCAACAGCCACTGCATTGTGGTGCTATGAGGACTCAGTGCATGATGTTTGCAAAGTGTTTAGAACGTGCCTGGCAAGCGGCGAATGCTCCTGTTTGTCGTATGGAATAAGGAACCACGGCCGCCTTTGGGGAGGCACATCAGGCCTGGAAGTATGAAAGTGGCGGCTCCTGCCCTTGGGACACGCCAGTGACGTCAGTTGGAAGTAAAGAGAAAGGTGACATCAAATGACAGCGCACAAGAGGAAGGTGACACTTATTGAGGCTTCTGTAAAAAAGCACAAGCCTGAACTTTCTTTTGTTAGGAATACGATACTCATCTTGAACAGTGCTTTGAAAGCTGTGAGGGGTACATGTGGGTCATTAGGGGCATGACCAGCATCTCGTGATCCATCACGTCAAGACATCCGTGATGTCTGACTTTCCTCTCCTGGGCAGAATTCGGGAGGGAAAATTTCCACCAGGTCTGATCCCAGATGCAAAAATTCTAAAGAAGAAAAAAGTGGGTCACTTGACCTACTTTCCTCTTAAGTTCCAGCTTAAGCTGTTCCAACTGAGAAATAAAGGAATCTTCTTCCTTCTTTTTTTTAAAAATCGTGCACTGGCTGTAGAGTCTCAGAAAAGGATTGCAAAGAAGAGCGGAGCCATTTTTTGCTTTAGGAAGGCGTGGACTGCAGTGCATTCCCGAGATGTGAACTCTTTGCTTTCAGCCGTCCCTGGTTCTGCATTTCTGAGCTTAGACCCTCTGTGCCTGGTCTGCCTCCCGCCTGTGGTTGAGATGTTCTTCTGAGTGCTTCGTTTCTGATCCACAGATGTGGGTAGCAAAGATGTGTGGGAAGGTCAGAGGCTGAAGGACCTGGGGATGTGGATTTGATTTCGTAGAACTGATTTCTTATTTTCTATCTGGATTTAAAAAAGCACACAGAATAGCGATCAACAGTGATTTCTGGTGATGCAATGATTTGATATACTTCGGACGGTCCCGTTGTATTTCTGGTGGTTACAGAAGGTTCCTCCTGCCTCCCTAACTCGGGGAAGGTCCCCTCACAGGTTAGAACCTTCTTCAACTCCAGGAAGCTGCCTTTGGGTTTTCCTTGCTCCGGGCCCTGTGCTCTTGGTTTCCCCCGTCCAGCCCCAGGCTCATCCCAGCCCTGGCCCCTGGGGCTCCTGCTCAGACCACAGCCCTCGGCCTCATGTGTTCACAGGACTGAGAAGGGAGACTTGAGGCTGGGGGGCACAGCTCTGTCTTCAAACCACTACACGCCCGACCTGTAAGGGCCTCAGGGCCGGGACGCCGGGCAGCTGGTGCCGGCTTTGGTTCAGTCTGATGAACTTTCTAGCAGTTACTTTTCTGAGATGGAATAAAGGACGTCCAGGAGTCGTTAGCACCCGTGGCCGGGGCTGTAAACAGAGGCCAGACAGCCCCTTGTCAGGACAGTGAAGGCCTGGCTTGTCCCGTCTGATGAGGCTTCCATCAGATCACACACTTTCCTCCCCTCCGCTTCCCACCGTGAACCGTTCTTTCGCTGCTTCTCTGAGAAATGAATGTGGCGGCCTTGACGTTCACTGGAGGACAAAGTCCGGTCGTAGGAGTAGCTGAGAAGCCTCATCTGGAGATGAGGACTCACGTTAATATTCACGCTTAATTACTGAAAGTTTATCAGACTCAAAGCACCTTCTGTTTAGTAATTACATTCTTTACAGATTCGCCTGCCAGAGTCACTTGCTTACAGGTTTCATTTAAAATAATGATTCTGCTTTTGGCTGTTATGATTCACGCTCCCCCACCAGCCCCCCAGGTGCACACCAGGCGGAGCGCGTCCCCTACACAGGGATGCGACAGCCCCTGGCCACTTCCTGGAGGGGTCAGCCTGGCTTGCGTCTGTGGTCTTGATGTGTGGGACACTATCTGCCCCCTGCAGACAGCAGGGTGGGATCGACATTCCTGCAGCTGTGTTTCAAGCTTGTGTGCAAAGAAAACGTGAAAAAGCAAAGTTCCTTTACTTCTCCACAATTTCTCGGATCTCAAGAATTATCGCCGCCCCCTTCTTCCCCTCCAGGTAGTGGGGATAAAACTCTAGTCCATTTTGTTTAACGTCATCCTATTCGATGGTGCAGTTTTTTCTGTTGACTTGGTCCCTGTGGGGAGACCAGCCTCTAGGCTTTCCTCCCCTCCCTGCTTCTCCCCAAGAGGGCCTCTGAGCGTCTGGGGCTTCCCTTTGCTGTGGGAGGTGGTCGTGGGTGGGGCTGCCATATGGATGTGCACACTTTGTCCTGCACAAAGGTGTGTGGCTGAGATCCTGGTCCCCAGCTCTGCTTCCAGGCCTTCTGCTCTGTGTGGGGCTGTGTCCACTGGGAGGTGCACAGAGGCACCGCTGGGACGGTGGCATCCCTGGAGGGGGGCGCCTGACCTTGGACCGCTCCTCAGGGTGGCTGGCCTCACCTGTGGGCCATGCTGGCTTGTATGTTTTAACTGATAATTTATCGAATCTTTGCTTTGTGACAGCTTTGTGTTGAGTAAACGTTGAACTTCAGGGTTTCATTTGTGCCCCACATGGCTCTCTGGAGGGGTAATAGGTATGCAGGGCTCACAGATGCCCGCTCTCCTCCAAGCATCTCACGTACATTGACTTATTTAATTCTTCAACATCACTGTGCACTTGCCTCTGGCACCCGCCCCATTTCACAATGAGGAAGCGGAGCAGAGAAGCGAGGCCACCTGCCCGCGGCTCACTGTTAGTGCATGGGGCGGCAGGATCCCAACCCTGCTAGTCTGGCTGCATGGTCCACGCTCTCATCCGTGATGCAATGCAGCCATTTTCATCGCACAGGTGAGGAGCTAGAGGCTCCGAAGGTTGAGTGACTGTCCCGGGGCACATTGTACCCAGGGGGTCAGTGTCTTTCCAGAGGAGGAAGAGGCGGCTCTTCCTCTAGGAGACACCCAGCCATCTCTGGGGCCTTGCCAGCTGTTTCAGCCGCCATGTCTTAGTCCCAGCTGGGGAGGTGTCTGCTCCTCGAGGCTGGCATCAGCCCCCACAGAATTCCTGAAGGGGGCTGCTCAGGTCTCCGTACGGCCTGCAGAGTCCTCATGTAGTAAATGGCCTGAAACCGACTTGTCCACATTTGGGATCATTATGTTGCCTGGGCGGGGCCTCTCGGAGGCAGGATCCTGAGCGAGGCATTTAAATAATTGGTTTGTTGATTGTTGATGTTGAGCTCTTGTTGTGTGCTAGGCACACACAGGCATGTGGTGAATGAAACCGATAATTTCTCTGCCCTCGTGGAAGTTTGCAAGTAACTGAAAAAAATCAAACCTGTAGCATCAAAAAAGAGAATTTACTGGCTCAGTTGACGGAGAAACCCAAACGGAGGGGCAGCTTCAGGCTTTGCTTGATCCCAGGAGCTTAAGTTCTCGGCACCTCCTCTCTCCATCTCTCAGCTCTGCCGCTCACCTCGTTGTTTTCTTTCTCAAGCAGTGCATGGGCCTGTGCTCGAGTGCCCGCGTTCTCCTAGATTCAAATCCAGCAGAAGAGAGGGTACACTTTTCTCTCCAGTCCCAGGATTAGTCCCTGTATTCTCCCTTACTGGGTCTGGTTTGGTCACATGGCCAGAAGAAGGGCCAGTGGTCCTGGGCAGGCAGAACCAATCAATGTCCACCACAGAGAGGGAAGTCGCCTGTCCTCTGTCCTAGGGACACTGTGGGGCCTGTCGGCGAGACTGGCATGAGTCCCATAATAAATTTATATGCCCGGTTGGGGTCGTGCTGCACAGGATCCTTGCATAGCCAGTTTCAGAGGTCGTTTTGCTGAGTGGTTGCAACCCTCTGTCGTGATCGGCCGCATTAGTTATTCGAACCTGGCCTGTCATCTTGGAGCAGACGATCGCGGGCACGGGATGTTCCCTCTTGTGCGTGAATATATCTGGAACCAAGAAGCTTGTCCCGTGAAACCCTTGTCTCACCAGTTAGCCATGGTTGAATTTCATTTGGAGTTATAAAAAATGAAGGCGTTTGAACCCATTCATCACAATCTCTGCCGCTTTAGGATGCTTTGAGAAACTGAGAATGAAGAGCTTAATAATTCCAGCCTCCTTAATGCTATCATCTGGGAAGTATGGCAATAAAAGAGGAAAGTCACAAAAATGAATGAGAAAGAACTGAGCACTAATGGAGGAGCTGTGGACCGGCGAAAGCCTTAAGAAATATGCACGTCAGATGAATTGAGACCCATAAAACGTAAAACGTCGTGTCTGGCCCATCTGGGTCTCTTTCTTTCCCAGGAGAAGCCTTAACAGAGAACTAAAAGCAGCTCATTTGGTGACTGAGGTCCACTTCCAAGCTAATGGTTTCAGGGCCCTGGATGGAGTGGAGGAGGGGCTGGGAGGTGAGTCCCGGGCCAGCTTGAGGCTTTGCTGACAGGTGGGCTCACACTAATTTTTCTCTCGGCACACTGGAAATAGTGGCCCATTGTGCTCTGGCTTCTGTTGTTGTCACTGAGAAGTCGGCCACCAGCCCAGTTGTTTACTCTTTGTGTTTACTCTTTGCGGGTCATCTGCCTTTTGTCTGGTTGACAGAGTGAGACTCTGAGGAGCTTGGGGCTGCTTCACTGTGATGTGTCTTTGATTCTCAACCATTCGCTCTTTCAATATTGTCTCCTCCCCTCTGCTCTTCGGGATTCAGATTGTACGTGCTTTAGACCTTCAGCTCTGTCTCCATGTCTCTGAACCAGCTGACACTTAGATTCAGCGTCTCTTGTATCACATTATCTAAATGTCCGGGGATGTGTCATTCTTAGCCTTCACTGTGACTCTTCACTCATCTTGTCCCTTCTGCTCCCCTTTCATCCTTGCACCACCACTTACTGCTTACACAGAGTCTGCCCGGCCTTCCGGGCCCCCTTCACATCCCCCTTCCTTGCCTCTGCAGAGCCTGCTCTGACTTCTTCAGGCCCCGTTAGTCCCCTCCTTCTTGTGTCTTTCACTGCACTTACTGTCCTCTGCCTGAGATGTCACGGTGTAGGGCAAAGAGCACTGGACTTGGAGTCCAAGGACCTGAGTTCAAATTCTGGCTCCACCACTTAGTAGCTGTGTGGCCTTGGGTAAGTCACTTGTCTTGCGGACCCTCCGTTATGAACGGATGAGGACAGGGATGTTAGGAAGATGAAATGAGATGAGGGCCACAGAGTCCCCAGATGGTGCCCCGTGCTGACTCTGGCATGAGGCTTCTTCTGTCACCCTCAGTGTGTCCCGTTGCCTCTCTGCCTCAAGATGGAAGCCATTTCCAGCAGCCTGCTGGTCTGGGAGCTGGATTTCAATGCTACAACTGTGGAAACACAGCTCTGGAGCAATCCGTAGATGAGGAAGCCCTTTCGGAGCTCACATCCCTGGCTTGTCTGCCTCCAGTCCATGCGCCTTCGATCCATCTTCCACCCTCGAACATTCTCACATTCTTCTGTTTGGGAAACATCAGTAGCTCCCCGTTGCCCTTAGAATTAAGTCCATAATCTTTGTAACGGCGTGGAGAGCACTTTGAGGCCTGACCCCTTCCTACCACTGCATCTCACCACTGTCCAGCTCCTGCTTGAGCGACAAAGAACCGTGTGCTAATTCCTTCAGCCCACTGCGCTCCCTGCATTGTCCCTCTGTCCTGGCCTTTCTGCTCTCAGTCTAACTGACACTTCCATCCTGGGCTCATTGCTGGGGGGGGGGGGGGGGGGTGCCTCCCCTAGCTGCCACCACAGCAGCTGAGCCCACGCCCACCTGGCCTTTGTCTCCACCGGCTACTGTGAGCCTTGTTTTCAAGAGCAGAAACTGTGTGTCACTCATTGCTGACTCCCAGGTGCCCAGCATGGGGCCTGGCTCCCAGAGATTGCTTAATAAATGTTTATTAAAGAGAGGAAGGAAAAGGGAAGAAAGGAAGGGAGGAGAGAAAATCTCCCTGGAAACAACATGTCTCCGATTGTCCGGGGTGAGAAGTGGCTCAGAAAGAATCTGCAGTTGGCTTCTCCCATGATCATTCCGGAGCAGCCACCCCGGAGTGTAGGCTGGTTGGGCTGCATCCCTCAGCCAGCCCTGGTCGTCAGCAAGTTAGGAAGTTTCTGTGATCCCAACGGAGTGCTCACTTCCCAGCCAGAAGGGGTGAGGCGAGGCCCAGCCCTCTTTCCTCGGCCAAGAGGTAGAGTGTTTAGGAGGGGCCGAGGTGGGGTGGGGTGGGGTAAGATTGATGCCCAGTTCCCAGGACAGTTGGCTTAGAGGCAATCCAGGGCAGAGGCAGATGGGGAGGGCAGAGCGAATGGGGTGGGAAAACCTGACAGCTTCTCCTTGCAGGCTTCCTGCAGGGCTCCTGGCCACCAGCGGCATTTTGTTGGGGGTTGGGTTTTCTGTGAAATGGTCTTTGCCATCCTGAACCGTGAGGCTGTCTCACCTTTCTTCTTGGGCCAAATCACAGTTTGGATTTCCAGCTGAGTATGAAAGAGGAGGCAGAATCCACAGATGCTTATTATTCTCTCAGATGCCTGCAGACTCTCCTGGGAGGGGCCCGGCTGACTCTATGGCCCAGGTTGGGGCCCAGAGATCCCAGCAGTGCCCTTCAGAGGACGTCACCCTCAGCAGCCTCTGTTTGAGAGGATTGGCGTGGGGGCACAGCCTGGCACTGCTATGCCCATCGCTGCTACCAGCACAAAGTGACATCAGTGCTGGCACATGTGTAAGACACAGTGTATCCAATGCAAATGTGCTACAGTGTGTCACATAGTCGTTGTGTTACCAGGCTCCACGATAAGCACATTCATGGTTTCCTTTAACGAATTCTCAAACAGCCTCGTGATGCAGGTAGTATTATCAGTACCACTTAATAGATGAGGACACGGAACTGGGTCTCAGAGGGGCTTAAGTCACCTGCCCAAGGCGACCTGTTGATCAGGTCCCTGAGCTGTGATTTTAGTCCACACGCTTGGTCACTGCCCCAGACAAACCCCCCAACATCCCAGGCACTTGGGGTCTGTTCGGGTCTTCCAAGAAGCAGAAGGGCAAGAGGTTTATTGGAGGAAATGCCTGTAAGGATGAAGGGGAGAGGGCACAGGAGAAGGTGGGGGCCTCTGACCTGCTGCAGCCTGAGCTAGAAACGACTTCCTGTGAAGGTTGCGCAGGTTGGACACTGAATCAAGGGGCCCTGCCAAGGGGGGTGGTTGCAGGGACAAGGTTTGGAATGCAGAAGAGTAAGCTTTGCCGTTTTGGCCCAGAAAGCCGCCCTTTTCTATTTCAACCCCTCGGAGGAGGGATGTCTCTTTCTAAATTGCACGAACGTAGACTGTAGGCAGCCGGCGGCCTGTGCTTCCTGGAGAAGAGAGGAGTCCTTGGCTGAGGACTCAGGGTCAGCTGGGCCAGGGGGCCAGGAATGAGGAGGAGGCGCTGCACAAGGGGGCCTGTGGTGGGCAGCCGGGAGCGGTGCATGAGGCAAGCGGGCGATGGGCCTGGAGAGGCAGGCAGGGCCGGGGCCCGGAGCCCGGCATCCATTGTTCCTGAGCCCAGACTCTGCTGGAGGCCAGTGGGAGGCCTTCAAAGGTTTTAGATGACAGAGAGGTCATGGCCGGGGGTACTGGTCACAGTCGGATGTTAGTCATATTCCAAGTGGACTGTTTAGTCTCCCACCCAAAGTGACGCTCGGCCGGTCCAGCTCCAGTCTAGGCTGGGCTTCAGCTTGGGGTACATGGACTCGGGATGGGGTGACATCATCTGGTTCTTCTTCCCAGTCCTGACTCTCCCCCGTCTCCTCTTACTTACCTCTCCCCGACCCTCCAGCCCCCTTTAGGGTCTAGGTCTCCTGGTGTTGCGGGGGGGAGGGGCAGTGTTGGGTCTTTGGACAGCTCTGGGTGGGCCCTTTTGGCCCTCTGTTGGCTGTCACCACCCATCTGGCTGAAGGCACCAAGGCCTCCATGGGGCAGCCCCAGGAATCCTATGTTGATGCCTCAGGCGCCCTGGGTGGGAGAGCTCCCCACCTCCTTCCCTCTGTCTCTCCCCATGTAGGTTTTCTCCATGTGTAGCCTGGTTGGGGAGGGGGTAGCTGGCTTGATTGCCTCCTGATAAGTCCTGGGGAAGGAGTAAAGTGGTGGCCCCCAGTTGTGTTGGTTGTCGATAAAAGGGGGACAGGTGACAGTGTAGTTGCCTCTGTGTCCTCTGCTTTGGGCATGAGGAAAGCCCTGTCACTTATGTCAAGTCGGAGAGGAATGGGAGGGGAGTGGGTCTTCGGTGAATTGGGAGCAGCACTGAAGATGGGGAGAAGCCGCAGTATGTGGGGCCTCAGGGCCATGGGACGGGCAGCCAGCTACCTTCTGCCCTCTGCTGTGTCACTGACAGCAAATAATCCCCCTGAATGTGTGTAGAGGGTGAACAAGTGGGTGTGTGAACAGACAATGTTCAAGTCACCTCTTCCCGGAAGTAACGGATGATAACAAGAGCCAATGTTTCCACTGCTCTTCTCAGTTTTGAAATGATTTTAAATTCTTTATCTGACTTGAAAGTCATAATGTGCCTTTTAAAATTGTTATTATTTTTATTGATATCACATTGGTTTATAATATGTAAATTTCAGGTGTACATCATTATGTTTCAACTTCTGTAGAGACAGAAGTTGCTCGCCCACAATAGACTGTTTTTTCTCTGTCACCGTACACGTGCCCTTCACCCTTTGCACCTCCCTGACCCCCTCCCCCTCTGGTAACCACCAATCTGTTCTCCTTATCTGTGTGTTTGTTTATCTTCCACATACGAGTGAAATCATATGGCATCTGTCTTTCTCCTTCTGACGTATTTTGCTTAGCCTAATACCCTCGGGGTCCATCCATGTTGTTGAAAATGGCTGGATTTCATCATTTCTTATGGCTGAGTAGTATTCCATTGTGTATATGTACCACACCTTCTCTCTCCATTCATCCCTTGATGGGCACTTGGGTTGCTCCCAAGTCTTGGCTATTGTGAATAATGCTGCAATGAACATAGGGGTGCATGTATCCTTTCGAATTAGTGTTTTTGTGTTCTTTGGATAAATACCCAGCAGTGGAATAGTTGAATCGTATGGTATTTCTATTTTTAGTTTTTTGAGGAATCTCCATACTGTTTTCCATAGTGGCTGCACCAGTTTGCACTCCCACCAGCAGTGTATGAAGGTTCCCTTTTCTCCACATCCTCTCTAACACTTGTTATTTCTTGTCTTGTTAATTATAGCCATTCTGACAGGTGTAAGGTGATATTTCATTATGGTTTTGATTTGCATTTCCCTCATGATTAGTGACGTTGGACATCTTTCCATGTGCCTGTTGGCTATCTGTATATCTTCTTTGGAAAAATGTCTCTTCAGATCTTCTGCCCATTTTTTGATAGGGTTGTTTGTTTTGTTGTTGAGTTGTATGTGTTCTTTATATATTTTGGATATTAAACCCCTATCAGAAATATGGTTTGCAAGTATCTTCTCTCAGTTGGTGGGTTGTGTTTTTTTAAAAAAAAATTTTTTATTGTGGTCTAAATAGTTTATAACATTGTGAAATTTCAGTTGCACATTAATATTTGTCAAACACCATATAAATGTGCCCCTGCACCCCTTGTGCCCATCCTCCCCCTCATGCCCATCCTCCCCCCCGCTCCTGGTAACCACTAAATTGTTCTCTTTGTCTGTAAGTTTGTTTATTTTCCACATATGAGTAAAATAATACAATGCTTGTCTTTCTCTGTCTGGCTTATTTCACTTAACATGATGCCCTCAAAGACCATCCATGTGGTTGCGAATGAGATGATTATGTCTTTTTTATGGCTGAGTAGTATTCCATTGTGTATATATATATATATATATATATATATATATATATACACACACACATACACCACATCTTTTTTATCCAATCATCAGTCATTGGGAAGTTGGTTTACGTCCATGTCTTGGCTATTGTGAATAATGCTGCAATGAACATAGGGGTGCATATGTTACTTTGGATTTTTCATTTCAAGTTCTTTGGGTAGGTACCCAGTAGTGGAGTGGCTGGGTCATATGGTATTTCTATTTTAAGTTTTTTGAGAAATCTCCATACTGTTTTCCATAGTGGCTGCACCAGTTTGCATCCCCACCAGCAGTGGATGAGGGTTCCCTTTTCTCCACGACCTCCCCAAGATTTGTTCTTTTTTGTCTTGGTGATTATAGCCATTCTATTGGGCATAAGATGATATCTTAGTGTAATTTTGATTTGTATCTCCCTGATGATTAGTGATGTTGAACATCTTTTCATGTACCTATTGGCCATCCATATATCTCCTTTGGAAAAATGCCTGTTCATGTCTTCTTGTTTTGTTCCTGGTTTCCTTTGCCTGGCAGAAGCTCTTTAGTCTAATGTAGTCCCATTTGTTTATTTTTTCTTTTGTTTCCCTTGCCTGGTGTGACATAGTATTCAAAAAGATACTGCTAAGACAGATGTCAAATAGTGTGCTGCCCATGTTTTCTTCTAGGAGTTTTATGGTTTCAGGTCTTACATTCAAGTCTTTCATACATTTTGAGTTAATTTTTGTGGATGGTGTAAGATAATGGTCTACTTTCCTTCTTTTGCACATGGCTGTCCAGTTTTCCCCACACCATTTATTGAAGAGACTTTCCTTTCTCCATTGTATGTTCTTGGCTACCTTGTAGAATATTAGCTGTCCATAGATGTGTGGGTTTATTTCTGGGCTTTCAATTCTGTTCCATTGATCTGTGTGTCTGTTTTTGTGCCAGTCCCATGCTGTTTTGATTACTGTAGCTTTGTAGTATATTTTGAAGTCAGGGATTGTGATGCCTCCAGTTTTGTTCTTTTGTCTCAGGATTCCTTTGCACGATCATCTCAAGAGATGCAGAGAAAGCATTTGACAAGATTCAACATCCATTTATGATAAAAAAAATTCTCAGTAAAATGAATATAGAAGGAAAGTACCTCAATATAATCAAGGACACACATGACAAACCCACAGCCAATGTCATACTCAATGGAGAAAAACTGAAAGCTATCCAAGACCAGGAACCAGACGAGGATGCCCACTGTCACCACTCTTATTTAACATAGTGTTGGAAGTCCTAGCCAGAGCAATCAGGCAAGAAAAAAAAATAAAAGGGATCCAAATTGGAAAGGAAGAAGTGAAACTGTCACTTTTTGTGGATGACGTGATTCTATATATATAGAAAACCCTAAATCCACCAAAAAACTATTAGAAATAATTAACAAAGAGGGTCAATTTGCAGGGTACAAAATCGACATCCAAAAATCAGTTGCATTTCTATACACTAACAACGAACTAGCAGAAGGAGAAATCAAGAATACAATCCCATTTACCCTCGCAACCAAAAGAATAAAATACCTAGGAGTAAATTTAACCAAGGAGGTGAAAGACCTGTACACTGAAAACTATGAGACATTACTGAAGGAAATGGAAGAAGACATAAAGAAACGGCAAGATCTTCCATAATCATGGATTGGAAGAAGTAACATTGCTAAAATGTCCACACTACCTAAAGCAATCTACAGATTCAATGCAATGCCTATCAAAGGTCCAATGACATTTTTCATGGAAATAGAACAAAGAATCCTAAAATTTATATGGAACAACCAAAGACCCTGATTAGCCAAATGGTCACTTGCTTTTGAAGTAGAGGGTTGAGATGATCACTTAGATGTCAAAGGACGTTGGAGAAGTTGAGTGCTTGGCTGAAGATCAGAGAGCCAGGTGGGGGCAGAGTTGGCAGGTAGTCTGGGTCTTCCGACTGCCCGCATCTTCCCACGGTCCGGCCTCCAGACCTGATCCAGTAAACTGCCCTGCTCAGACGAGAGCAGCTCCTCCAAGCATTCGGGGGTTTGCCACTGACATACCGACAACTCCACGGCAGACCCGCCTTTCCTACTTGAAACCGCACCGTGAAGGACTGCAGAACCTGAGTGAGTTTCGTCCCTTGAGCTGGAGTGAAGCTCAGTTTTGTGCCCCTGTTAGGAAACTGTTTGCCCAGCGTCCACAGGTAGACGGAGGAAGTCTTTTTACTTCTTAAGAGGAAATACCGTTTTCAGGCGCTCATTCACGGGTATTGGAGAGACAACTGAGTCAGGAATCCAGAGTCGTCCTGGTCTCGTCATTAAAACAGAACTCCTAAAGCTGTCCACAGGGCAGTGTGTGTTGACTTGTATTTGTAATCGATAGGTGCTATAAGTCCACCTCATTACCGATTCTTTGCCTACCCGATTAATCCAAATTAGTGTGGCTTAATTTGGAGAAAAGCATGCTAACCTCGGGTCTTAGCAGAAACTGTGGTCCCCAGACTCACGCCTGGTTGCTCTGGGCCAAGATGCGCCCTCTGTGAAATGAGGCGAGAGCCAGACAGCCCCCAAAGCCCCTCCCTTCCCCAAACCCTCCACGGAGGATGAGGGGCTGGGTGAGTGGGGGAGGCTGAGGGTGCAGGGGTGGCAGAACCTGCTGACATTTTTTTTTTTCTGTTTTAAACCAGGAATTATTAGCCGAGAAGATGCAGAGCATCTCCTGGAGAACATGACTGAGGGAGCGTTTCTGGTTCGGGTCAGTGAGAAAATCTGGGGTTACACCCTCTCCTACCGCCTGCAGAATGGGTTCAAGCACTTTCTCGTGGACGCCTCTGGGGACTTTTACAGCTTCCTGGGGGTAGACCCCAGTCGCCACGCCACACTCACCGATCTTGTTGATTTCCACAAGGTATCCCTCTTCGGGGGGCTCGTGGGGAGACGACCTGGGCAGAAGCTTGAGCTGGACGGGGAGCCGGGCTGCAGGCATTCTAAGAGGTGGGGATGGAGAGTGAGCAGGAAGCCCCAGAAGGTCCTTAGGGTCCCAGGGATATGCAGTGTCGGGTAGAAGAGACCAGAGGTTGGCTAGACCAGGCTCTGGGACCCACTGTTCTGTCGGGCTTGCCCTCTGACGGTGCAGGCTCCCCAGGCGCCCTCTCACCTGGAGTACCTGGGTGCTCCTTGCTGTCAGCTCTCAGGAGCTGGTTGACCAGCCTTCTGTCCAACTTCATCCTCAGGGGTCCCTCCTGAGGACATTCTGGGCAGGCCCCTGGTGGCTTCGTAGATGAGCTGAAACCTAGAGAGCAACTCTGTGGATAGAGGAGCTTTTCTCATCGAGTTATGTCTCTTGTTCCAGCTACAGCTTTATCACTTAGGTGTGTGGCCTCAGGAGGGTCACTTCATCTCCCTGAGCTTCAGTTTCCTAATGGGGCAGGCGGGTGTGACTAATACTTAGCTCAGGGCCCATGAGCATTAAGTGAGGGAGTGTCCCTAACAGCACGCCAACCATAACGTGGTGTGGAAGTCCTTACTGCCCGGAACTGTTTTTGTTCTCTGTTCCTTTGTTCTCTGTTCCCTGCGTGGACCTCGCATCCAGAGGGATGTCACCTTCCAAACAGCGTGTGTAGAGAGAAGTGACTTCTGTGTTCAGGTGGCTGCTGGCATTGGGAGTAACTGGGAGGAAGCCAGAGGGGGAGCTCGGTGACCCAGAGGCAGGACCCAGGGATGCCAAGGGACTGAGTCGTGGTGGCTCAGGGACCCACCATCACCTGAGCTTTGCAGTTGTAAAAAGTTCACAGAGTTGCTTGCCTGTGTCACTGGGTTTTTGCAATAGTAATAGTGATAGTGTGGACTCTTGGATCTGCATTGCTTTTTCTTCACGGATGTCCCCAGGGCTCTGACCTTATAAGTTCATAGAAATTCACCCGTTTACCAATACTGGGTAATACTGGAAAACTAGACTGACCAGGTCAAGGCAGAATTCTGCTTGTGTTGGGAACAGGCTTGTGACAACTCCAGGAGAGAGAAGGGCAGGGGGTGTGGATATGGCACCTTCTCTGTGTCGAGCACTGTGCCTGTTGCTCCACATCCAGGTTCTCATTTAGTCATCATGATAGCTCTGAGGGTGGCATGTTAGTCCCATTTTGCAGATCAGGAAACTGAGGCAGGGAGGTTCAGGAGGTTGTCTAAGTTTTCAGGGCTGGTACCGGCCAGGTCCAGGAGTCAAGCCTCAGGTCGTGTGCCACTAAAGCTTGAGCTTTTTCCTCTATGCCACATTGCTTCCTCTGTCCAAAATAAGCTGGTTTGAGCAGTGATGAGCTCCTTGTCCCTGGAAGTATTCAAGCGAAGGGCAAACATCCATTTCTCAGAGATGCTGTGGACAGGTTCCCACAGAGGAACACTTGCCAAGATGTCTTGGAAGGTCTGTGTTCTCTCCCAGATCTAAGACTTGAGACGGCCGATTTAGTTCCTGACACTAAAGAGAGATCGCATTTATGCCCACCTGGAGATCTGGTGGCCAGCTTCTATAAATTAAAATTTTAATTACACGCTTAATTCATGATTACATTCTAAAAAAAATCAAACACAATATGAGGTGAGGGGCTCATCGGTTTCAAATCTCCGTTTTCATCCTCCACCTTGAATTATCAGTTTGCCTCGTAACATACTTGTTCAGGTGTTTCCTGGGCATTAATGTAGAAATTTACATCCGTGAGGAAATACATAGTTTTGTTATTTTTCACATAAATTGGATAATCCTTTACCAGTAGCTCAGAAATTTGATTTTTTTTTTAGCATCGTTAATGTATCATAGAGTGTATTTTTTGAAGGCATGGTCCCTGGAATTAGGCTGCCAAGTTTTAAATCTCAGCTTCATTTCTGTGTGTAACTTGGGGCAGCTGCTCAGACCTTTGTACCTTGGTCTCCTCTCCAGTAAGATGGGTTAGTAACAGTGCTGCCTCGTAGGGTCACTGTGAAGATTCGAGGAGCTTTCTCTGTGCAAAGTGCTGAAACAATACACCCACGTTTGTAAGTTATCAGGACATGCTGGCTGTTACTAGAATACATCCGTGAGGTCTTCCCGTGTCATACGTGTACCCCGTGCTTGTAAATGCTCTGTGGTATTCCACGGTTTGGACGCATGTTACACTTTAGTTGTCCGTCCTCCTTCTGAAGGCCACGTCTGCAGCTTTCAGGTCTCCGTGGTCACAAACCTCGCTGCCGAGACTTGCTTGTGTGTGTCACTTTGGGCACGTGTGCAAGTATTTCTCTAGGGTGGGTCCCTCGAACTGGAATTGCTGGATAGGAGTCTATGCGCGTTTTAATTTGAAAAGATCTGCCAGATTGCTTTCCAAAGATATAGCACCAATTCATGCTCTTGCCAAAAGTGGATGAGGCCATTTCCCTACGCTGCTGCCAACACTGGGATGATCAGTCATGTTAATTTTTTCCCATCAGATGGGCAGACACTGTCCATCACTGTTGTTAAGCTTCATTTCTCTGATTATCACTGATGCTGAGGATCTTTCGTATTTTAGTGGCCACTTGGATTTCCTCTGTGAATTGTCTGTTCATATCCTTCATCCATTTTTCTTCTTTGATGTCTCTCTTATTGATGTGTCAATTCTTCCGGCGACTAAATTGCTCTTTAGTTGTGTCTATTCTCCTCTTCAGTTCTTCTGTTGAAATTTTTCTTTTAATTTGAACGGGCATCTTTTACATTTCCAGCTCCTTTAATTGGTTCTTTTTTTTGAAATAGCCCATTCTTGTTTCACGGATGATGTATCTTCTCATTCCACCGAGGAGATTAAATACACGTCTCTTAGAGGCTCTTCCTGTTTGTTTTATAAGCTTGATATTTTCTTGGGAGTCGGCTCTGTTGTTGAGTTTGGCACTTTCCTTTATGGTTATGATTTTCCTTAAATGTTTATAAGTTTTGGGCTATAAGGGGGTCTTTGAACTGTGGATTTCCTGTTTCTCCATCAGTGGGTACAGCTGCTGTTTCCTAGATGCAGTCTCTTCGTGCTGTAAGGGTTGGGTTGATGGTGGGTAGCTCATCTTGGGCATGGGAGTGTGAATTTCTTGGATCTTTTCTGCCTCCCAAGGAACTGCGTGCCTCCCCTCGCTTCCTGACCTGCCTGAGGCAAGGAACTCTGCTCTCTGGGGTCCCCCAGTCTGCCCTGCTGACACTTCCTCTAGCCCCTGCCCCACCTTAACTCCTCTGACTATCTCATCCTGTATGCCTTTTGGTTTTTGAGGGTTCTTCAGCATTTTTGCTCTGTTGATGTCCTTCCTTCTGATTTTTCCATATTTTGTGGATTCATTTCTTTTTAAAAGCATATTTTTTTCCTGTCATTTCTATAAGTTAGAGTGAGGAGGAGGCAGATAGATATTCTTAGTCTTTCTCTTTTGAACTAATCTCTCTCGGGTGGATGTTTATTCCCCTTTCTGGATTATAAATGAATTTTTCTTTTTCTCTTTTTTCCTTTTAGGAGGAAATTATCACTGTTTCAGGGGGAGAGTTGCTGCAGGAGCCTTGTGGACAGAGGGACAGCCCACCAGACTACCACCTGTTGTTTGAATGATTTTTTCCTTCCCTATCAATTGGATTCCTTTGGGCATCCTATTTTGAACTCCACTTAAGAACTTCCCAGCTCGAATCCTTATGGCCTTTTGAAAGCTCCACCACCATCCAGAGGAACAAGTAGATTTATATATTTCAAGGGCTATGAAATATATGGCATAGGTGCTTGTGGTCCCCAACCCCATGCCTAGGACAGAAATTGCTAATAGCTGATGCAACTCTTTCATGAAGAGTTTAGATATGACCTCAGAAGATGAAGTCTCTTTGTCATGACTGCCCTAAACTGAGCTCGCAGAGGACATGGGTCATGTTTTAATAATCCAAGTAATTCCAGTGCCGAACTCTGAATTGAACACATGGTGGACGTTCAATAAACGTTTGTTGAATAAATGCACTTCTTCTGAAAGTTTTCCAACACCAGTCAGCCATGATTTCTAGTAAGTGATTTCCTATTTGTCACTGTGTATAAAGTCATGGAGGTTACGGAAGAAATATCGTAAAGGCTTTGTATGGAAGACATAGATGCTGCATCTTTAATGGTGTCTGTTACCATCCTCATTGATATTATCATTGGAATTACCCAAGGCTCCTGAGCCCCAGCTTCCAGAACTGATGACCGATCTGCCCCGCCTCCTTTTTCCTCGTCTTCTGCCAGCCCTCCTTGGTCTGGGAATCACCTCTTGGCTCTGTTCTGCAATGTTGAGGCAGTGGTTTCATGTCTTCCGACAGATGTGCCTAAGAGCTGGGGTGAATTATAAGTCCAAGAGTGGTTTGTAGACGTCTGGTAAGGCCTTTGGCCTCCAGGATGTGGCCCTCGTTGTGTGGGGTACTCAGATGGTTACCTCTGCCCCTGTAGTCTTTTAGATCGTAGTCTACTGTCCACTTAATCTGAGTATGTTCTTCTTATTAACAAGAAGACTCTCCCAAGAACTCCAGTAACTCTCAGGGATGGTGTCTGTGCATACTCATGTTTCATATTTATGGACATATACGTGGAGACAGCAGGTTATGATGGGACTATCACGGGCTCTAGAATCAAGCAGACCTGGTCCAAATTCCCACGCTGAAACTTACTAGTGTTGTAATGATCACAGGGTTGCATTTGCTGAGAGTCAGAGGACAAATGGACTCTGGATGTCGGTGAACTGGTCTACTTCACTTGATGGCTGCATCAAACATCTTATACTCGGCTTCCCCTCGGGCCTCCCCTGTTCCTCAGATCCTTGGCTGCTTGTTTCACCCCAGTCGTCCCCACTGCCATCAATTTTGCCTGGGCTGTGCTTTCCCCACTGTATTGATCAGCATCGTGTGAGCATAGGCAGTGGTGCCTTGTCCCATGTGGTGCTCTGGGCCTCTCACCTCCTGTTGCTGCAGAGGCATAAGATGCCGTGCAGCCAGGAAGAGGTCCACCTCTCAGTGAGCCTGTGCTCAGTGAGAGACAGAGGCTGCTAGATTTCTTGGTCTCCATTCCTCCTTCTCGGGGGGGCTCTTCTGAGCGGCACTTCTCTGTGGCCTCTTAGAAGACAGTTCAGGATCCAGCAACCAGCCATGAGGAAACCAAGCCATGGCCAGATCAGTACCTGATCTTGCCCCTTCTCTGCCTCGCTCGCCTCTCTCTCTCCCTCCGGCTCCCAGAGATCGCACTCCTGAGTAAGATTTATGCAGCACATCAGCATTTGCTGCAGGCTCTGCCTTTTGGGGAAGCCAGGTGAGGACGTATTGTACAAATGTGCTCAATAATACCAGCCTGGGTCCATGACATCCCTCCTGTCTGCCTGTCTCCCAGGGCCTCTGACCGGATAAAACAAAGTGATGGCAGGAACCTGCTTTCTGAACTCTAACACCCTTTAAAACCATAGCTGATGATTATTGTCATTACCTTCTTTCTGTTAGACCCAGAGGAACTGAATTTTAGTTTTGGCCAAGCTACTTACCGACTTTGTGACTTCGTTCAAGTCATTTAACGTCACTAAAGCTCCGTAGCACAGAAGAAAATTTTCTGTATGGGCCTCACTAGGTTTTTTGGCCGGTCAATTAAATGATGAACGTGGGAGCCCGTCTAGATGAAAGGTATTGCTGACGACGACACAGTGACAGCAGGAACGATGTCATGCTCAGCGGTGACGTGTCAGGGGGCTATAATGTGATGATTCTCAAGGTGTTAGAAGAAACCTTTTGTTCCAAAGCAGCTTTGAAAGCCAACCAAGACAGGTTGAGAACCTGAATCCCCGAGCTGTTGTTTCTGTCACCCCTAATTAAAATGTGGGGAGACAACAGCTGCATTTTCCATGCCTAACACATTTATTTCATTTTATTTGGGGCCTGCACTTTCTGCATGTCTCATATATTTTAGGTTTTACCTGGCCTTAAAATAAATTCCCTGTAGGTTGTCCTGAAAATGAAATTACTGTCTGGAAAACTGCAATTTCATCTCGAGAGTTTTATTATGCTAATAAATGTCAGGATTCTCAAATAAAGGAATTGCCTTTTTTTCCTTTTTTTTTTTCTCCCTGAGCCCTACAAATAGAATGAAAAACAGTCTGCTACAAGACCCAGCAGAGGGAGAATTTACAATCTATAACCAGAAAGAGAAGTTGTAAAAAGCACTCTGCAACTTAAGGGAAGATAAATTTTAAGGAACGGAAGGGTAGCTTGGGGTAGGGATTCAAGGAGATCTTGGCGTGGTGGGGCTGGGGAGCTGGGATGGGGGAGTGGGGGAGCTTCTGAGGGGCGTGGGCTGAAGGAGGCCACTGGGAGTGGGCATTAAGAGGGACATGCGGACATGGGACCTGGAGCTTGGGCAGTGTGTCCGCCTTTGGTACCCTTGAACTCTTCATTATCCTCAGAATTAAATCTGGATGCAGAAAGACCTTTGTTTTGTGACCCTGGACAAGCTTCTCCGGTTCCCTGGGCCATAGTTTCTTCTGTGAAATGGGGTAAACAATGCTTGTCTCAGAGGCTGGCCATGAAAAATAACATAATGTGAGGGTTTGTAAGAGTAATGACAAATACTGTTTTAAGCTGTGTGTGTGTGTGTGTGTGTGTGTAATTCTCACAACCGTGCTGAGAGAGGCAACTCTATCATTTCCATCTTACACATGGGGAAACTGAGGTACAGAGAGGTTGAGAACCTCCCAGGGCCGCTTTTCTGGTGGATCGATATTCTAAAAGCTCCTGGGCGCTGCTGATGCGCTGAACCATGGGCCACACTCTGAGAAGCGAGCATGAGAGCAGGTGTTTGCAGATTGCAGCCGCGGGCCAGATTCCGTTCCTACCAAACCCGCCTGTGTTTCTACAGCCTGAGGGCCCAGAGTGGTTTTTTACATTTTCAGATGGTTGGAAAAAATTAAAAAGAAGAATAATATTTTATGACCTGTGAAAATTACATTAAATTCAAATTTCAGCGTTCATAAAGAAAGTCGTCTTGGAATACAGCCCCGCTCCTTTGTTGATGCGGTGTCTTTGGCTGCGCGTGGCCTGCAAAGCCTTAAACATTCACTGCCCTGCCTCTACAGAAAACGTTTGCAGACCCTGGCTTTCAATTATGGTGCATATGCTGGGAATTATTTTACTCTCTTTCTCCGCTTTATCTAAATATACGCTCAGGAAAGATTCTCACATGGTCATTTATGCTTCCGAGGACCCTAAGGAACTCTTATGTTTTCCAATAGAGTTCCCGTCTTAAATGTGAATCTCATGTCTAGTAATCAAAAAGGAAGCTGATTTCTTTGTCAAAGCGTTTTCACCAAATGTAAGCAAGTTCTGTCGCAGCTGCAGAGATGCTTTCCATGGGCACAGGGTCGTTCGCTCTCTAGAATTCATCATCCTTTCCTACCGTTGACCGTGTAGCATCGTTTCGCCCTTCGAAAGTGAGGTCCTGGAGGTCGGGCAGTGCTGCATTGACCTGTGTGTTTTACGGTGCCTGGAACGGTCGACGCTGTTGAATTGCGTTTGTTATGGATTAGGGACAAACTGACTGTGCGGATTTCAAAGACCTTCTTTAGCCTTTAGGGGAACCTGCAGTCGAAAAGCCCAGGCTGGGCGTCACAGAGGCTTTGGGTTGGAATCTCGAATCTGCTACTTTCAGTTATTAAGAGGAATAAACAAACAAACCAATGAGATTGAAAAACTCAAAGACAGCTCTGCCGGCAGTGAGTCTGAGATGGGGGAACTGAGACGTGAAACAGAAATCGCCACTTGGCAAAACTGTCCAGGAACTTGCAAAATAGATAAACTGGACTCAGCCACAGCACGCGGGAGAAACTAAGCTCAGACTCTCGCAGCCAGCTGTGCAGACCCGAGTGTTTTAACAGGACGTCAGGCGAACTGATCCAACGGTAACTCTGCGTGACTCTCTTTTTCTTTAATTGTGGTAAAATATGCGTAACATAAAATCTACCATTTTAACTATTTTTAAGTGTCCAGTTCAGTGGTATTAAGTACGTTCACATCGTTGTAAAACCATCACCATCATCCATCCGCAGAATTCTTCACCTTTCGAAACTGGATCTCTGTATCTATTACACTACAACCCCCCTTTCTCCCCTCCCCCAGCCCCCGGAAACTAGCCGTCGACTTTCTGTCAGTATTAATTTGATGACTCTGGTCATCTCCTCTAAGTGAAATCATACACACTTGTCTTTTTATCACTGGCTTGTTTCCCTTGGCATAATTTCTTCAAGGTCCATCCATGTTGTAGCATGTGTCAGATATTCTTTTCCTTTTTAAGGCTGAATAGTATTCTATTGTGTCTACAGACATTTGGTTTATCCACTCATCTGTCAATGGACGTTTGGGTTGCTTCCACCTTTTGGCTGTTGTGGGTAATACCATTGTGAATATGGGTGTCTATCTGTATGACTCGTGTTCTAGAGAGTTCTGGGTGCTCCAGCCACTCCCCAGTTTGCAGATTCTGACCAATCCCTGCCAAGGCCATTCTCTGATCGACTCCAGCTCCCCCATCTCAATGAGTAGCCGTTTCTAACTCCCACCTTTTGAGCTCTTCACGGCCCCTCTGATATGTGTTCTCCCTTGTTGCACCCAGCTAATAAACCTAGCTGTGGTCACATATGTGTTCTGAGGGCCCTTTAGCTGGTGGGCTTTAGAAAGACAGCAGCTGTAAAGCGTGGGGTCCTTGATAGCCCTTAATAAGAGCTGAAAGTCTTCTCTCCGTCGACTGCACTCAGAGCAGCTGTGTCCATCCCTGTTGTGTGTCCGTTGACATCCTCATCTCAGAGGATGCGCTCATGGACTTGCTGGGCTTCTGAGCTCATCCCCTGGGAGATTGTGTAAATGAAGGATGGTGAGGTTGCAGAGCCAGAGGTGTGCCAGCTGATGCTCTGAAAGGAAATTTCTTACTCTGGGGGCAACCAATGTCAGAAGCCCGGGAATCAAAGGGACCCCCTAGATGGGGGCTGACAAGAGGAGGCCTGAGGAGCAGAACGAGGCAGCCAGCAGACTCATCAATGGGGGACCCTTAACCCATTCCCCAAGGGCTTCTCCCCTCCGTAGACACCCCTCCTTGCTCTGCCCCCCAGGCAGGAGGAGACAGCAGAGTATAGTGGGAACAGTAATTCTTCGGGGGTCATCAATATAAATCTGAACTTAAAAGGCAGAAGAAGAATAAAAGAGGCTTCCAGAAAGAAGCAGCAACTGGCACAAGCTCGGTACGGAGCACGAAGCTGCGTAAGAGTCTACGTGTGTGTGTTCCAGGGCAAAAAGCCTTGACTGTGATGCACGGGTCATTCAGACCCAAAGGCGGGCTGTGCACCTGCGTGTGTGTTCGTGTGAATGAAGCCCTGATATAGCTTTTTAGCATAATTTACCCTTCCCTTATCATACAAACTAAACATTTGCACAACCAGATTCATCACCAGGGACACATTCTGCCCAGATTCTCAGTCATCTTCTTCAAGCCCTTGGGGCAACAGCAATTTGTGCCAATAACTTGGGTGTTGACCAAAAATTCAGCCTAGACCTGCCATAACTTGGTTACTCCTCCTGTATCTTTTCCCGACTCCTTTAATCAATATTGTACTCTGCCGATTACCTTTTGTGTCTTATGCTGGCATGTCCCTGGTTAGTTTGCTGTTTATTCTCACATCTTCACAGGTTTTTGGTGGGTTTTCCATTTGGCTTGACCAGATTGGCTGTAATTATTGCTTCATTTGCCTTTTCATTCTTTAATGATTCTTTTTTCCCTGGGCAGTTGCTGAGCAGTTTGATAAGAGGGGGGACCCACCCTCTTACGTGTGGAATGTGTATTCTTTGCAGCCTCATGTTTCTACTGGTAGGTGGATGTTGAACAGAACTACAGAAAGCTCTTTGGGATAATCAAGTCTCTCCCCTCATTTCCAGTTTCTAAGGATTTATGGAAGGTAAGAAGCATTTGTAAAGCTTATAAGCAAACAAAACAGCTAAAATATTACACGGAGATACGAAAATTAGTATTCAGTAAATAACTAAATCTGTAGAAACATCTGTGAGCTGGGAGCCCAGGGTCTGACTCTAGCATGTTGTTTCAGGAACAGTCACCTCCCCAAGTCTGCCTAACAAACAGGGTTTTCCATTAACGACTTTGCCATTTGTTGGGGAGGCCGATGATCTCTGAACAAATGGGCCCTGGAGGAACTAATGAGTGATGCTCAGCCTTAGAAACATCCTTCAGACGCAGACTCCCAGCTGAAACAGCAACGCAGCATCATTTTAGGAACAACTTCACTTTTATTACTCAGCGCACACCCAGGGAGGAGTATGTTGTGTTCAGAGCACTTACTGACACGTCTATAAAACAGCGGGGCCCCGGCTGGTCGGCGTAGCACACAGCCGCATAAGAGAAACCGTCAGAGTTCACAATAGAGATTTATGTTCTCAATTAAGGAATTCAGTGATTGGTTTAAGGGAGGTACCATTTCTCTGAGAAATTTTTAAAAGCCCCTGAACACTAATTTTTAACCAATTGTACTCAAAATTACAATGGTGACTCAAAAAGGAGAAAAAGTTAGAGACACATTTCATAGGCTCTTATAGGCTTTTTCTCTTGTCTCTGTTTCTTACTTCTTGAGATGGAACCATTTTTGTGTTCTATTGAATGCGTACTCTGTCTTTTTCCAGACACCCAGGATGGCCAGGAAAGGCAGACCTAGGGGCTGTTGGTGTCTGTTAGTCAGGGCCCTAATAGGAAGGAGGAGGGAGCCTTGGGAAAGGGTCCTCTGACGAGGTTTCACTCACGAGGGCGGGGTGTCGGGGAGCCATGATGGAAAGCACAGTGGCCTGTGGCCTAGCTGCGTCCCAGCTGTTACCCCCAGGCCCTAATGACAGGGGAGACACACCTGCAGTGGGCCTTTGCGAGAGCATCAGCGCTGCGTCCAGGGCCAGAGCCAGCCGTGCAATAAATAGACACCTGCCCTCCCCAAGCCTCCTCCTCCTCCTCATCTCTGCTAGGTGCCCCCGGGACTGGACCAGCCGAGGCCGGAGGGTCTGAAACTCTTGCTGTAATCTGCGATGGAGGGGGCCACGGGTGCCTCTGGCCACGGGGGCAGGGCCAGTCTCACAGCGTCCCAGCTCTTCCTGCCAACCTCAGTCCTCTCACATGTGCAGAGACAGCGACCCCGTCTGCTCTCCTGCTCCATCCAGCACAATCCCCTTTCCAGTCCCCTTGCGAAGTCTGTTAACGGGCCTCTTCATCTTGCTTTGAAGGCAGAAGCCACATCTCGTTACCCAACCTCCGGCTTTTAAACTTGGCTGTAGTGTTTCGGCACCCCCACCACGAGGTGACCCTCACGGTTGGTTCCCTCGGTGCCTGAGAAGAGAGACGGCTCGGCCGTGGTCACCGGACCCCAGGATGGCGGGTGCCTCATCCTTTACGCCCTGACGTTCCTTGGTTACGCCGCTTTTGATGGTTTTCCAGGATCCCAGTCATTTCATTTTTAGCAATGAGCCCATTCTTGGTACATCTCTGGCCTGGTTGTGACCATTTGAACAGTCTCTGTTTAAAAGTTTAATCCACTTCTAACTTTCTCCACTTTCCCCATGGAGCAGATTCTCTCCTTTTTTGGGTCTCCAAAGACAAAGTCACAGTAAGGGCTTGGGAAATTTGTCAGGAAAGCTCACAGTTGGAGTCAGTACACTCTGAGCATCCCACAGGCTTCTCCACTTGGCCCTGTGGCTCAGGGTCCCTGCAGGGTCCTCCTGGGGCCAGGAACCAGGGCTCTGCTGCTGGGCAAACACGGGGACCTCGGTCCCCCCCCCCCCAGGCACCTCTGTCCAGTCTCTCCACGTAGTTGTTTCTCGGTTTCAGCAGAATGAGGGGATGGCCGTCCAAAATGGCTGTCATTTCCTCACTGGTTAACCTGAGCACGGGAGGACATTAATGGTGTGACTTCTGGCAAATTAGAAGAAGCGAAATTAACATAGCTGGACTTGAGTCCGATATGGCCGTATTTGAAACTTTGCTGTCACAGAAAGACAGAAAACAAACCAGCAAGGAGGGGAGGGTCCTCAATCGTCTGCTTATGTCTGTCCAGCCAGTAAATCGTCTATACACGGGATTCCGTGCCAGGCAGGCAAGGGAGATCCAAAGTAGTTTCCAGCTGTGCTCACTTGAGAATAATCCAGGGATCTCAAAAACAAACAACCAACCAATTTTTTTCCTCTAGAGATGCCGATACCGTTGGTCTGAGCTGGGGCCTCTGCATCAGGACATTTTAAGGAAATGGTTTCTGAGGGTAAGTATCCCCTCGGTGGGGCAGGATAGTGTGGACACACAGTCTCTGGAGGATGATGACATTTACAATCTTCATAACTCAGGCAGCTGTGTAAGAAATGCAACTTCAGTTTTCCGTAATGGGACCTAATGTATATCAAGTTCCCATTCTGCTGAGTAGAACTTGGTTACTTCGGGTTAAAGTCAGTCAGTTCACAATCCCATCTTCTTCTCAGGACGGACCTACAGCAGTGGGGGACTGTGACTTATCCTGTTGGGTGATGGGGCTGCCTTTCAGCAGATGTTCCATTCCAGTCAACATCTGCTGCTGCGTGTGGACCCATCTGATCTTTGGGTCCGTCCTGCTCTCCTGCTGGACCCCGACAGGACCCATCTAGTTCCCAGCCGTGAGATTCACATGGTCCCAGCTGGGAGTCTTGACCTGGCTCCAAAGCCACATAGGAAAGGGTTTGCCTGCTTTCTGAGCGCTCTCTATCCAGACATGTGGGGACTCTGTGACACCACCTGGTTCCATCCTTCTGGGCACCTCCATGTGGCCTTCCCCATATACATATAAATCTGCAGGGTGGGCCATCCGGCTGGAGACCCAGGAAGGACCCAGTGTTGCAGTTCAGGTCCGAAGACTGTTGCAGAATTCCCTTTTGGTCAGGGGAGGTCAGTCTTTTTTTCCATCCTGGCCTCCAATGGATTGGATGAGGCCTACCTATATTATGGAGGGCAATTTGCTTTATTCAAAGTCCACCAGAGAGTTTAAATGTTACTCTCATCCAAAAACACCCTCACAGAAAGATCCAGGATAATGTTTGACCACAGATGTGCGCACAGGGGCCCAACCAAGTTGACATATGAAGTTAACCTTCACAGTGGCCCTTAAAATCCAGAGGCCAATGGTGCTGTTAAACATTGACCTGCTGATGACGTGATCTGGGCTGTGTGACCTATGGAGGGCCTTACTGGGTGGTCCCCTCTCTTGGTGGCCTGCCACATTCCTGGGGCTGCCATCTATGCCTCAGACTAGAAGGACCCAGCTCTCTCTAGCATCCCAAATCAAGCCTTGGCTGAGTCACTCCGCCCTGCTTCTTCATCCTACAGTAGGGGAGGCAGGTTGCCTGCAGGCTCTGCTCTCTCTCCGAGGTTGGCCAGTTCAAAGGCTTGGATTAAAAATAGCCCTCTCTCCAGAGTCAGCCTGGATGGATTCTCGGGGGGCTCTCCTGTGAAAGCACGTCCATCAGGGGACTATGAGCCTGTCCGGTCCTGCCTTCCACTTGCTGGTAGGTGAAGAGGAGTGAGTGGCCGTAACAACTCACCCGTGTCCTTTGGGTATTGTATGTGACTTCTGGAAGCCACCTAGATTAGCTCCAGCTCTGTCCTCTTCCCAAGGGGACGGGTGGTTGTGAGCCAGCTGAGTCTGGGGACTCAAAGGGTGTTCGCCTCTAGACAAGTGTTCCCTCCACACTGGATCCCTCCTAACGACGGGGCTCCCCAAACCCCGGAAACTCTGTGAAATTCTTTCTTTTGACAGAGACAGTGTGGCCGGGGTTTTCACGATGACGAAGGGCCTGTGAATCCGGGTTGGAGCTCCCTGACCCTCGCCTGCCCGCCTCCCATCTGGGTCTGCACTTGGCCCTGTTGCTTCCTTTCGCCCGGAAGCAATATGCCCCCTCTAGCCAGCGTTTATGCACTTTGTGGACATTTTCTGGACAGCCACTCAGCTCCTCCCTGTGTGGGGTGCTGGGAACAGAGGGACAAGTCAGCCACAGGCACGTTTTTGGGGGGGCTCCCAGGCTAGTGGGGTCACGGGAGCAGACAGTGTCAGCTGTGTTCCTCTCCCGCCCCAGACTGTGTTTTACCAGCGCTGCTGTCAGTGTCGGGCTTTCAATATCTTGCCCCTGCCACCCTCCTTGTGCTGGGGCACCTGGAGCGGCTTTGCAGGTACGTGCCTTGGAGTTCACGTGTCCACCTTCCTTCTCCAGCCCCAGCTGCCATTGATCAACGCCTGTTGGGCATGGAGTGTGGGCACAGCCCCCTGCCTTGGGGTGGGACAATCCTGACAAAGAGCTTGCCGTCCTGAGTTCAGCTCTGGGATCAGCCTGAAGCCAGCCTCTGCTTCACAGCTGTCCGAGGTCCCCTGCTTCCTCGGTCAGCTTCCTCCTCTTCCTGCCCTGCTTCCCCGTCCTCACTGATCATCCCTGGAGAACTGTCTTTACAAATGGCTGTGTGTGTTTGTTCCTCAAGGCCTCCTTTTGTGGGGCCTGTCCTACGACGGTCACAGGCAGTCACAAAAACCTAGGCAGAAAAATACAAAACCGTATGATCAAGTTCAAGGGGTGCTGGGAGCACAGTTCAGGGATGGTGTGTATGTGTGTGGGACACACACAGAGAAAAGTGTATCAGAGGAGTTTGGGCACCACCATGATGCTGGTGAGGAGCTGCAGTGTCGGTCTTCTTTCCGGCTGCCTGGCAGCTGAGCCCGTCCCCTGAGTGGGTCTTGCTGGAATGCATGCCCTGCATCCCACCACAGCAGTTGGAAAGCCCACTTTCCCACTCTCCACCTCCCTCGCAAGGAGGGCAAAGTCCCCAGACTCGCCAACTGGACACATCTGTCTGGGGCTTGGCCTTGCAGTTGACAAGCTCATTTCCTGGATCGGCAATGGTGGCAGTGGGGGGCGGAGTCAGCCTAGAAGGTGGCAGTGTCGGTCCACACACCGATGGCATCCGGGGCTTGGCGGTGGTCCCGGGCGGTTCTGCACCGCGATCTTGGCTGTGCTTCGCACTGTGCTCTCTCCATTCCCACCCACCTGCCCAGCGGCTTCCTCCAGCCTCCTTGGTGACTCTGGGAGCTCCCTGATATCCTCAGATACACTGTTTTACTGCCTACGTCGCCCAGACAGATTCTGCTGCAACCAAGAGGCTGACTGGCCTTTGAGGCAGAAGTTTGGGGAGGATTGAGCAAAAGGACAAGGGAGGGGCATGAGAAAAGGCGTGGAGGTGTAAAAGGGCACCAGGAGCCAGGGAGCAGCAGGAGTTTGGCGTTATTGCAGACGGAGTGAGGGAGGAGCCAGTGGGGCCCAGTGCAGAAAGGTCTTATGGGCTTTGCTACAGAGATGGGACTTGCCTCGTGTCAGTCACTCTGCTTCAAAATGTAACCCAGATGGGAAGATGGGCCTTCAACACTTGGTGAGTTAATTTTTTTGGGGGGTGAAGAAAATTGGCCCTAAGTTAACATCTGTGGCCAATCTTTCTCTTTTTGCTTGAGGAAGATTGTCTCTGAGCTAACATCTGTGCCCATCTTCTCCATTTTATGTGGGACGCTGATACAGCATGGCTTGACGAGTGGCACTAGGTCCATGCCCAGATCCTAATCAGTGAAACCTCGGGCTGCTGAAGCAGAGCGTGTGAACTTAACCACTGCGCTACCGGCTGGCCCCTAGTGACCTAAATTTTTTGACCATAAAATAAACTGCAGTGTATTTTATTTACAAATGAACATTTCTTTAATGTCTGCTGCCTCTAACTTCCTGGATCCTTGGGTCCAGAACTAGCTGTGGAGAAAGGGTCCTGATTTATCTTACATTCCAACCCTCTCGCACAAGAGGGACCCAGGCAAGGGGGCTGACCATTTTCAAAGCAGGTCACGTTCCACGTCTAATTCGAAGGCATTATTTTCATCATCTCATTGTACAGATGTGGAAAGTGAGGCTCATAACTTAGGAGGTTTTCTGAAGCAGCCCCAGGACAGAACACTGATGCTGGAATGTGGACCCGGACCCTCCACTCCACAGCATCCCTCTGGCTCTGTGCCCTCTGCAGATCCTATTTTCAGGTCACGTTCCAGTGTCTGCCTGGAGCGCCTGTGAAATGCAGCTCACCTCCAGCGTGGCGAGGAGGCATCTATCTTGTTTCTTTGGTGTCTTTCCCATTTGGATGAGAGCGGAGATATGCATTCATCAGGGGCTCCTGAGACCACTGCTTGGGATTCGGCTCCTACTGACCAAGAGCCTTGGGGTTCACACTTACATGTGGATCCACCCTTGGCAGTGAGGGGCTGAGAAATGAAACTGTGATGTTCGTAAGTTTGAGATGCTGTCATTCACATGGTTGTGTAAATCAAGCCTTTTACTGGCCTCTATGAGCAGTCAGCTACCAAGGACGTGAACCTATCGGGAGAAAATTCACAGAATGGTAATAGTCACCGTTTACCAAATGCCCATTACACGTCGGACTCCAGCCTAGGTATTTGTATATGGTGCTGACACAATCTCTACACAAGATGCAGAGATGCAGGTGTGGACACGTGAGTCTCACAGACGTGGAATTCAAGGGCCAAGATGGGTAAGTCTTTAGTCTGCGACCACAGAGCTGGTAAGTGGAAAACTCGGGGTTCAGACCATCCCGTCTGAGTCCAGAAGCCAGGCCTTCCATCTACAATCTTGCCACTCAGCATTCGGTCCTCGAACCAGCAGCATCAGCATCCCCTGGGACCTTGTTAGTGATGCGGGATCCCAGGCTCCATCCTAGACCAGCTAAGCAGCATGTGCCTTTGAACATGGTCCCCAGTGATGTCTGTTCACGTTGAATTTCAAGGCACTGCTCTGGGCTGCACAACCTGGGCTCCATCCTTCTGGGACCTTGCGGATGGAATTCTGGTTGCCGTGGTCCAGTCAAGCATGCACAGGACAGGGCCTCGTGGAACATTTCCTTCCTCCTGTATGTGGAGAATCGTTCCACTGTAGCCCCATACCTTATGTCCAGGTACTAAGTCTGTAAAAGGGAGGGCGGCCAGGCCTGTGATGCTCGGTTGGGTCTGCAGCACCTGCCGCGGCAGCCTCTCCAGCAGAGGAAGGAGAGGTAGGGAGCTCAGACCCTGGCAGAACGGAGGGTGCGACGTGTGGGGTAAATTATGCTCTGGTGGAAAAGCTTGCTGCCTGCTTGGCCCCGGGGACCCGGCTCTGAGCGTGTGGCACAGACGAGAGGGGCATTTGTCAATGTGTGTTTTGGAGTAAGTGCTGGGACCAGCTTCCCAGAAAAGCCCAGGCAGCCTTGTGCAGGGGGGCGGGTGGGGCTGGGCTCTAGTTCTGCCCTTGCCTTGAGCTAACTCAGTGTGACCTGGGGACTGGGTTCCTTTGCTCGGCCTTATTCCTCCTGGCTCTCTGAGGAATGAGGTACGAAGATCACCTGGAAAGTCTTGTCAAACCGTAACGTTCTGTGAAGTCATAATTAAAATGCCCTGGGAGAACACTCTATTTAAAAGAATTTTTTGTTAAATCAAACTGTGCAAAGCTAATTATCACTCTTTAATTCATCTATTTTATAAATTTCACTTCTTTATCCCTTTTTTTTAGGTACAAAAGGGAATGTTTAAAGTATGAAAAGAAATGACAACCAAACACAAATTTGAATAAGCTGCCCAATACCACAAGCATCCTCAAACCTGGAAAGATGGCACATCTACTCAGTAACTACCCTGCACACCTCTGTAGTACCTTCATCTGCCTACTTTTGTTGGCTTCATACTCTTTGATCATCTCTGCATATAACCGTCATTTCAGAATATTTTCCATTCAAAGGATTAAAAAGATAAGCTATTGTTTCCTCTAACAGAGTTGATCAAAATTTATGTTTTATTCGTGATATTTGGGATGTGTAAACCGTATGACTTCAGACACAGACTCATGTTTTCTAGTATTGTACAGGATTGCGCTTTTCAAACAGGAAATCTGAAAAAGTCGTATTTCGCCCAATTGCCATCCACACAGCAAATACATGGTGCATTTATAGCTTTACACACTGCATTCTTGAGTATGTTCTTGAGAGGAGAGAACTTCCTTTTTGGCTAAATGTCGGTGAGAATTCCGGCTTCCGCCATCAACTGTAGACGTCTGATGATTTGAAGACTTTTTCGTAATTGACTTCCGGCTCAGCACATTTTAAACCCTTTGTCCTCCATTCTCCATTTGCTCCTGGTGTCAGGTGCAGTAGGATGTGTTCCCCGGGTGACAGAACCGGTGGTCCATGCATTCACCTGAGGATGTCCAATGAGTCAGCATGTAGCTGAGATTCCATCTCTGCTGGAGGATTTTCGCCTGAGGGGGCATGCCGGCCATTGGCTACGGCTGAGCAAGGCTCTCCTCTTCCCCAGGAGAGGTTTCAGTGAGGACAGGACCACTGGAAACACTTCTTCACTCCTTTGATTTTTCTTCACCTCTTCTGAGCTGGCTCACACCTCAGCGTCATTTCCCTCCTCTCTGATGTGTCCTTTCTTTTCATTAGTTATTTTTCTCACCACATTCCCGAAGTCTGGAACTATGAATGGGCTTGGGATGGGAATCATTGCATCCTACTCTTCCCTCTCACTTCAAACCACACACTGAAGGATGGGTACCTAAGGAAGCTGGTGTTGGGGTTATTCTATTTCTTCACCTAGAGAGTATTTCTGTCACTTGTCCTGGCGATTCTTTGTCCTTTTTCTTTTTTTAATTAAACCTGATATGAGGATTTATGAGCCAAATTCAGAATAAGGGTAAGTGTAGAGGACAAAGGACCAGACTTCTTCAAAACAGAAACGGCTTTAAAAAATAGGGGTGGGGATGTGACTTTTAGACGAAAAGAAACTTAAGAGACAGGTCAACCAAATGCAACATGTGGATGCTGGATCTGGATTTGAACAAATGGCCTATAAAAAGGACGTTTGGGAAACATAGGTGGCGGGCATTTGAACCTGGTCTGGAGATCACTGATACTAAGGAATTTTTGTGAACTTGGCCAGGTGTGACGTGGTGATGGTTGGGTTAGGGTTCAGCAGTTGGGCGTCCTTCTGCCACCCATGTCCCCCAGCTGAAAGGGATGCACGGGGACGGAGGAGGAAGATGCAGAACTCCAGAGGGGAGGTGACCACAGCCTCAGTCAACGGCAGCAAGGGTTAGGGGAAGGGATGAACCGCAGAACGGTTTTGTCTCGTCATCTCTCTCACCGTCTCCTGCTCGAACAGTGGCTCCTTCTCTTGCCCTCGGCTTTCCTGACCCTGTTGCCTCTTCTTAGGAGCACTCGCTCGGCCTTCCCCTTGTCTACTTTCCATCCTTCCTTTGGCCTGCCTCCTCCAGGAAGCCGTCTCTGCTGTAGCACACGCTGTTGTCCCCTTCTCCAAAAGCCCGTGTGACATCCTGAGTTTGCAGGCACTGGGTGCAGGTCAGCCCATGGGCAGCGGCTCATCTCCACAGCTGGATGGGGGCTCTCTGAGGAAGAACTAGGGCTGGGTCTGTACGCGTGTTGCATGTCTTACCCTGTGTGCTCAGAAAAGGTTTGCTGACTGAAAAGTACACCAGGCAAAGATAATTTATCCCGGGACCTGCATTTGCATAGAGATGGGACAGCCCCTGCAGTGCCTGAACCAGCTGGAGGTGTGTCTGGAGGCAGACAGAGCACCAGGGGGGAACCTGCAGACCTCCTGGAGGATAATAAATGATGTGGCTTTATTTCATCATGTCCCACCCCATCATGGCCCTTCAGAGATGCTCTCCTGAATGACAAGGCAGGAAGGATGCTGGTCTGCTCCACCGCAGTGGTCCTCACCCTGGTCACACATTAGAATCACCTGGGGGCGCTTAAAAGTCAGTCTTCACACACCACCCTCCCCACCCCTTGCAGACTAATTGAAACAAAATCTCTATGGAGTGGGAACCCAGGCATCTTAGTTTAAAAATATCCATCCAGATGATTCCAACAGCGGCTAAGGCTGAGCAGCACGGGGCCGTGGGAATCTTTGCCCCACTGCAGAGCTGGGATTTAGTTGTTTACAAAGCTGCCAGCCATTCCCTGTTGGCTGTGCCAACAGAGACCAAGTCTACAGTTTCTTATTTCTATAAAATAGTCAGTAGTAAGCAGGGGAAGGTTCTGAAAGCCATAGGCTTCGGGGGAAAATTGGGGTCTGGGCTTAGCGGCCATGAGGAGACATGCAGAGGGATGGGGTAGAGGCCTCTTTGCAGGAGAAAAAGTGGCTGGGCCACCATTTTGGATGCTTTAACACTGGAAAGAGGCTGGAGTGTGGGGTGGGAGAAGAGGGGACAAGAGGGCGGGAGGAGGGGAGCCTGGGGGGGGGCATCTACCCTTGGGGCTCGGAGTCAAGGAGCAGTCCAAAGACTCCGTGGCCTGGAGCCCTGGGTCCCACCTACCTCTTCCCTCCACCTTGGGGTTCAAGCGTTGCTCTCGCTGGGGGCCCTGACGAAGGCTCTGAACCACGGCCAGCCTTGCCCAGAGGCTGTGACCTGGCGGGGCAGGTGTGGATGGCTGACAGGTGCGGTAAAGGGAGGGAAGGACTCGCCTGCTCGGTGACCCTCTCTCAGGGCCTCTCCCTCCCAGCACTTGTCACCCTGTAAGATGAGTTACTTATGTGGCGCTCGAGGCATGAAAGTGACCATCTCCTGACTTTTCTCAATAACACAAAGGCCGGCTCTGAGATTCAGCTCATGAGGAAGCCAGGTCCAGCCACTTCTGGGCTGTCCTTACAGAAGCGCCGTGAGGCCATCACAATCCATGGTGGCCACCCTGCCCTTTCCCTTGCTGAGTCACCAGCATGTCCCTGCTTCCCTGGGGAGGCCTCTGCGATGAGGTCCTGGTTCCCAGCAGGGACAGAAACCCAAACCGTCACCTCCTGCAGCTGATCCCGAGGGGCTGGGGCCTCACTCCTCCAGTCCCCCACATTCAACACCGCAAAGCACTCAGATCAGCTGTTCTCATCGGATTCACCTGCAGAGATTTAAAAACTACTGACCACCGGCTCTCACCTCAGATTTCCCGGTTTAATCACCTGGATGTAGTCTGGGCATGGGGACTTTTGAAAGTTCCAAGTGATTCTAACCTGCAGCCAAGATTGAAGCGACTGCCAGCCCAGTTCCTCTTCACTGGGCACAGACAACAGGCACCTCCCCAGCTACCTGCAGAGCAGGAGCAGTTAACGTCAACATGGGACGCCAGCCTCCTGCCTGCCCAGATGCTGTGTCTTTAAAAGCCTTGCTAGGCTGAGGACAGGGGCTGCAGGGCGGCCTGAAGTGGGCAGCGTGGTACCGCTTGCCCAGAGTTTTGAAAACAAAAGCTTCTTCCTGTCCTCACCCAGCAGGTAAAGGAAGACCCAGCCTTATCTCTTTGGGGGAATAAGACGCTTATTTCTAAACCAGGTTGTAGCAACATCCCTGAAAAATTATCCTGCTATGCTGGTTTACTTGTCTCTACCCGCCCCGGATGCCTGTTCCACGGGACCGGGGACCTCGTCTGTGCTTCTACTGCTGTCTCCCTACTTTCCAGGACAGAGCCTGGCCCTCAGCCCATCGCTGTTGTGGGAATAGAGGAGCGTCCGAGTGGATGGATGGATGGGTGGGTGGATACACCATGAGCATACGGATGGATGAACAAGGATCACCGCCTCTCGGGTGGCTGCAGAAAACCAGCCTTGCACTCAGGGTTTATGGCCCCTTTCAAAAGCCAGAATCGGCAAGGGGCATCTGAAAGCAGAGCGGCCAATAAATTCAATTTCTAAAAAGGCCAGAACCTCAGAGCCCCAGGAAGTTGTATTATAGCAATTCACGTGGTTGCAATTTAAGATTTTATAGGAGCAGCCACCGCGTCAGCCTCTCTGTCTTGTGACAAGCAGACCCCATGACTGAGGAGCAGAAAGAAAGTGTGTTCCTCAGAAAGCCGTCGACCGCGAAGAGTGACCTTTCAGATACAATTTACAGGAGAAGAAAAAAAATGCTGCAATGAAAAGAAGATTTTCGTCTTGCATTCTTTCCCAGCTACCTTTGTTCCTGGAGGAAGCATCTTTGAGCCATCGTTGTGAAGGCCTTCTCTCTGCAGCTGTCCGGAAGGCAGCTCCCCAGGGCAGGGACGCCTCTGAGCGGGTGGGAGATGGGAGGATGGGAGGTGGCCGCTGTCAGCTCCTGTCCTGACCTGGCTTCATTCGAGCTGTGCCTGATGGGCGCGCAGGTCTGGAAGCCGCTCGCCTCTCTTCGTGGTGAGCGAATGGAAGCATCCGTGTCCTGCAGCATGGTCCACTGTCTGCCGGGGACGCTGTGTCCAGGCCTGTCTGCAGGGCCACGTCTTGGGTGGCTGGCACGTTCTCTTGCTTGCCCCATGGAAGCTTTTGGAACCTGATGTTGGTCCTGTAGGACAGAGGGGTGAAGAGTTCAGTAAGAACTCCTGGGTGGGCAGTCTGTTACACACCCTGGTTGGCTCTCACCTCTGACCCCTGACCCTTGTGCAGGCAGAGAGCTCACAGAACCTAATTTTTAGCCGTTTTCATAAACCATAAGCCCATCCCTGGAGGGCGTGAGGGCTCTGCTCCCGTTTGAGGTGGTGAGTGCACGATACGATGGTTGAGACGTGCCCAACACTGAACCTCTCTGGGAGAGGCAGTCAACTCTCCATCCTCAGCACACACAGTGCCGGATGCTGGCACCATGAATGACCTGGCAAACCCACGAAGGGTGTGCCATTTGAGGCTGTGAACTTGCCTCGTTGGAGTCCTGCTCCGTGCCAGGCTCTGTGAGTGACACATCTTATTTTCTTTAACCCTCACAGCAGCCCTGCGAATGAGGTGATGTCCATCTCACAGAAGAGGAAACTGAGGCCCTGCGTCACACAGCTGGCAGGTGAAAGAGCCGTGTGTTTGAGGCAAAGCCCAGTGACTGGCACCAGTAGAAAAGGTGGAGGAGGAGCCTGTGGTGGGGCACCGGCCTTGCCAGGCAGCATCCAGGAGAACAAGTGCCCTAGGAATCTGAGACTCGCCATGGATGCCAAGAACAGGTGGGCTCAGGGCCTGTTCAGGTCTCTCTGGAGTTACTTGAACAAGGACAGGGTCTGCCTGTTGTGTGGGGCAAGGCTGACAGAAGGAGCTGAAAGAACAGGATTTTGCTTCCCATTCTCTGTGTGGGGTGGGGAGGACCAATTCATGGACTGACCCAATTTGGGTGGGAGGACCAATAGAGTAGGTCATTGAATAGACCCTCAGAGAGAAACTGTGTCATTTAGATAAAATTAAGTCTTAACAGGAAGGACTCCCGGGTTCGCCAGCAGGTCCAGAACAGCAACTAGACAAGGAGAGTCAGAGAAGGAAGAGCTTTAGGCCCTGCCTGAAAGAGGCTGGAGGGTCTCAGTCTCAATGCGCAGGCGAGCATGGGCTCTCCCAGGAAAAACAGACCCAGAGAAAAGATGGGCGTGTTTGCTCCATGGAGATCTCATCCAGAGGGTTGGCTGGCACTGTTCAGACGACGTTTGGTCAATCAGAGCGTCTATAGAAAAGCATTCATTCAAAAGTGTTAGTGAGGATCTGCCAGTGTCAGGCACTCAGAGATTTCCTAACCTAACCTAGAGGCTGGTGATAAATAAGTGCAGAAACAACAAGGCAGGTTCAGATGCTGACGTAATGGCACGAGGAAATTGAACCAGGGTATGTCAGAAAGTAACTGGGGAGCGGAGGCTGCTGAGATTGGGCAGCCAGGAAAGCCCTCTTTGAGGAGGTGACAGTTGAGCTGAGGGCTGAATGATGAGAAGCCAGCCATGCAGAGATCCAGGCAAAGCGAACAGCAGTGGAAAACCTGAGGCAGGAATAAACAGAAATAAGGAATCGAGCTTTAGGCCTAGATGGATGGGAAGCACGGCAGGGGTGGCTATCTATTCACCAAGACCTTTCTACTTCTGGGCACCCAAGTCTTATATATTTTCTAGCCACCGTTGCTGTTAGGTGTGACTATCCGATTAAGTTTCAGCCAATGGAATGTGAGTGCAAGGAATTCATGCCACTTCCAGTCCCCGCCTGTAAAAATCCCCCATGCCTATTTTCCTTCCACTGGTTTGATGGAAGTGAGCAAGGAGAAACCATGTTTTGAAGATATAAAAAATACTGTTAGTTTATTTTTTTGGAAGGGCTGATCAAGATTCCTGTTTCGGAGACTTTAGGTTTGAGATGCCTTTTAGATATCCACAAGAGTTTGCCCACCGCCAAGTTAGAAGGCACACAGTCGGGAGGACCACCTTCACTTCTGACAACAACTGCAAGTTTGGGGACTTTTAAAACCATCTTCATGCTTGCTAATTCACTAGAAGGACTCGCAGAAACACTGAAAGTTGTTACACTCATGTTTTTGGTTTATTACAAGGAAAGAGTACAGATTAAAATAAGCTAACAGAAGAGGCCACAGTAGAGTCCAGAAGTACCCAAGAGGGAGCTTCCATCGTCCTCTCCCTGTGGAGCCAGGACAGCGTTACTCTCCTGGGATCAAGCTGTGATGATATGCATGGAGTGTCGCCAACCAGGGCAGCTCAGCCGAGCCTCGGTGTTGAGAGTTTTTATTGGGACTCCATCCCGTAGGCATGGCTCATTGCTCACGGGGCTGACCTTAGTTTCCAGTCTCTCTGGTTGTGCTGGTGGCACGTAACTCAAACCCCCCACCCTCAATCGCATTGTTAGACTGTTTGGGGTCACCCAAGGCTCTCCGGCAAACAAAGACACTCCTATGAGGCATGGCATTCCGAGGGCTCAGAGACCACCTCCCAGAAGCCAAGGGCAAGTACTAGGTCTGGGGTGCAGGTGAATTCTTTACTGCACAAGATCCAAGCGGAAATGTGAAGCGAACAGTTGGATGTACGAGTCTGGAGGTCAGTGGAAGTATCCCAGCCAGAGCTAAAATGCTTGGAGGGCTCAGGCATCGGGATGTTACTAAAAGCCAGGAGTGTACAGAGGAGGTTTGAGGGCCTAGGACAAAGCTTGGGGCCCACCATTTGGAGGCATCTGAAGAGCCTGAATTAACAAAGGATGGTGAGCGGTGTCAGCCAGTGACGTAGGAGGAAACGAGACTGTTTCAGAGAGCCTCTGAGATACATATACACATGCCAGAATAGTTAAGGGTGTCAGAATCATAAATACAAGTGTTTGAAGCAAGAATAATGACTAATAATTACTAGTATTTAAAGGAATGCTTAATGTGCATTAAGACGTGCTTGCATTGTACACAAAACTCTATGAGCTATCTTCTGTAAATTCTCCATTTTATAAAAATCACTAACATTTAGTAAGTGCTTAATATGAGTTAAGACTGGTGGTCACATGACCCACAAGACCCTACTAGGTGTCTTCATTAAATTCTCCATATTACAGAACAGGCATTCAGTCTTAAGAGGGTGAAGTAACTGGACCAGGTCCAAACCAGATTCACTCTACGTGTGTCCTACTCAGAGCCTTTGCAGTTAGCACAAGGCGACACGGCTTCAGTGTGGACACTGGGGATGGAGGGAGCAATGAGGGGTCCTCAGTGGAGACGAGGTGTCTTCTCCAGGGCTGCCGTGTGGAAGCAGATGCAGAATTGAGCTAGGCAGCGGCAAGGGCAGACCGAGGGCCTCCCCTGGTCTCAGAGAAGATTTCGTTGAGACAGGGAGGGCCTCCCAGGGGCCAGGGCTCTCCAGTCAGGCACAGGTGGTGGAGGAGGTCTTCAGGCTGGTGAGCCATGGTGAGGAGGGTCATGTGTGTCCCTGTTCCAGTTCACCCTGCTGCCCCTCATAGTGAGAGGCTCCCATGGGGGTCCAAGCCTCATTTCCTTCTATGCTTTTGGGGCCATTAAGTGTAATCCACATCCTGCAATCCCCCAGTCCTGTCACGTTTTCCTTCCTGTGTCTTCAGTTTTCTTAAATGGATGTCAGCCCGTCAATAAGCTGCAGTTGGGTCCACAGCATGCGGTCGCCATATAGTGCCATATCGGGCATTAACGACATGCTAGGAGCTGCCTTAGGGGCATCTCAACAACCCAATGAGGTGGATATTATCATTCCCACTTCAAGGGGGAGAAACTTCAGAAGGGTGAAGCTGCAGAGACTCCACTTGTGTCTGACTCAGAGCCTTTGCAGTTAAGCATGAAGCACCACAGTTTCACTGTGGACGCTGGGGACGGAGGGAGCAGTGAGGGGTCCTCAGTGGAGACAAGGTTCAAACTCCAGCCGGCCTGGCCCCGAAGCTCGTCTGCTTCACCCCTGTGTACATCTCTGACCAGATCCTGGGGTTGCTCTGAGCTGATTCCTTGAGGCTGTCCAGGCGAATGTGCGAGTTGTCTTGTCAGCCTCATTGGTTAATTATGGGATTACTGTGTTTCTTCCCTTAAGCCACTGGAGATAAACTACATACTGATGTTTTGCTGAAGGCCCAACAGCAGACACATTAACTGTTTTGGAGGAATAACGGGGCGGGGCCTTCCTTGAACATCAGCTGTGAGCAATTGGGGAGAAACCCCCCCACCCACGTCGGTGGCCACCAGCCGCGTCTCAGGCTGGGAGGCGCCCGTGCAGCATGGGTGGGCCAGTGCTGATGCATAAACAGCTGAGTCTCCAGTTTCCTGCTGTTTTCTGGCTAATGATCCTCTGTGACCAGAGCACTGTCCAGTTAGCAAAGTGTAAATAATACTCCATAATCTGGTCTGATTCTCCTCTCAGGCCTGGGGGCACCCAGGGCTGTGCTATTGCTCTTCTGTTTTACAGGACAGGAAACTGAGACCCAGAGAGGTGGAGCAAAAATGCCCGAAATTACGTAGTTGGTTAAGAGCAGAATGGGGACTCGCACGTGGTTTCTGCTCTACGGTGCCACCTTCTCAAAGGAGGAAATTTACCTGCCAGCCTTGCCCACAGGCCCAGACGGAGGAGTTCAACTTCTTCCCAGAGCTGGGGAGGTGAGTGTGGGAGGAGGAAAATATGCAGACAGCAGCTATTGTGTTTCTCTATGAGAAACATTCTACAAAATTTGATTATCCCCAGATCCAAAGCAAGGAGGGCAGCTGGGCTCGTACCTAATTCTTAGGCTTGCCCATGCACGGACGAAAATGGGATATTGAATGCTTATGCGGCAACATTGTCCCGTTAATGTAGGAGCTCCAAGTGAGTACGCTGTGAAATTGACCTGGCAGCTCAGCGTTGAGATTGAAGCTAATTAATTTTGCCTGACTTGATGGAATCCTCTTCATTTTCAATCCTCTCTCTGCTCTTGGACAAAAGATGAGTGAGGGGGATGTGGAGGGAAATGTAACTGGCAAAGTAGCTTCTCTGTGTGGCCACCTGGAGTTTCCCGTGTAGCCCACACTGGGTTTTCAAGCACAGACATTCTCTTCTCAGGGGGTCTGGGTGGAAAGAAAGCTGGAGGCTTGTAGGGGATTTCATCTGTTTCCAGCAGGACTGCAGAGGAATTGAAAATAAGGAGTGTGGAGGAAGAAGCAGAGGGGGATTTACGAGTCTAGCTGTGCAGATTTTTGGAGAAATTCAGAGAGGTTTTTAAAGCTGGAAACGTTCTCAGAAGTCGTCTATTCCATTCTAGCCCTCCCTTATAAAATTGTGGCAATCTTTGAGTCAGTTTGGACTGAAGTCTGGGAACTTGACCTGAAAGGAGAAAGCTCGGGCAAGGACCCATGGGGCCGTTGTCCTGTGCTTGGTCAAGTCCACGGGATGAGGGTGACATCTGAGAATGATCTGTGGCTACAGCGGTGGGGAACAGCGTCTGATCCAGGTGGGCCATTAACATCTGACTCAACCACGAGTAACCATATCTCGATGCTCTTGTTGGCGGGGGGACCCCTATTAGGCCAATGTTGGGGCTCCTGCCTGGGCTGCTGTGCCTCCCTAGGTCTCAAGCTTAGGGAGCAGAGCAGCAGGGCTCCCTCCATCTGTGACTACATGTCCCCAAGGCATGCCAAGGCTCCTTTTGGGAAGGCTTGGAGAATATTTTGCCCATCAAAACCATGGCCGTTCCCAAGCCTGAGCCATTTCTCAGAATAGGGTTCCACCAGAAATTCTGTTCTGTCGCCCGGGTAAGTGAAAGGAAGTGGGGTTCCCATGTGTCTCCATTCTTGCTGCCCTGGTCACTGGGTTCTGCCTCCCCAGGAAGGCCTGATCACCAAGGGCTGCGGTTTCAAGATAAGGGGCTTGGATTTAGAAGTGTTAGGCAACCCCCAAAGACTTTTTTTCTTCATTAGATTCTTTTTCGTTTTTAATTAATTCTCTTTTTTTTCTGAGGAAGATTAGCCCTGAGCTAACATCTGCCGCCAATCCCCCTCTTTTTGCTGAGGAAGACTGGCCCTGAGCTAACATCTGTGCCCATCTTCCTCTACTTTATATGTGGGACACCCACCACAGCATGGCGTGCCAAACGGTGCCATGTCTGCACCTGGGATCTGAACTGGTGAACCCTGGGCCGCTGAAGCAGAACGTGAGAACTTAACTGCTGTGCCACCAGGCCGGGCCCCCATTAGATTCTTTTTAATGTAATAACTTTTTATTTTAAAATAGTTTTTAGATTTACAGAAAAATTGCCAAGATAGAACAGAGAATTCCTGTGTACCCCACACCCAGTTTCCCCTATTATTAACATCTTACACCAGTACGGTATGTATGTCACAATGAATGCACCCATGGTGATACATTGTTATTAACTAAAGTCCATACTTTATTCAGGCTCCCTGAGTTTTTACCTAACGTTGTTTTTCTGTTGCAGGGTCCCATCGGAGATGCCATATTACATTTAGTTGTCGTGTAGCCTTAGGCTCCCCTTGGCTGTGACAGTTTCTCAGACCCACCGAAGGGGTGCTGTCTGGTCAGATCTGAGTTTTGGAAAACTCTGGGACTAGAGTGATGGAAGGAGGGTGCCTTCTCAGAGTGGGTCTCAGGGGATGGAGGATGACAGGTGGACTTGCTGGTGTCTGGGTTCAGACCCAGCTTTGCTCTCTAAAATGACCCATAATGATTCTATTCTCCTTTTCACATTATTTTTCAGCAATTTGGGGTCAGATGCAGTATGCGTTGAGTCTTCTCTTCTGTAAACTAAGCTTCTCCTGGGCTTTGAAACACAGCTCCTCACATTGTTATTTTGAGTTAGCTTGACTTCTTGGGTGCTTTTCTTGGAGAATGCTCTAGTTTGTCAGCTTTCCTCTTAAAGTGAATACAACTCACTGCATGGGGTCTGGTCAGGAAGGACGGACATCTCCCTTACTCTGGCATCAAAAGTTTATTAAGCCTGGGGCTGGCCCTGTGGCCGAGTGGTTAAATTCGTGCGCTCGGCTGCAGGCGGCCCAGTGTTTTGTTGGTTGGAATCCTGGGCGCGGACATGGCACTGCTCATCAAACCACGCTGGGGCAGCATCCCACATGCCACAACTAGAAGGACCCACAACGAAGAATATACAACTATGTACTGGGGGGTGTTGGGGAGAAAAAGGAAAAAATAAAGTCTTTAAAAAAAAAAGTTTATTAAGCTAAATGTACAAGTGTGTGTGTGTGTGTGACACACACATGTGACATACATGTGTCACATTAGCTAGTGGGTGAACCCTTGGCTGCCACATTTGTTGAGTGACTTTGTAGCAGGTAAATCACAGGGTGGACTCAGACCCTTCCAGTCAACCAAGACCCCGACCCTTTTCACAAGTACTCTTGACAAACCAGGTCTACCAGCTGACCCTCTCCATTTCCACAGGCGTCTCCCGTCTATAGAGCAACATCAGGATGTTGAGGGTGTGTCAGCTGACCCTCTCCCTTTCCACAGGCGTCTCCCATCTACAGAGGGACATCAGGATGTTGAGCTTTCTTTTGCCTGAGTCTGGATTTTTCATAGCACCGGCCTAGCAGTGTGGATCCTGGGTCTGGTCTCTGCTCTGCTGTTGACTCACACTGGGACCTCGGACTCCACTTTCCTCTCATTAGGGCCTTAGTATTTCCCTTTTGTAATACAAGAGACCAGGATCATAATGTTGGCTCTGGACCAGCCTCTGGTTTTGGAGAGGGTCTGTGGAAAAGGCAGAGGTGTGCTCAGAAAAATGTATCCACAGCCCCAATCCCAGGCCTGATGGGGAGGGGCTATAAAGGGGAGGCTCAGGGAGAGACAGAATTCATAGTGACACCCCCACCCCCCACCGGCAACTGCTGGGAAGAGGCAGCGTCTTACTCTGCCAGAAGTTGCTCTAACATCAGAGCCTCAGCAGCTGCTCGGGAGGCTTTTGCTGCCTCTTGCACCCTTGTCTCCCACCTGGACTCCTGGGGACCTGAGAGCAGGTGGAGGGATGGCCAGCGAGCAAGGCTGGGCGGGACCTAATTTCTCCCAGGGGATGTACTGGGCGGGACTGCAATGACCATGTGGATCAGCTTTTGTAGAGTGGATCTATCTTGCAGGTATAGCAGGAGCTCGCAGGGCAGAGGACGAGGCCCACTGGAAAGGCCTGGACCCCAGCCCCTAAGCTTCTGTCCCATTTCCCCACCACTGGACAGATCGGTTATCCCCGTCAGCCAGTTACAGAAATCCTCCATCCCCCAACCCTCCAGGGAAACGTGATGTCCGAGGAGAACTTCCCTGAGCTCGGAGGCAGAGCCCTCGGCCCCAGTGGAGAGAGAAAGCTGGAGGCAGGGAGCCAGGCAGACAATCCTGACCTGTTTGTTTTTCTCTGCTTTGAGGTCCTAATGTTGTCAAGCACGGCTGGGCTTTGATTTCCCATCCTGGGACCTGGGTAATCCTGGAAGCGGCAGGGCCAGACTGGATGGGCTCGGGGTCCCTCCAGGCAGACAGAGGCTGAGGCCAGCCTGCTCCCCGCTCCCTGTGTGCGGCTGGAAGACAAGGTCAGTCCTGTGATCCAAAGTGAGCTGATGGGACCAGAGACGAGGTCAAAGTTAGGGGCCAGAAATGCAGGACGCTGGGAAGGGTGAACGTGCAAGCATCAGGTGTGGCCCTCACCTGCTGCAAGTGCCCGTGGAGCACAGTTCTGTGGATGGGCGAGGCCAGCTGGTTAAGGCTGCAGTCTCTTGCTGGAGAAATAGGGCTACAGGCAGGGCCTCTATGGGGTCTCCATGGCCACAGACAGGGCCTCCGAGCTTCCACCAGCTTCAGAAATCCTTGGTAACTCAGGGCATACACCTGCTGAGGCTGTTGGTAGATTGTCAGGTGTTTGCAGGCAGGGGTGCTAGGGAGGGGGCCTCGGGAATGTGGGGTCTCTCTTGGCACCCCTGTGGCTCCTCCCTTCCCCATCCTGCCCAGCTCCTCCCACCCCTGCCAGGACCAGTGATCTGCAGAATCTGTGGTGTGTGCCGCCATCCCAAGGGAGGCACAGATTGGGGGCGGGGTAGTGAAGCAGCACCATTTGTTTTTTGGAAGCAAAAACCCGGAAAACCTGTGTCATTTTCACAGAGAAGAAATGAAGCAGCAGGCAATTAGGCAGGACTGTATCAATTAGTGAGCCAGAAAAATGCTTTACAATATTTCGATGATTCAACACTGTCAACCAAAAAACAAAATAAAAAACAAAACAAAACAAACACAAATCCCAAAACAAATACCAGGAAACCCACAAAAATCGTTAAATAATGGCTTCATTTAAATGCATTTAAAATACACGGAAACAGAAAAAAGAGAGAGAGAGAGACCTGTTTGGCAGGGAACAGAGTTCCTATGATGTGACTCAGTTGCCCATTTGTGGGAGGAACACGGTTGCCCCAATCCCCCTCTCGTGTTCCTCTCTCCACACGGTGCCCTTGACCCACAGAGCACTGTGTCCCCCTGTCCACTCCCCAGCCTGGAAACTGGCCGGGTCTTCACAGGGACATGGGCACCAGAGGGCACCTAACATCCCTCCTGGGGTCTGACAGCGCCTGTCCCTCCTCGGCCAGGTCAACAACTGGGTGAAGTAACTTTCATGCAAGTCGGTCCACAAGGAAGAAGGATGCACTTTTCTGTGACCTGGTCTTTGGGTTGAATCCCCATCTTCGACCCTCACTAGCCAGGTGACCTCAGGGAAGAAAAAGGAGCTTTGCGAGGTTTCATGTCCTCATTTGTAAACCAGCGTAACCGTTCCCACTTCACAGGGTCATTGTCAGGATGGAAAGAGAGAATACCTGAGAAGCTGGTCTGGAAGATAACCAGCATCTGCAGGATGCCAACACCTGCCAGCACTTCCCATCCCTCCTGCCTTGTGAAAGATGGAGAGGGCCAGTGGCCACGTGGCTGCAGGCGGCCTCGCTGGGTACCAGGCCCCAGAACATCTCCAGGGAGACCTATAGAAAGGTTCTCCGCATGGGGAGCACTTCCCTCATTGTCCCACGATAGTTTTGTTTCTAGAGGAAGCCTATGCAAGGAAGTCGGTGTTCTTTTCACCCTTATTTTTAAGCCTTGTTCTCTCTGAGTGGAGCCTGCATGATGGTTTCCACCTGCTTTGTGGCTCTTCATTGTCCTAATTCCTTCAATCCTGGAGTCCAGGAAAGACGTTTGGCGAACAGGCAGCTAACTGATGTGGAATTCGTCCGTTCAACATGTATGTGCGTGTCCTGTTCACAAGATGGGGTCTAATGAGGCCTGTTTGTGGGGGTGGAACTCGGGGTCTGGGGTGGAGGAGGTTGAAGAGGGTGCTGGGACGGCAGAGGTAGAGATGTCCCCCACTGGGATGGTTGGCTGTGTCTGTGACAAAGAGCAGCGTCTGCATGCGCCCAGCGTGTTCCGCGGCTCCAGCAGTGACTGTGATGTCACTTCCTGTGGCCTGGGAGCAGGTGGGCAGAGCTTTCTCTGGCCGAGTCGGGGAAGGGCTGAGGCTGCCCTGGGATGACCACACACCTGTGGGCGTTTGAGCACCATGTTGAGATGTGTGCTGGTGCTGGGATGGCCTGATTCTGTGTGATGCTCAGCGTATTATGATCATGAAAAATACATTGGTTCTCACGCCTAATACCCACCATGTGTCCATCCACATAAACTCTCATGCCTAGAGCCCCACACCGCAGGGCTGGACAGACACTTAGATGGCACCATCATGATCCAAAGAGGGAAACTGAGTCCCAGAGTGCAGAGTTCGTGCGTCCAAGATCACTGAGAGAGCAGGAGGCAGGACAGCAGGCCCCTGCTCCCCTCTCTCCCATCCCACCCAGGGCCACTCCCTAGACAAAACCCCTCTCAATTCTTTAGCTTCTCTTTCTCGTATTTATCTTTATTTTTCTGAATTACAAGGTTAGACTGCTGTTTCCCAACCTGTCAGTTTCAGGCAATTATCTCCTGAGTTCATGTCAGTAGATGTGAAATCGGATCCCTGTTTCCTGCCCCCCACCCTCCTTTTAGTCTCTTCATCCATCCAAGTTATCTCAACTTAATGGTCCTACGATGACATTTTCTGTCTTGTACAACTTTTCCTTTTCCCGGAATTAAAATTTGCACGTTACTTTTCCATTTGCATGGTGTGTGATGTCCCTGTGACATTCTTTTCCCCGTCAAATATGTCATACCCTTGGTAGACAGGTCACCCCAGATGGGGAGCTGCGTTTTCAGCCATGTCTTGGGTCAGCTCCTTTCCTGGGGTGCCCAGGTCCTCACAGTGTGGTTGGGGGCACGAATGGGGCTACACTAATGGGAGCCACCTGCATTTCAGGGTCCCTGTCCTACCTGCTCACCCGGGCCTGGGCCCTCCCTCCCTGATCTAGGCACTCCCAGAATTCCAGGGTGCTCAAAGACTGCTTTGCTTCTGGCCATTTTTCTGCTGCCCGGCTGCTTCTGCCAGAACTTTCTGCCTCCCTGCTCCCTCCAGCTCTCACGATGAACTGGCATGTCCTACTGGGGGCTGCAGATTTCCGCCCGGTACCACGCTTAGTGCTCTGGCGGCCTCAAGATGCCAGCCAGCACTCAGTACCTCGTGGCAAGATGGGATGGATGCTTCCGTCTCCTCTTGGCTGTTGGCGGTATACAGTTGTAACACTGGCTGGGCCCTCCATTGCCCTGGATCGTAGGACCACTCCATCCCCATCCTCATCTCCCATCCCCACCAACAGTATCCAAGGCCCCACCATCTGTTGGCAGGGCTTTACAAGAGTCCAGGGCTGTTGTCCGTGGGATGGGCTGGGGATGGAGTCACCTTTGAGGACAGCTCGTGTCTGGGCCTCCAGTCGGCTCCCCATCCTTCGCTTGCTGGTCTTTCTTCTCCTTCCCACCACAAGGCCTTTGCTTCTTCCTCACTTTTCTCTACGGTCCCTGTGACCATCAGCCACTCCCTGCCTCCACTCCAGCCTTAGTCTTAAATAAATTCAGGGAGCAAAATCAAAGCTCTTGCTTTGTCAAAAACACATTGGAGAGCAGCTGACTTTTACCAAGATCAGTGTCTGAATCTGGGAGTCTCTGTTGCAGCTTGGGGGGCCCCAGGGTAGCAGGGGAGGGAAGGGATGTACATGGAGGACAAACCCACGGAGGGTCTGGTCTAACCTGCCTCGGACCAGAGCAGGTGCTGACCGTCAGCGCTGTTAACGGAAACAATGCTTTAGGTTCCCCTTAGGAATCAGCTAGTGCCTGGGACTGGTCTGGGGGCAGATCCTGCCATGTCTGGATGACAGTTCCTCCCGGGTCCGTGTCTCTGTTCCTGGGTCAAGATTTACCCTGCTGAGCAGGAATCCTGCAGCCTTTCTGTTCCCCAGTCTCTTTCGAATGCATCCAGATCCAGCTTAGGCTCAAGCTGAGACCCAGCACTCGATTTAAATGATAGAAGTTTTTGAATGATTCCGGTACGTTTTCATGAAATTATACTATTTTCAATATAAAATGTTTTGAATGTGTAATTAACTATGAGTGATTTGATAGATGTTTGTAAAACTTTTCTTATAAATAAATTAAAAAATCAGAGCCATTTGTTTAAAATTTTTATTTTTCTCCCCTATATTCTGGTTAAAAATACAGCCGCTTCGTCTGTGGAGGGACATCCTCCAGTCGTGGTGTGGCTGGCTGACCCCCGCCCCCCCCACCCCAGCCTGACCCCCGTCGTCCAGCTGCCCGGGTCTCTGCTCTCTCTGCCTCGCCTGTCGCCATCAAGCAGACGGATGGGCACTTTCCAGCCTTAGCGGAAACTCTCTTCAGTGACCGAGAGCAGTTTGAGAAACAAATGTTTCTGCTGTGAACATTTCACACAGCCGTAAACTTCAGCCTCTGTCTAGAGCCCCACGGAGGGCGGCCCACCCTGCTGTGACACCGCGGCTGGCGCTGTGGTTTATGCATCCTTCCTCTGCAGGGCGCTGGCGTGCCCTCCCAAGGATGGAGAGAAGCAGGAGTTCAGGCGGGCGTCCTCCGGCCCTCAGCAGGTCCTGCCCCACCGCCCAGCGTGTCCACTCAGTTCAGGGCCCCACACTGGGCCTGGGAGGGTGGTGGGAAACCAGGCATGTCCGGTCTCTGCCAGGCCCTGCCCTTGTGCCGGGCGAGTCCTGCCTCCGTCTGCCCTCCGTGTGGATGGAGCCCCTCTCCCTGGACAGCATCTGTCTTCACTGTACTGAGGTGGTGTATTCGTTTGCTGGGGCCGTCACGGCAAAACACCACAGCCTGGGGGCTTCGTCAGCAGAAACTGATTTCCCCACAGTTCTGGAGTCTGGAAGTCCCGGATCTTGGTGTCGCAGGTGTAGCTTCTCCTGAGGCTTCTCTTCTCGGCCCACAGATGGCTGCCTTCTCGCTGTGTCCCCTGTGGTCTTTCGTCTCTGCCTGCACAACCCCGGTGTCTCTGCATGGGTCCAAATTTCCTTTTCTTATGAGGACACTAGTCAGATTGGCGTGGGACCCACCTTCACTGCCTCCTTTTAGGTTAATTACCGTCAAGGCCCTTCTGCGGTCCCCGGGGTTGGGGCCTCAGCCTATAAAAGTGTATGGGGGGGCAACGGGACTGTTCAGTCCTTAACTGATGGGAAAGAACACGTCTGGGGGGGACCAAGAAGTGAAAGAGAAAAGGGAAAGAGTAATGTTCACTGAGTGAAACAGCATCGAGCTTGGTGTTGCAGGTGCCGCCTCCCTGGCTGGGCTCAGACAGAGGCTGCCAGGCAGGAACTTATCACTCACTGGGGCTTGTGTCTGAGCCCCACACCTGCCAGTCCCAAGGGCAGTGAGGTTAGGAACTGCCCAGAAGCTTGTCTCAAGAGGGCCCTGTCCCTCCGTCCACCCTTTGTGGAAGAGACGAAACATCCCCCAGCAGGAAGCTGAGGGCCTGAGAGTGTGTGTGGTCACCGGGCTGCCACCACGTGGTCCGCACAGGGCTCCTGGGGGCTGGCCTGGGATGTCGCTGGCCCACAGCCCACCTCTCCGAGCCCCCAGACAGGCATCCTCTTGTCCACAAGGTCCAGTAAGAGGAGGAGACGAGGCTCGAGAGCGGAAGGACTCAGGATCCCTAACCAAGGGGTGACCCCGAGGACGGCCCAGGAAGGGGCGAGCCCGGGAAGCAGAAAGAAGGAAGGCTGTGCAGGTGACTGCGAGAGCGACATCGCCGAGCGCCCCGGGATCCAGATGCGCGGCTGCTGCCCACCGCGAGGGCCCCTCTCCGGCCGCGGTGGCGGAGAGGGACAGGGGACGCGGCCACAGGGACAGGGTCGCGGCGCTGCGGCCGGAGGACGGTCTCCGTTGTCCGGCAGGTGGCGCCGTCCGGCCGGTTATGGGAGGGAGGGGACGAGGCCGCGCATCCCGGAGGCCGCAGGTCCTTCCTCCGGCGGGTCGCCCTGGAACGCGCGCCTGCGCCCGGTTCTCGGAGGAGGACGGCGTCTACGCTGCCCGGGCTTGCAGGCGGGCGGCGCGGGGCGCGGCTCGGGGCCATCAGACACCCTGGTCTCCCCGCAGCCCCGAGCTCTCCCCGCGACAGGGGGCGACCCCAGGGACCCGAGGAGGGAGGTTCGCCCTGAGCACCGCGGCTCCTCCCACGGCAGCTGCCCTGGAGACGCGGGAATCCTTGGGGCAAACCAATCACTCGGAAGCATTTTCCCAAATAGCCCATTTGGACTTAAATTCCTGTGTCTCAAGGGCTGGAGAGAACTCTAGGGCTTTCCCCTCCTGGTACTCTTCCCTAGCTTGGCAGTTGTGGCAGGTAAAGATGCTGGATTCGAATCCAGACACTTCCACGACTTGCTGTGTGGCCTGGGGAGGTTTCTCAACCTCTCTGTGCCTCAGAGTCCTCCTCTGTAAAACGCAGGTGGTAACCACTCTCGCCTCATGAGTTTGCTGTGAGGATTAAGTTTAACAAATGTTAAGCACTTGGGACGCTGTCTGATGCCCCGTGATGTCCTTACCTTCCAGGGTGGGGCTGGAAGAAGCTGTGCCACCCGGGAAAATGGCCCACCAGCCTGGGCCAGGGAAACAGGAACAGAGACCAAAGCTGGCCCGGAGTCAGGCCGTGTGGCCAGGGCAGGAAGGAGGCTCAGCCGGACACTGGGGAGGCCACTGGGGTCCCCTCTGTCACCCCGACATCTGGCGTGGGAAGAGCAGTGACGGATGCAGGGCTGGTGGAAGACACTGTGGCACCCTCTCTGGGCCCCGCTGGCCAGATCTGTGGTCCCCTCTGGAGGCCCCACACCAGGCCGGGGTGACCCCTTCACTGCTGGATCTCCAGTCGGGGTTCAGGGGAGCGCTTCCTAGGGAGGGGCTGGGGGTGACTTCTTGTCAGCTTGGAAGTATTTTAAAAATGTGACAAAGCGGCACATCTGTGCCTCTGTGAGCGCTGGGCCAGCCCTAGCCCCTGCTTCTCCGTCCCTGTAGCCGCCTGACTTTCAGTGGCCCACCAAGGGTGCCAGGGGTGGGGCAGGCAGCTGGGTGGGCCTGGGACAAGATAGGGGCCTGGTGGTGAAGCTTGATGGTGAAAAGCGAGGGGCCCTGTCCTCAGACTGCCTGCGTCTGAGTCCCGGCTCCACCAGTTGCAAACTGTGTGACGTTGGACCAGTTACTTGCCCTCTCTGTGTCTCCACTTCCTTCTTTCTAAAATGAGAACGATGATCGTGCCTCCTTCGCGGGATGCTGTGAGGATTAGCTGACGATGCGTGCAATGCTTTTGGAACAGTTGTAATTATTTATACTTAGAATACTCAGACCTATCCGGTGAGCACTAACTCTTATCACCAAGCACACAGTGAATTTGCGTCAGATCCCAAGCTGCGTCGTTTCTGGGCTTAAGGACACGTATGTATTTGGGAAGGAGCTGTGAACTCTGAGGGTCCTCTGCTCCTGTGGGCTCTGAGCTGGTGGATCTGGGATCAGAGAGGGAAAGGGTTGGCCCAGGCCGCAAGAAGGATTAGTGCCAGGGCACCAGGGAGCATCCAGGCCTCCTGACTCGTGTAAGAGTCTCCTGTGGGTACAATGCTTTGATGTATGACCCAGTTTCTCTTCTCCCCTTGGTCCATCCAGGCTGATTCGGATCCAGGCTGACTCGGATCCAGGCTCGGGCTCGGATCTCCAAGGGTGAGTGACAACTGAAAGCAGAAATAGCCAGCAAGTCTTCATGGTTTTATTTCCAAAGGTCTTAGCCTCAAAGGGGAGGGGAGATTGGAGGCAGACAAACAAGAGAGCATCTTGAACAAAACCCACAGGGAGAAGGATTTACCCTGAGACCCGAGGGACCTGAGGAGAGAGGCGAAAGGCTGATCGGAACTTGGTTGTGGGCCAGTGCTGGCAGCCATGGAGAACCCACAGTGACGCATGGCTGCACGCGGCTGCCTGTCACTGACACCTTCTCTGTGCACTGCATGCGTGTGCAGGGTTTCGGAGATGACCCTGCTTCGGGCAGGGAGAGCAGCTATGAACTTGCAGCCTGTGACCCAGAAGTCACTTCCTGTCAAGTTATCCCCTCGTGGCACTGTCAGCCGTGTGCTCCAGCAGTAGCCAGGGGCTTTGCTGGTAACCATGTCGTGCTCACACGCCAGCGGGTTTGTGAGCTCCGCGGCTTGTCCCTGGGTGCGCCGGCCTCGGTGTGTGCTGTCCTCATGACTGGAGCTGTCATCAGCCTGCGGGCGGTGTGACAGTGGGGTCCCGGCTCGGTCGCCCTGGGACCCGGAGCTGCCGTGACCTGGACTTAACGCTTTCCTCCCCCCAAGCCCATAGGTTGCTGTTGTCACAATCCGATTCTTCCCGGGACCCTTAAGAGGGACAGAAATGATGGCACCGGGCTAAGCAGGAGGCAGGGTCCCTGGCAGATGGAGTCGGGGCACGCCAGGGCCCTGAGGAGCCTGGAGGGGAAGGGGCCAGGCCCCCATAGTCAGATCTCGCCCCCACAGTCAGATCTCCCTGACTTCACTGCTGGGGCTGCTGAGGTGTCTCTGGCCCCTCAGGGGGCATGGGGAAGCCCGAGTTGTAAAGCAGCTTCTTCTTGAGAATGTTGCAGGTCACTTTCCTCTTTTCCTTTGTGTGATTCCAACAGCATAGACGGCACTCAGATTATTGCTTGGCCTCCCTTATGTGTCCTCTGAGGTCCAAGCCAGGCTGGGGGTCAGTTAATGGGCCGCGTGGATGGAGCCGCTTGCCTGGCTCCGGCCCTGGGTAGCTCCACCCTGCAGAGCCCGGGGCAGTGCCTCGAGAGGGGCACGGTATGGAGGTCGTCCCGATGGTCCTGGTCCTGGGCCACACAGTGAGGGGTGGGTGTGGGGAGGAAGGAGAGGTGTTGACTGCCAAGCCCCCCTTGGTTGCCGTAGCGATGTTCAGAAATGCCTGCAGATCAAGAGCAGCAGCCCGGATTTTATTTGCTTTCATTTTCTCGTCGGGAACAGCATTAGGCTTAGAAATAAGGGGGATGGACCCCACCACTGGCCTGGGGACCTCGGCTGCCATGGCTTCCAGATCTGGAAGGTCCATGGGGAGGAGGGTGGAACAGGGGTCTTGCTAGCGGCGGTGGTGGGAGGTGGGGATCCGGGAGAGCCCTGTGGGGGGACCCCTGCCAAGTCATTTAGCCTCCTTTGTGGCCATAGGATTGGGCAGCCTGGTCCCTCCAAGGAGGGAAAAACCAACAATGCGTCTCTCAGCTTCCAACCACTTTAACTTTCACTAAGAGGCATCAAGGACTAGAAATAGAGCTTAGAGATGGGGGTCCAATTTCTGCTGCTGGGGAGAGCTGATGGGACCAGAAGGGGCATTGGAGCCCATCCATCAGGATGCTGGACAAAAATGATGACGGCCAGGGGCTGGCCCCATGGCCCAGTGGTTAAGTGTTTGCGCTCTGCTTTGGCGGCCCAGGTTCATGGGTTCGTTTCCTGGGTGTGGACGTACACCACTCGTCAGCTGTGCTGTGGCCGGCATCCCGCATACAAAGTAGAGGAAAATTGGCACAGGAGTTCGCTCAGGGCTAGTCTTCCCCAGCAAAAAACAACAACAACAACAACAACAACAACACAACAATGATGAAGGCAGTGTCCCTGCATCTAGGCAAGGAATGGAGGTTACAGTTTGACGGAGCTTTCTCTGACGCTCTGTGAGACTGTGCGCTGGCCTCCCCCAGGTGACCCCAGCGCCGCTGCATTAAAAACCTGAATCAGCGTCGCCTCACGGATGACGAGGTGCATGATATCCATTTTCCCCTATGATCCTTGTAACGTCCTGTGAGTCATGTAGAGTGTATTGTTGATTAATCGATCGATTGGTCACTTTGTGGTTCACGCATTCACTCGCTCATTCGCACAAATGTGTGTTAGGAAACTGCTGTGTGCCACTCGCTCTCCAGGTGGACAAAGCTCCCCCAGGAGCTTGCTGCCGTCTAGTCGGGGGAGGCGGGCTGTCAGTAAACTGACTCTGTGATGGTGGACGTGTTGTGGAGACGACCGAAGGCAGGCATGGAGATAGGACATGGAGCTGGGTGCCGGGGCAGTTTTATACAAGGGCTCCAAGAATGCCGCTCCCAGAAGCTGGCGCTGGAGCAGAGCCCCGAAGGAGGTGAAGGAGAGCAATTCTGACATCCAGAGGAAGCGATCCCGGCAGCAGGCTCCAGCTCCCACACTCTGAGGCCTGAGCGCGCTGTCGTCTGAGGCACTGTGGCTCAGCGAACAGCACAGAGGGCAGGGAGCCGGGAGCCGCAGCCAGGAGGGGTAGGGCCCAGGTGACATCAATGGGAGCCCCTTTTGGGCATCAATGGGGTTCACGCAACAGAGAGACTTGTATTTAAAAGGATCATCTACTATCTTACCACGATTTGAAAAAAAAATCGCCTGCTGAGAAGAGGCTGATGCTCGGCTGTGGGAGCAGGAGTGCGGCGGCCGGGGAGGGAGGCTGGGGCAGAGCGGAGCGAAGGGGAGGGTTTCTGGTTATGCTCTGAAGGCATCGCTGGCAGGACCAACTGAGAAATTAGATCCGGCTTGTGATGGATTTTATATATAATGTTTGAAGGATAATGTTCTAGATGTAGCATAACCATTAACACAGAATGAGAACTGTATACTATGAACATATGATTTATTCAGATATTTCTAGTCCTTTTCATTGCGTCACACTCTGCATTCCACAAGATGTTTTCACAGGTCAGCTCACTGAGTCCTCAAATCCATCACCCTCCACCCTGAAAAAGATTACAGTTTGAATATTCAAGGTGAGGAGATGGAAGCAAAGAAGGAAGAAATGGTTTCTCCGAGGTAACTCGCCTTTTGTTGCTTTATTGTTTATTTTCAAGAGTCCCTTCCATATCTCAGAGTCAAGGTTCTGACGTGAAGCCCTGAAACCACGTTTGCCTCAAGTTGCTTTCTTGCCCGTCTCCCCTCTAGCTGGTGCGTGTTCGGAACTCACAGCCTCTGCCTCGTTGTCCGTGTGCCCGGGGCTTGAATCCTGTGCTGCCTACCTGAGTAGGATGCTCGGGGGCCCTTGGCACCTCTGCGGGCTCAGTGAGGGTGAAACCAGAGTGAGGGAGGGCCAGACAGAGCCTAGGGCAGGGAGCCGAGCTGGGGACAGGCACTGTCAGCGTCTGCACCGTGGAGCGACTCAGCACCCCAGCAAGGGGGGTTGAGAGGCAGAATTCCAGGTCCTCTTTGGAATTGGGGTCAACAGCGGACGACCTGGACAGTGGGTAAGAGGAAGCTCGAGTGGGTGGTCCAGGCAGAGCTGGGTCAGCAGATTCTGACCGTCCGCCTTGAATCCTCTGAAGGATTGTGGCGCTCACCCCAGGCACAAGCCTCTGCTGGTCTGGCGTCTGACGGTCTTTCACTCATAGGGCGCCCCGAACAAATGTGGATGAAGTACGCACAGGGCAAGTGAGCAAAAGCAGCACCTTGTCCTCGACGTTCCTCTCAGGGCCTCCTCATGGCTGAGCTGCCGCAGCGTCGCCGGCTCCTGGGCGAGCTTCTGTCCAGAAGTTGAGCTGGCCCGGAAGGGTCTCCCGTTGGAGAGCTGTCAGGCTGCCCATGTGAGTCTTGCCTGGGCCGCGTTAGGAAACTCTGTGTGCCAAGGCAGGACGTGACCCCCTCAAGGAGCGAGAAGGATGGGATGTCTGCTGTGAATCCTCAGGCATCTGTTGATGTGGTGGGAGAGCAAATAGACCCTTTGGTCTATTCCTGTCTAAAGTAATAGACAGACTAGGAGACGCCGTGCTCGAGGCTGGGAACCAGGCCCCCTCGCTCTGCCCTGTCTCTCTCTTCTCACTGTCCATCCTTTGAGATCTGTCTCGAGTCTGGGAGTGGTCCCAGCGGCTTGGAGAACATCTCTGCCAATATCTTCTCTTCCTCCTTTTGAAATGACGCTTTTGGAAATAAAGGCTGGAAGTCTCACAGGCTGTTTTTGCTTCCTCTCCGTCACATCTGTCCCCGAGGCACAGAAGACTGAGCTCTCCTTGTAGAAATTATGGCAGGACCCCGCTGGCAGCCTTCACAGAAGCCAGGCCTTTGTGTCTGTTTGGAATGGCCACAAATCAAACCATTCTGAATTGACTCGCACCCTCTCCCCACCCGACACAGCCCCACCAGCAGACAGGAGGATGAATATTAGATTATGCTGACCTAAGGAATGAGTGTATTTCTTGTTCAGTTGACGTCTTTTTCCTTTGAATTTAATTAATAATGTGATTAGCAATGAAATAGCTCCATTCAACGTTTTTATGTATTTTTTTTATTACAAAAGTAATAGAAACACATTGTAAAGAGTTTAAAAATGAGAAAGGAGAGGAATGAAGGAAGAAGGTAATTGGAGAGAGAAATGAAGACAACTAGATACAAATCATTCACTTATTATGTGCTAGACTCCTGGGTGTTTGGTGTGCCTTGTTATTTAATCCTCACCACATCCCTATGGGACAGTGCTGTTACTGTCAACATTTTGCTATGGTGAGAACACTGAGGCACAGAGAGGTTACGAAGCTTTTGCAGAGTCACAAAGCTCCAGGCAGTCTGAGTCACGATCAAACAATACTGTCTCCAGATGTTACATTACCACATCAGCTGGATTGAGTTCTGTTCTTCTCTGCATCCTTTTCTAAATAACTTGCTATTTTGGTTTTGATTTCATTTTTAATCTAGCCCAAGAGAATTTTCTTAATTTTCAAGAACTCTATCTTTTATGATACTGCAATTGTTGATTTTTAATACGATTGCATCATGGTCAGACTGTAGCTTGTAGATTTTTGAATTTGACAAAGCTTTTTCTTTGCTGAAAATGTAATCAATATTGTAAAATTTCCTTGGATATAAGAAAGGAGTCAATTATCAAGTAATCAAAACCTCTGATATCTTTAATCAAATCCTCATTCTTTGTTATTTTTCTCCAGCTTTGCGTGTAAAATCTTAGAAGTGTATTCATATTTTAAATTCAAATTGTATTTGATTCAAGTTTTATTGTGTTTTCAGGAGATTTGATTTGGTTGCTATGTTACTTGGTGCAAAGTGTGTGTGATTATTATAATGCCATCTTGGATTACAACTTTTATCATCACGCCGTCTACCCTGTTCAATGTTTTTGACTGTAAGTTGAGATTTGTCTGATATTGAGATTATTGCTGCTGCTTTTTGTTGGTCTGCTTGCTTGCTTATTTTCATTTGCTGATATCCTCGTGTCTCCCTCATTTTCCGTGTTTGTCACTCTACTGTAGATGTGTTTCCTGTGAACAGCATAGAATACAATGTTGTTTTTAACATAGTCTAACAGTCTGTTTATTGATCTGAAAATTTTGGATAATATGTGTTAGCCTTGATTTTATCTCTTTCATTTTATTTAAAGTTTGCCATTTATTTTATTTTACTCTTACCTCTTGTTTCCCAAGCTTTCTTTCTGCAGACTTGATGGAGTGCATTTTTGTTCTCCTAGCCACCTGTTTTAATTGGGCGGGTCTGGTGTGCTGCTCCCTTCTCTACTGCTTTCTCTCTTTTATGTTCTAAGAGGAATATCCTTTCTCCCTTCTCTCAATGCTTTGCTTTCCTGCTCGTATCCTTCACCTCCTACTTTTATTCTCCAACAACTGGGTTATTTTAGCCACTTCAGTAATTCAAAATTCCGGTTTTGTATAAAATTGGTCTCTTTGTTTCAAGACCCCTCTTCAGAAAGGGGCCGTTCTGGTGTCTTGCCGCCTCTGAGGGGCCCGTCCTTCCCGGCTGCACTGTGACTCTTAGGTGTGGAGAGAATGGAGGCCTGTTCTTAAACTGCCATCTTTAAATTAAAAGCATTAAAATGAATTTTCCTTGAATGTAACAGAAGGAACTGAAGGAAGAGCTGAATTTCAGAGAAAGGTTTCTTTTTCTTTTTCTTTTTGAGGAAGATTAGCCCTGAGCTAACTACTGCCAGTCCTCCTCTTTTTTGCTGAGGAAGCCTGGCCCTGAGCTAACATCCGTGCCCATGTTCCTCTACTTTATATGTGGGATGCCTACCATAGCAAGGCTTTTTGCCAAGTGGTGCCATGTCCGCACCCAGGATCCGAACCGGTGAACCCCGGGCCGCTGAGAAGTGGAATGTGCGAACTTAACTGTTGCACCACCGGGCCGGCCCCTCAGAGAGATGTTTCTTTATCCCATGCCATGGTTTCCTTCCCAGAAGATCCTTCCAAACCCAAGAAACAGCCTATAAAATATTAACAGGTGGGAGTCAGCTTGTTAAATTACATTTTTTGATTGCATACCCTATCAACGATCTCCTTGCTAGGAGGGATAAAAAAATTTGTGCTTTTTCACTTTTTTCTATCTCCATTTCCTTCATGTCTTTATTTTTGTTTATCGTAGTCCTTTTACTTGGTTAAAGCTTATAACATTTGCATTCTGGTCTTTAAAGTCCATAGTTGCTTAGTTTTAGTTCTATGTTTAAATAGATTAAATAATTGCCACTAATCTTTTACAATAACTTTTCATATCTGATTTTTAATTTTGATCATTTCTTGGGAATTAAATCCATTATCAAGTGGTTTTTACAAGAAGGGCTCAGAGTAATGTATGTTCAACACTTAGCATAATTCCAGGCTGTAATCATTGTTAAATATTATTTAATAATAATAAATAGAATAATGATAATACCTTTTATTCTATTGAGAACATTTTCATTATTCATCTACTGTTTAATTGTTTTCATTTTTTAAATTGATGTTCCTTTGTTCTTCACAGAATAAAATAGTTACCTCTGTTTTTTCTACAGAAAGGTTTGCAGAAGCGTTTCTTTTCTCATCTGCCTTTTTATGTTGGTTTCTTTCACTTTGCAGAAACCTTAATTGTAGTTAAATCTGATGATCTATTCTTTGTGATTTCTTCTATCACTTCTAAATTTACATACTTGATATTTAGTTTTATAGTCTAATTTTTCTGTAATTGGAATTTAGTGTCTTAATATGTAGTTCTGTAATTCATTTAGAGATGCATTTAGTATGTGGTTTAAGGAGGAACTCAAAGGTAATTTTTTCCCAAATTCAAAACCAACACAAATTTTTGACAAGTTCTTCCCTTCCTATATCTGTTGAGTGTTGAATCCTAACACGCAAGCACACACACACCACACCCTCCACACGTTTCCTCTCTCCTGGCTGTCTCTGGTTTTCTTTCTAGCTGCCCGTTTCCTTACCTGGACCTCTTACTTTTGTGATGTAGCACTTATCCCCTGCCTTGCAACCAGTGTCGATTGTCTCATTTAGATAATTCTCTAGATCAGCTTCTCCCAAACTGTGTTTTGACGAATTCTCTGCAACATACAGTGCAAAAATCCTGTCACATCTCTTGTTTCTCCAACTTAAACTTAATAATAGATCAAATTGCCACTTTCCATGTTTAACCAAGAACGCTGGGCGTAGTTCAGTCTAAAAGATCTGTGCCTGTGGCACCCATCTTAATCTGACAACGAGGTTGGGAGGCCAGTTGACTGCTCAGTCATGCAAATGGATTCTCTCTTCTCCTCTGTGAACACAGAAGTCTTAAGCATCTTGAGACTGGATAAGGTCACAAATGGCTTTCTTCCACCATTACACTGGGACCACGAGTGTAAACTCTCCACACGCTGTCAAACCAAGAGAGCCACTCTGGACAGTGTCTGTAAGACAAACACACTGTTCCTACATCTATTGTAGTGTTTAATAGTTTGTTTTGTTAATTTGCCTTTTTATAAGTCTGGCTTCCCCAACATCATTTGAGTTGCTGGAGGGCAAGAAACATATCCTTCATTCTGCGTCTGCAGTGTGGAGCACAGGATCTATCACGTGGTTGAGGCTTAATTACTATTCATTAGTGAGAGATTTACTTTCCTAAGCCCCACCCTCTCCCCCAAACCAACCTCCACCAACCAGCCAGTTGACCAACCATCACACCATCAACTAGAAGCAGTGGCATAATTGTCAAGACAGTTTCCCAAATTTACTTAACTCAGTCGTGTTTGGATGCAGTCAGGCTGTTTCAATAATTGGATCTAAATTCTGTGGCAAATCCAGAACTGAATCAGACATGATTCCCCTCCTCAGGGACCTCAGAATTCCTAAAGATGGATGACACATTAGCTTAAATATATTCAGAGGGAAACTGATGGGTGCCACACAAGCTGTGTATCAGGAAGGAGAGGAGAGGGGAGGAGAATAATCTCTTTCCCCATTAACCTTTGGGCATAAGAAACACCATAATTTTGGTCCTATTAAAGGCTGCCGCATGATTAATATTTCCATCTAAGAAGCAATTAAGGAATTATTATCCAGGGAGGTTGTGACAAAAGGAATTAAAGCACGCCAGCTCTGTTCAGGCAGAATAAGGCTCAGCTTTGAGTATTGAAAATTAAGTCTATTTAGACTCTAAAGGCTTACATTTTGTCCTTAACTTTTGCTCAGATGCTGTATGGGAACCATTGCGTGGATAAGTAATAAATTATCTGGAACTACTTAGCGAATACAGTCTATGGTGCTAAATGGAATACGTTATAATCACGGTGTGATAATCAGAATAATAAGAATTTAACGTGTAGCAGACTCCAAGGGCCAACAATCTGTTTTAGTCCATTAAAAGCACTTGCATTTTGAGATAGAAAACTTATTTTCCAGTGTTACAGGAGGTGCTTAATTATTTCCAACCATTATTGAAATAGTGGCGGAATCATCTTGCCTCAGTGCTGTAATCATATTGTGTTCACAAGTGCATCTAATTATAAACATTTTTTCGGAAAATCTTGCAAACCCAGTTGTTTTTTTTAAGGTGCTAAATGGAAAGGCTTTCTCCAATGCCTGTAAAACAACTTTTAAAAAAATACAGAAGACATAACTCAAAAATAGGTACGTCTCCCATGCCCACAGATTCATGGAAGGGTAGAGTAGTGGGAAATTTTTCCTTTACCCAGGAGAAGAGAGTGGCCTGAGAGTAGAGTTGGGAGCAAAACCTGTCCTTCCTTATCTTCTGCTGAGGGCTTGGAAGCCTATATGGTATTGTCTTTAGTGGATTTTTTTTTAATGGAAGGAGTGGGACTTTTATGTCCCACTTTGAGAAATGGAGACACGGAGGCGGCCTGTCATGAAACAACTCAGCTGAGCCATGTAGGTAGTACATGGTAGGTCTCTGATTACAGTCAGAGTCTTTTTGCTGCTGTTTCCTCCATGGCACCTGGCTTGGAGCTGGGCTCCTCCAGCGACACTGTCCTCTGCTGTAGCATCAGGGTTTCCTAACTGGTGTCTCTCCACACCTTCAAAGAGGTCCGTGCTCCTCCTGGAAGCACCAGAGTCTGTCAGGAAGGGACCCGGATGTTCCTGTGGGCCTAGTTAGGGTGGGTTCATTACGAGAATCGACCTCAATTTAACAAATGTTTATTCAACACTTACCATATGCCAGGCACTGCTCTAGAAATTGGAGACAACAAATAAAACGAGAACCTTCTCTCAAAGAGCTCACAGTCTAGAATAGAGACGGGCCAGGAGGAGCAAAGAGGAGAGGGTTACAGCAGGTCCTTGGTCTTGGAAGACGTCCTCAAGAATGAAGGAGTCTTATTCCACACTTTAGATGAAAAGTTTCTTTGCTCTGAATTTCTGGATTCCCACAGATCCCAGTGAAGCCACATTCTACTCATGCCTTTCGTCCACCAGCTTCACAAAATACCTGCTTGTCTACACTAGCCATTTCTCTCAGCCCTTTTCAGAAATTTTCCATATGATTAACGCGACATTTGAAAACCTCCATTTTGGGTAGGTTTGCAGGAGATTCCACACAGCTGGAGCTGTCACTGGGTCATGCTGAGTGATGAATTAGCCAGAACGCAGCTCTGGAAATGCTGTCACTTTCCTCCATTACTGCAGGAGACATGGATGCGTCCCTACATCATTGATGCTCCCAGTAACACTCGAGGTCGACAACAGAGCTCTGAGTACAGATAACCCTCCTGAGGTGAGCCCTGGGACACTCGAGGGGCAGCAGATACGCATGGAGCTCCTCACAAAAGAGCGATTCTCCTCCCCTGCTATCGGCTGACCATGGAACCCTGAATCACTCCTTGGTTACAGGTTTCCTTTTTCTTTCCACCACTGTTCACACGACATGTTTCTGTTTTTCTAGGTGGGACACTGGAACAGTGTGGGGAAGCTGTCTTATCATTTTCTCGGGAAGTCTGGAATTATCCCAAGGTGAGACATGGTGTCTGGCTGAGCGAGCCACAGGTCCCCATCTCCACGTCAGCATGGATATGACTCAGTGCCAGGCAGGTTGTGCTTGTGGGTCAGGAAACCCTCTCTCTGGAGCCTGCCTGGGCAGTCTCTATTTCTGCCTTTTTAACCTTAATGCTCTGGGTTTTCATTCCCTGCTGTTCACAGCCCTTTGTGAAAGAGGGAACAAGAAAAATGGTTAGGTTTCTGCTCATTAAGCTACAATCACAGTCGCTTCTCTCTGAGGTGGTACCCAGGGCACCTTGGGTAGAGTTCGGTGGCTCCTGTATTCTCTGGTCAAAGTCTCTTGGTTCGGTCCTGTGGATGGCCTATCACAGTGTTTGTGGTGGTTTAATCTCCAGACGACAGTCTTATTCTTGTCTCTCCCGGTTCTAGGGCTCGTCCTACCCTGAGAGGAAAAGCAGCTGTCATTTCCTTTACATCTCTGTGTGTAATTGACAAGGAAAGCCAAGGAGGGAGTCTGAAGCTAGCTTTCAATTCCTGCTTGCCCAGGCAGGGAGAAAACCATCAGACAGGGGTGGCCCACTGAGCAGTGTTCCGTCAGGTCCAGTGCAACTTCATTTAAGTCAGGTCCTTCCTGTTCGCACGCTCCAGGAGGCCTCCTAGCTGCTCCCTTGCTCCTCGGCCTGCCTCTGAAGGCAGGCGCTCTCTGTCCACCAACTGGCCAGTTCTGGCTGCTGCTCCCTGGATGCTGGGGGTGCTGCCTTCTCTGCTTTGTAGGGTGAAGGGGGGATTGTCCCTCTGCCTCCGTGGGGAGTGGGGCTCCTTCATGCTGACACGGAGGGACTCCTGGGGATGCTAGAAGCACAGCATCGTTTCATCCCCTGTGAAGGATGTGTAGACAGCCTTGGACTTCCCTCGGGGTGTGGTGCTGGTGGTCAGGATCCAGGAGAGCACGTCTGTGTCTCCATCTCCACGGATACAACTCTGGTCCAAGCCACCTCTGCCTCTACGGGAACTACTCTCTGGAACTACTGCGTGGTCTCCTGAACTGGTTTCTCTGTGTCTCCGTCTTGCTTCTTTCTGTCCACTTTCCACCCCACAGCTGGCGTTCTGTAAATGAGACCATGCCGCTTAAAATCCTCCAGTGGCATCCTCTCCTCAAACCACTCTGCCTTTGCTCATGAATTTGTCCCTGCCTCAGGCCCTTGGTCCTTGCTGTTCCCTCTGGCTGCAGAGTTGGTCACGTGTTTGGGTCTGTTTCGTTCTTCAGATTTGTTCGAATGTCCTCTCTTCAAGTAAAGCTTCCTTGATCCTTAACTGTCGCATCCATAACCCTACCTGGCCTGAGGTACCATCTATAACGTCATCCTTTCTACGGTCATCAGAGCACTGATGATCTGAACTCATCTTTGTTGTGGTTGTGGCTGTTTTCATTGTTCATATCCACAAAGGAAAGATCTCGTTTGCCCGGTCGAGGACCGTTCTCTCAACGCTTGTAACTCAGCAGCCACTCAAGAAAATATGTTGTTGAGTGAATCTCTTTACAAAGCTCTAGGTTTTCAGCTATTTAGCTGCAGCTTCTACAGTCATTCCAAAGCCGCATGCGGTCAGGAGTATGACAATGGAAAGAAGCTTCTTGAAATCTTGTCTCTGTGGAGCTGAGGGTTTAGTTGTCTCTTGCAGGTCGGGGCATCAGCATCCTCATCTCTGATCGGAACAGTTTGAAATGGACCAGACAAGCTCTGATGATCTTTCTGCTCTAATTTTGATGATTTCAGTGTAAGATCCTGTCTCTCCGGGGTCCTCCATCCTCTCAGGTTCTGGAATGGGAATAATAGCACACAGATACAGATGGCATTCCAGTGGAGGCTGTGTATTTATGAGATGGCTGTATTGACTAATCTTGCTTTTTTTTTTTTTGGTTTTGGAAAAAAAGTTTCTCTGATTTAGTTATGTGTGATTTAAAAAAGTTTAAAATTTTTTTGAGAGTAAGAGATTCATGCGTGGGGCGCATCAGTGTTGCATTGAAGCGTTGTGAGCCGCGTTCTTGGAGTGTACCTGGCGGGGTCCCATCTGGCTACATAGGAGACGGAGCTGACTTCCCTCTTCTCCTCTCACAGGCCCGAACCTGTGGGGGCAGGAAGCTAATTATCACCTCCTAGGATGCTTGGGGCCTCCTCGTGTCTTGAAAGGACTGTCCTCATGCTGGTCCTCACAAAAGATGAGACCCACTCGGACGATTATTTCCTTGGCCCCGTGCCTCTCTCTGTGCGTAAGAGCCTGACACGCCCAAACTTTGATCATGAGGCTCGTGCAGAGTTCAATGTGGAGAGAAATGTTGGCTGAGGAGGCCCCAAAGCCCCCCACCTGGTGGTTATAATGAATGTGGGCGTCCACCCTGTGCTGAGTCCCTGCGGGGCTCTGGAAAAGGCCGCTGCACGGAGCCCCCTCCCCACAGGTGTCAAGTCAAAGGGGGGAGTGTCACGCATGCAAAACCTCTGCTTTACCATGGCTCCTGTCGTCCCACCGGGCACTCAGCTGCCAGGAGGCTGAGAGGAGGTGGGTGTGGAAGGTCCAGCCTGTGTAGTCGAAGCCCTGGGAGGATGGGGGGCAAGGGGTACCTGCCAAGATGGAAGATGCAGTGCCCTTGTCAGGACAGACTCAAGGCCCTCTCTCATCAATGTGGAAACTCACACTTGGAGGGGCTGACCCTGTACTGTGCTCTGTGCCAGGCGATCCACTCTCTCTGTCTCATTTAGTCCTGATGACATCACGCAAAGCAGGATTTTAGGTTTAAATCACTATTGCACAGAAAGTGCTCTTTTCAAAAGATAATCGTATTGCCCAAAGTCACACAGTCAGTATCTAGAGGGGAGATGTTCTGGTTTTCTTTTGCTGGTGACAGACAATCACCAAACTTAGTGGTAGAAAATGACAGTCGTTTCTTAGGCTCACAGATTCTGTGGGTCGGGACTTGGGGCAGAGCACGGGGGCGTCTCTGCTCCACCAGGGGCTCCAATGACTGCAGGTGTTCTGGAAGGCTGGGCTCCTGGGACTATTGCCAAGAGCACCTACACATGACCTCTACATGTGGCTTGGGCTCATCCCAACACGGTGCCTGGTTTCTGGAGGAAGCACCCCAAGAGGGACCATCAGAGACCAAGCATTCCTAAAGACCAAAGCAGGAGGTACAAGGCTTCTCCTGACCTGGCAAGTCTCCTCGCATCACTGCCTCCCTGCTCTATGGTGGAAGCAGCCACAAATCAGTCCCATTTCACATGGACCCCACGGCTCCATGGAATGAGTGCCAAAGAATTCATGGCTATGTTTTCAAACGGCCGCACAGGATTTGAATCCAGGTCCCCTGACTCTACAGCCATTGTCCTTCCCACTAGACATGTTGCCTGGGTGTCGGAGGCAGTGTGTCCTGGGGGAGGCATCATGGAGAGGATGTTTTCAACATGGTTGCATCACTAGGTCCCTGGGCCCTTTGAAAGAAAATGCAGCCAGTAGCCTCATGGATTGGGAGGTGGAATCCTGGAGTGACAGCCGGTGGCTCCACCTGTGCAGCTCTGATGACCTGCTGCAGCTCTCGTGCCTTGGGTTTTCCTCTATGAGAAGGGGACAGTCACATCATCTCCCAGCCCATGTGTAGGATTCAGCGCCCAGGGCATGTGAAAGCCTGGAGGACTTTCCAACCCTCTCTGCAGACAGGAAGGAGGCCTCTGTATCCACGAGGAGGTCCTGCCGCCCGGCCTTCAGCTGGCTGCTCGCAGACACACTCAGTGGGGAAGCCAGCCTTCCAGCCCCCCAGAATCCCAGAAGCCTAAGCAGACCCCCTCTGACTATGGGGTCTTTTTCTTCCTTGATTATCTACAAATATCGTGCGTAACAGTGTACATAAATGTTGTTCATTTGCCAATTCATCGCCTCCTGGAAAGTGTGATAAACATGCAGTCACCATATCCTCTTGAAGTCTTGGCCCCACTGAGTACTAGGTGAGTAACCATACATATGTCTTGCAGTCTCTTAGGACCCTAGTTTTCTGCAAAGCAACGATCAGTGTCTCTGTTTCTCAAGAATGCTATGAGATTCAATGAGCTGATAGGAAAAAGTGTTTTCTAATCCGATAAGTGTAAAATATGTTACAAGTTTTTGTTAAGATCATTTCCTCCAGCACTTAGCAAGCGGAGTGCTTCGCCCACAGCAAGTGCTCAATAAATATGTACACTTTAGCCTTGATTTACTCCAGACCCCAAATGAAGTTCGTGTCAGAAGGCGATTGGAGCGTTCATCTCCCGTCCTACTTGGGGACACACATCACGGAAGCCCTTCCTTATGGATTGGCCGCACTGTGCTTTTTTCAAGAAAAAATAACTGACCGTCAGTTTAATTGAATAGCTGAGGACCACAGCCCCCACTCCAGGCTCTCGCTCCAGGGCCAAATCGGCGCGGGAAGGACAGTCTGCGCGGGAAGGACAGTCTGCCCCTGTGATGGGGGCTCCTCCTCCAGGAGACTCTGGAGGCTGAATAAATTTTTGCAGCAACTCACTTCATCCATGAGAGACTCAATAACCTTTATCTAGGAAATGCATTGGAACAGTCCTCCACACATCGGGCCTCTGCAGAAAGAGTGACCAGGACAAACTCGCGAGAGACAAGTCGTAGTACGGGGCCCATTTCTGAATGTTTTCCATCGGCTCCATTTTTATTGTAATTAATGGCCCTGTGTTTTCAGCAGCAGGCGGTGTTAGGCTCCCGCTGTGTGCTCAGTGCTGTTTTAGATGCTACGGGGACCACAGATCAGAAGAAGCTGTCCGTGCATTGATGAGAGGCGTTTTGGCGTGTGTGCTGAGAATCTTTCTGAGCACTACACTGACTGCACGTAAAGACCAGACCACGAGGCTGGGCACAGGTGTCAGGGCTGGGCTTGTGAAGAGGGAACAGCCCAGGCAGTCAGCGACTGAGTTGTGTTTAGTTCAATTCCCTCTAACTAGCTATGCGGCGTTGGGCAAGTTGCTTAGCCAGTGCGAGTCTCCTTGTCTTACCTGTTAAATGGGCTCAAACAGAAGGAGAGAATCCACTGGGAGCTGGAGAGTAAAGTTTCGAACTCAGCCAATCCAGTAAACAGTTATTGGGCTCCTTTGAAGGAAAGATGAGAGGAAACTGCCTTGGATGGTGTTTTGATGATCTGTTGCTGCCTAAAAATCTGCCCCCAAACTTAGCGGCTTGAACAACCACCATTTAATGATATCCCACAATTCCATGGGTTGACTGGGTCTCAACTGGCTGGTTCCTCTACTGTATGTCTTGAGATTTCTCATGAATTTGCCGTCAGATGGGGCTGGACCCTCGGCCCCATCTCTGCCTCCATGTGGCCTCTATCTCCATGTGGCTTGTCATCCTCGGGGTTCTCTCTGTATGGCCTCTCTCTCTATCCTGGACTTTTTACATGGTCAGCCTTGGGGCTCCACGTGGAGGAGTTGGAACTGGTCAGGCTTTCTCAATGCCTGGACTTGCAAGTCTCAGGACGTCGCTTCCCCCACCTTCTAGTGGTCAAAGCAGTAACAGGCCCAGACCAGACTCCAGGGGAGGGGTGCAAGTTCCATCTCTCGAGAGGATTGCAGAGAGATTTGGGGCAATCTTAAGTGTCCCCAAGCACCAGCTCTGAGCCCTTCCCCAGCAGGCTTTTGGTGATGGGGGATGTGCAAGTCACAGTTTTGGAAGACCCAGTGCTGACAGGGAGGTGGGTGGAACCACCCCGCAACAGGTGCAGCTCTGTGGCACGAAGGCCTTCAAATTTGACTTTGTCAGGGCTGCTAGCGTTTTCTAGGCTTTCAAGGATTTATTCACATAAACAAACCTCACAGGATACAGTTGTGTGACCTAGACTATTGATGCGTTTATCTACAATGCTACATTTACTTTTCCCTCAACATAACGTCTGGGAGGCTGAATTCTTCCTCAGACCATTTCAGCCCTGGGCTCAGGCAAGGAGCATAAGGATTCCTGGGGAAAGTCTTATTCAGGGTGGAATAACACTGCAGAACCATCCCAACCTAGAGTCTCCTGGACCCTTCTCTGACTTGTGGCTTTTGCCCTCTCTTTTCCAAGGACCATGTAGATCCTGCTTCTGCTCATATTTTTTCTTCAGCTATATTAATACTATTGATAAAGGTATAGATTATCATATTGAGGCAAGTCTTGGTCAAATTTGAACATCCTATTCTTTCTGCTTTGACTTGAGAGGATTCAGACGTTTGATGGTGACTCACAGATAACTCATGTCCCTCATCCAGTGTCAGCTTCATTAGAGTAACTCACTGCCAAGCTCAGGGAATGGGTTAGGGCCGTGAGGGCTTCCTGTGCCTCGCTGTAGGGGAGACGGGAGCTCCAACAACAAGCCACAGCCCAGGGTGAGTGTGATAAGTGCCAGCGCTTGACAAATATAGTGACAGTACAGCATGCAAGAGGGACACATCTGTTTCAATTGGTCCAACCTGGGAGGACTTTAATGAGGATTGTATGGAAGAGATATCTGGATAGAATTATGAAACCTGGCTTTTTGAGGGTTATGGAAAAGGACAAAGAAAGCAGGAAGGTGGACTGACACATGGCATTTAGGAAACATGGGTAGATGAGTATGAACTATTTAAAGGGTCGTAGATACTGAAGTTGTAACAATTGGTGTGATTATTTGTTGCGTCTTGTTTTGAATTTCCCAACTAAGATGGATGTTCCTTGAAGGTCGAGACCACGTATTATACTGAAGTTTCTTGGCACAGATTTTTAAAAATAAGATGAGATAGCAAGGTGATGGACACTCAAGGGGAGACAGATGTGTAGTCGGCAGACTCATGGCCCCCAAGAGGAGTCTATGATCTAATTCCTAGGGCTGTAAATATGATGAGATACCACATCTATGAATATGTTACCTTACAGGGAAAAAGGGACTTTGCAGATAGAATTAAGGTTAGTAATCAGTGACTTTAAGATAAGATTATCCTGGATCATCTGGGTGGACTGATTGTAATTGCATGAGTCCTTAAAAGCAGAGGGAGAAGGGGAAGTCAGAGATTCAAATCATAAGAAACACTCAACAAGCATGTTGGCCTCATGTGCTAAGGAAATGGGACCTCAGTCCTACAACCACAAGAAACTGCCAATAACCTGAATGAGCCTAAAAGTGGATTCTCCCCATGACCCTCCAGACAAGACCCCAGGCTGGCCAACCAATACCTTGACTTTGGTCTCATGAGCTTCTGAGCAGAGAACCCAGTCACGCTGTGCGGGATGTCTGACCCACAGAAACCGTGAGATAATAAATGTATGCTGTTTTAAGCCACTAAGGTTGCTGTAAATTTTTACAGTGGTGTTAGGAAACTAATGGAGATGACACGTTTTCTCCTCCTCCTCTGTCTCTTTCCCTTTTCCTCTTCTCCTCCTCTTGTCCAGCTGAGGTTCTTTGCAGCCTTCAGCGGGAGGCGGATACCAGAGGAGTGTTGCCGTCTTACCTAGAAGAGACGGGCGGTGGAGGCAAGATCGTTTAGGGAGTTGGGCTCATGCCTGCTAAGCTAAGCTGTTGGAGACACCCCGGAAATGGCTTCCTTCCACAGGAGGACTCCTGGGCTGCTTTCACGCCTTTATCAGCTTGGGGTGCCTGAGCAGAAATTGGCATTCTGCAAGCTCATCCTGGGCTCATGTCTCATCCTCCTTCCTCTCCTTTGCTTCTTGCTCACTGTGCAAAAGTTGCTCCCCACAGGGTGCCTTGAAGATGAAGTGGAATCGTCACTCACACTTCCTTAAGAAATCCCTTTTTTGGAGACTGTCTTAACTTGGTCAGATTTTGAGAATTAGCACTAACATATGGATGTGTTTTATTCAGTCCTGGTGGAGTTTGCAGACCTCTTCAAGAGGAAGTTTGTTAACTCCAATGTTTTTTTCATTACCCAGGTATAGTATTTTATTTATTCCTTTCTTCCTTTAGTTAGCATTGGGAAGGTTTTTGTTGTTCTTCGCCTTTTACGAAACAATCACTTCTCCATTTGGTTGATGCATTCTGTAAGGCACAAAGCCAGCACCTCTGTGAAGTCTTTCTTGATTCGTGACTTGTCACTCCCACCTATTTTTGTACGTCCCATGGACATCATTCTTATCAGGCCATATTGAGTTCTCGGTAGATGTGTTCCCTCCCCTTCTGGATTGAGGGTCCCTATGTGTCTTGTCTCTCCAGCATCCAGGATAATGGGGGAGCCCAGGGGCTGCTCAGTGAAAGGATGGGAAAGGAGCAATGAATGCAGAGGCAGCCTGCTAAAACGCAGACAGATGGGACCTGCCAGATTGCAGAAAGCAGCTGCGTGTGAGGCATAAAAACCAAAGCAGTTAATTAAAAACATTTTTATTTGACCTGATTAAAAAGAAGTAAAGGCTGTGAGACGTTTCTACTGAGGAATTAAGGAGGATAGGAGTCAGGTGGAGGGCAAATATGCACTCTGGGAAGGGGAGAGGCCAAGGAGCCAGGAGTTCTCTGCTGGAGTCTTAGCATGGCCACTGGCACATGGTGACCTTGGGCCTTGGACTTTCCACCCAAGGTGACGAGGATTTTGCATTCCCTGAGGACTGAGAGCTCTTTCACCAGGCATCGATTGTGCTGGCTGAGCAGGCCAGGAAGAGCAGTCACTGTTAACACCGCGCCTGAGCTGGATGGAGTCTAATCCAGGATCAAGGTAGGTGAAACAGAAAGTCAAGGCCCCACTAACATTTCCTAGTTGCACAGTTATTGTTTTGACCTGGGAGCCTGCCCACTAGGGTCTCCAAATTCCTGTATGGAGAACAAATGCACATTCCCGCATTTATCTTCGCTCCTTGGAACCCCTGTCCCTGTGTTTGCTGATGTCCCTTTAGGGGGAGAATGGGAACCTAACTTGGTTTTGCTGTGGTCCCTAGAAACTAGAAAAGCCAGCTGGGTGGGAGCCAAGAGGGAGCCTCGCTTTGCAGAGGGTTAACATAAAAACAGCCTTCCTCCTGAAATTGCCCCCTTCCATGACCCCAGGCAGAGAATTCTCCCTCGGGAAGGACCTTACCCACCAGAGAACAAGTTGTTTTTCAGAAGAGGAAACCTGAGATCTCCCCAAGGGGAAGCTAACCCAAGACCAGAGCAGCCAAGGTTTACTGCTTTTGTCTTTCTGTAGCAAAGCGGGTGCTTTGCTTTCTCACAGTGAAATCTCAGTGGGCAAAGAAGCAGCTGAGATTTCTGGACTCTGCTTGGTGTGGCTGGCAGTAGACTGACAAAGGATATAGGAAGATTTTGCTTTGCACTTAGTGCCTGGTGCTGAAGGGCCCAAGCAGATGGAGAAATACAGGTGACACTAAGGACATCCCCACAACCAGGCCTGCAAGGTCTTTGTGAAGTAAAGTGCCTCGTTCCAAAGCAGGCTGGAGACCCAGTAGCTGACTAAGAACACGTGAGGCCATGTACCCGGGAGCTCAGGAATGCTTCTCTCCTGGAGATCAGGGCTGCATAGTCCCTGGAGAGCTTTCCTCCTAGACGAAGGGATGCTTCTTTATGGGATGGAGTAGTAGCAAGTCCTTTGGAATTCAGCCTCTGCCACTTAATAGCCGTGTGACATTGGCCAAATTTTCTAGTCGAAGGTTCCTTACTTGACAACTTGGAAAATGAACATTTGCCCCATTGATTCGTTGTGAAGGTTGAATTATTTAACATATACAGGACTTCTTCTTTAATGGCCTCAGGTTATCAGCTCTTGCCAGATTTTCTCCCAGTTGCCATATGAATGTTAATGAAATTACGCAAAAACAGTTCTGAAAATAGGAGCAGTCACTGGTCACAACATTTTGGGGGAAATTTTCCTAACCGCAATTCTGATGAAGGATTCATCAGGTACTTACTGTCTCCTGGCCTCTTTTTCTTATCAGTGCAAGTAGTTTATAACCTTGTTTGATAATTAGCCTTCTACCCATAATTCTCAGCTTCTTTGGTGGCACGGGTTCTGTCCACTGTCTCCTCTGAAAGGGACGGTGCCAGTTGCTGGGGAATAAGTAGGAAGAACAACCACTTCTCTCCCTATTGTCGGCCCATAGGTCAGAGAAAGACTCTGCTCCAACCAAGGAACAGCCAGGACTCTTTCCGAGGGGCAGAAGCTTGCCCACCATCTCCTGCTTTCATTGGATCTATTCTGCTCTTTCCAGAGTCTATAATTTGCATATACAACCTCACCATTGTGCATTGCATCCTGGGGGCTGTTGTGGAAAAGGATGGAGAAAGGTGAACCCTGGGAACAGGGAATGCCGGGAGTGGGTGGCAGTTTACAGGTTTTTGTGAACTGCATTTGGTCGAAGGAGGACCCCCAACCTACTCTCACCTTTGCTAGGAATTACATTCTTTGTCTTAAAGTCAGGCCTAAAATCAGAGCAGGAGATATATTAGATGCTAGAAGTTGAAGTCAGGGAGGTGAACACCAGTCTTTCTTCTGGCTTTAACTCTGACGAGTGATTCTTCTTGGCTCTGGCACTTGCTGGGTGTGTTATTTTCGGTAAAGTATTTCACATCTTGGATCTCTCATTTCTGGAATAGAGAGAGCATTATCTGTGTCATAGGGCTGTAAGGGAGATTCAGTTCTCAGTACGTGGTACTTGGTTCTTAGTTCATACTTCTTGGGACATAGTAAGGCCTCAATAAGTACATTATCATCAATTATTATGCCTAATCCAGCATCTGCACTGGAGAAGGGGCAGGCAAGGCAAGCCATCCACTCTATTAAGAAATCCCAGGCCCAACCAGAAAGAATCACGTTTCAGGATGAAATAGCAGAAAAAGAAAACAAAACAAGCAACAGGCAAAGTGAGGCCTTTCAAAGAATCCTGAAGCAAAATTTATTTATAATCAGATACAGAAGAACATTTACCTAACGTGCATTTTAGAAAACACGGCCTTCATGAAACAAGAATAGGCAAAGAAAAGGAGTTAAGAGAATGAGATGCAAAGTCAACAGATGAGATGGTAAGAAAGCTAATTGAATTTGGAAGAGATTTTCAGAGAACTGAAAGCAAATTAACCTGTGGATCCAGTTGTTAGTACACCATGCAGAAAGGAACTATTCCAAGTGACACTAAAACACAGTACTTTTGCATCTCTAAAGGAATGTTCTCTAAGGACAAAAAGAATGGCAAAATAAATTGTATTCAATAATCATATTGGTGATAGTAGTGTTGATACGATTGTTCTGCAACTATGTGTGTGTCTTGGAATAAATCAAATGAGTGATTGTGTTGTTGACATTGAAAACCAAGACTTTTGGCATCTGATTGAAAGGAGACACAGATATAAGAGGGATGAGGTTAAGTAACAACTCTGTAACTCTGAATCTGAATTGTCATTGTGAACTGTATTTTACCTTCAAATGTCTTCCTGTCTGTTGACTGAGAGGCCCAGAAGTCATGACCAGCCCAGAAAGCGGTGGGCATACCTAGAGTTAAGACTGTGACCTCTAAAACCATTGACCACGGAGAGGAACCAGAGCTTCCTGGAGAATTGGCAGATTCCAGCTCTGGGGAAGAAAAGTTCAAGGTGAGCCTCAACAACTCGTTATGCTAGATAGCAAAGAACCTACTGAATATGACGAGGGATGTGTCAAAGGACTTAGGAGACCATCTGAATAAGCTCCTACTGGCTACAGATGGGACAAGTTTGTCATCCAAAAGAATAATGATGGCAATTGATTGATGGACACATCCAATAAGTTCCAATGCATGTGTTCATAACAATAATAACTAGAGAAAATTCATCAATAACTTTGGAGGATGCTGGGGAATCACCTTATTGTTTTAAAATCTAGGAAAGGAAGGGGAAATAGCAAACATTCATCCTGCTTTTATTTTAGGATTTCTTCCTCTGTTGATGGGTTGGGGAGGAGTAGCTTCTCTGTATAGACAAATTTCAGCTGACGAGCAAAGAATGATGGAGTTAGACCACTTTGAAGTCCCTAAAGCATTAATGAATCCAGGCAACGGAGCCAGACAATGCTTAAATGGCTGATAACATCACAACAAGAGGGACAACCAGACATGTCTATATGTCCTCGTGGACACAAACACCACCACCTTCGAAATAGTCTTGCTTGTGTGTGTGTGTGTGTGTGTGTGTGCGTGTGCGCGCACAAAGGAGGAGTGTGGAAGAATGAATAAATAAAGACTTCGTGACGTTCCTGATGTCAGTCTTCCAGCGCAAGCTTTAGAGACCACCTTGCTTGCAGGTCCACTGGAAAGTTCTGTTTTCCTAGAACTTCATTGTAACTCTGACTCTGATGAAGCCTCTAGATCTAAATACCAATTTTCAGGAAGCACAAGAGACAAAAGAACACATTGATAATGCCAGGGGGATGCAATCAGCAAAATCTTTTTTTCTAGATAAATTTAATGCATTTTTGTATGATTATTGAACTGTTTATCCTTCTTCTACATCAAATTTTGTGGGTTTTTGCTTATCATACTCTTCTTGGATTTATTTTTATCTTCTTTTCTGCCTTCTGAATTGATAAAATTTTCTTAATTCCCTCTTATTCTCCCTCCTGTTTGGCAAGCTAAATTGGTTGTATTTCTTGTAATGGTTACTCTTAAACTTGAAGATATATATTAATTATGTGTTTATGTAATTTGGTATCTTTCTAGTCTCTTTCAAACATAAGAAAGGTAGAAAAAAGCTTTAGTTTACTTTATTACGTACTGTTCTTCAGTTCTGCTTCTTGTGACTATGATCCAACGCTTTGGTTCAATATTTTTAATACAAAAATCTGAGTTTTATTGTTATGTTTACAGACAGTATTTGGCCACTTTCTTTATTCACTATTGCTTTTTGCATCACTAACTTCCATCTGTGTTCACTTATTTTTTATTGTTGAAATAGATTATTGTTTTTAAAATTTAATCCTTTTTTGTAGCGTACTAAAATTCTTTTTAATTGCTAACAAATAAAAACAAAGTGGTGCACAACTTTAATATTTTAGAGAAGTACTTTCTAGAATTTATTATTCTTTTCTCCCCCACTTTTGATATGCCTTTTTTTATTGCAGTAACATTGGTTTATAAAATTTGCATATATTTCGGGGCTGGCCCCGTGGCCGAGTGGTTAAGTTCGCGCGCTCCGCTGCAGGCGGCCCAGGGTTTCGTCGGTTCGAATCCTGGGCGCGGACATGGCACTGCTCGTCAGACCACGCTGAGGCAGCGTCCCACATGCCACAACTAGAGGAACCCACAACGAAGAATACACAACTATGTACCGGGGGGCTTTGGGGAGAAAAAGGAAAAAATAAAATCTTTAAAAAAAAAAGTTTACTTTAAAAAAAAAAATTTGCATATATTTCAGGTGTGCATCATTATATTTCAATGTCTGTGTAGATTACATTGTGTTCACCACCCGAAACTAATTACAATCCATCATCATACACGTGTGCCTAACCACCCCTTTCCCCGTTGGTAACCACCAATCCAATCTCTGTCTCTATGTGATTGTTTGTTGTTGTTTTTATCTTCTATTTATGAATAAGATCATATGGTATTTGACTTTCTCCAACTAACTTATTTCATTTAGCATAATACCCTCAGGGTCCATCCATGTTGTCACAAATGGTCAGATTTCATCATTTCTTATTGCTGAGTAGTATTCCATTGTGTATAAATACCACATCTTCTTTATCCATTCATCCCTTGATGGGCACCTAGGTTGCTTCCAAGTCTTGGCTATTCTGAATAATGCTGCAATGAACATAGGGGTGCAAATATCTTTACAAATTTGTGTTTTTGTGTTCTTTGGATAAATAACCAGCAGTAGAATAGCTGGACCATATGGTATTTCTATTCTTAATTTTTTGAGAAATCTCCATACTGTTTTCCATAGTGGCTGCACCAGTTTGAGTAAACTGGTGGGAGCGTTCCCCTCAGCAGTGTACGAGGGTTCCCTTCTCTCCACATCCTCTCCAACACTTGTTTCCTGTCTCATTAATAATAGCCCTTCTGACGGGCATGAGGTGATAGCTCTTTGTAGTTCTGATTTGCATTTCTCTAAGAGTTAATGATGTTGAACTTCTTTTCATGTGCCTGTTGGCCAACTGTATATGTTTGGAGAAATGTCTGTTCAGATCTTTTGCCCATTTTTTAATTGGGTTGTTAGTTTTTTTGTTGTTGAGATGTATGAGTTCTTTATATATCTTGGATATTCACTCCTTATTAGATATATGGTTTGCAAATATCTTCTCCCACTTGTTAGGTTGTCTTTTCGTTTTGTTGATGGTTTCCTTTGCTGTGCAGAAGCTTTTTAGTTTGTTGTAGTCCCATTTGTTCATTTTTTCTTCTGTTTTCCTTGCCCAGTCAGACATGGTACTTGAAAATATACTGCTAAGATTGATGTCAGAGTGTCCTGCCTATGTTTTCTTCTAGAAGTTTCATGATTTCAGGTCTTAAATTCAAGTCTTTAATCAATTTTGAGTTAATTTTTCTGTATGGTGTAAGATAATGGTCTACTTTCATTATTTTGCATGTGGCTCTCCAGTTTTCCCAACACTGTTTATTGAAGAGACTCTCCTTTCTCCATCGTATGCTCTTGGCTCCCTTGTCGAAAATTAGCTGTCCGTAGATGTGTGGGTTTATTTCTGGGCTCTCAATTCTGTTCCATTGATCTGTGTGTCTGTTTTTATGCCAATACCATGCTGTTTTGGTTACTATAGGTTTGTAGTATATTTTGAAATCAGGGAGTGTGATACCTCCAGCTTTGTTCTTTTTTCTCAGGATTCCTTTGGCTATTCAGGATCTTTTATTTTCCCATACAAATTTTAGGATTCTTTGTTCTATTTTTGTGAAAAATATTGTTAGAACTTTGATGGGAATTGCACTGAATCTGTAGATTGCTTTAGGAAGCATGGACATTTTGACTATGTTAATTCCTCCAATCCGAGAGCGTGGAATATCTTTCCACTTCTTTGTGTCTTCAATTTCTTTCAACAATGTTTCATAGTTTCAGTGTACAGATCTTTCACCTCTTTGGTTAAATTTATTCCTAGTTATTTTATTCTTTTTGTTGTGATTGTAAATGGGATTGTATTCTTTTTTTTAAGATTTTATTTTTCTCCTTTTTCTCCCCAAAGCCCCCCGGTACATAGTTGTATATTTCGTTGTGGGTCCTTCTAGTTGTGGCATGTGGGACGCTGCCTCAGCGTGGTCTGATGAGCAGTGCCATGTCCGCGCCCAGGATTTGAACCAATGAAACACTGGGCCGCCTGCAGCGGAGCGCGCGAACTTAACCACTCGGCCACGGGGCCAGCCCCATGGGATTGTATTCTTAATTTCTCTTTCTGCTACTTCGTTGATAGTGTATAGAAACACAACTATATTTTTGTATATTGATTTTGTATCCTGCAACTTTATAGTATTCATTTATTATTTCTAAAAGTTTTTTGGTGGATTCTTTAGGGTTTTCTATATATAATATCATGTTATCTGCAAAAAGTGACAGTTTCACTTCTTCCTTTCCAATTTGGATCCCTTTTATTTCTTTTTCTTGTCTGATTGCTCTGGCTAGGACTTCCAATACTATGTTAAGTAAGAGTAGTGCAAGTGGGCATCCTTGTCTGGTTCCTATTCTTAGAGGGATAGCTTTCAGTTTTTCTCCATTGAGAATGATATTAGCTGTGACTTTGTCATATATGGCCTTTATTGTATTGAGGTACTTTCCTTCTATACCCATTTCATTGAGAGTTTTTATCATAAATGGATGCTGTATCTTGTTAGATGCTTTCTCTGCATCTATTGAGCTGATCATGTGATTTTTATTCTTCATTTTGTTAATGTGGTGTATCACATTGATTGATTTGAGGATGTTGAACCATCCCTGCATCCCTGGAATAAATCCCACTTGATCATGATATATGATCTTTTTAATGTATTGTTGTATTTGATTTGCTAGTATTTCGTTGAGGATTTTTGCATCAATGTTCATCAGTGATATTGGCCTGTAATTTCCTTTTTTGTGTTTTTCTATTCTGGTTTTGGTATCAGGATAATGTTGGCTTCGTAGAATGAGTTAGGAAGCCTCCCCTCCTCTTCAATTTTTCAGAGGAGTTTGAGAAGGATAAGTATTAAGTCTTCTTTGAATGTTTGTTAGAATTCACCAGGGAAGCTGTCTGGTCCTGGACTTTTTTTGGGGGGAAACCTTTGATTGTTGTTTCAATCTCCTTACTGGTGATTGGCCTATTCAAATTCTCTGTGTCTTCTTGATTCAGTTTTGGAAGGTTGTGTGATTCTAAGATTTATCCATTTTTCTAGATTATCTAATTTATTGGCATATAGCTTTTCATAGTATTCTCTTATAATCTTTCATATTTCCGAGGTGTCCATTGTAATTTCTCCTCTTTCATTTCTGATTTTATTTATTTGAGACTTCTCTCTTTTTCTCTTGGTGAATCTAGCTAAATATTTGTCAATTTTGTTTATCTTTTTAAAGAACCAGATCTTTGTTTCATTGGTTTCGAAATAGATTATTTGATGATTCTTTCAATAAGGGTCTGTGAGTGGTAAGCTTTCTGTTTCGTAAGTCTGAAATGTGTTTATTTTGCTCTAACTCATGAGTGAAAGTTTGTAAATATATTGTTCCAGTTGACAATTATGTCCCTTCAGCACAGAGGGAAGCCATCTCCTTGTCTTCTGGCTTCTGTACTTGTTCATGAGAATTTGAGAGCAATTTTCTTGTCTTTCCTTATAGCTTTTACGTTTCCTCTGTATTCTTGACATTTGCATCATCACCATAGCTTATCTAGCTGTGGATTTATTTCTATTCTTCTTGTATGGCTTTGATCTAAAAAACTCTTATCTTTTTTAATGCTAGATAATTCTTGGCCGTTGTCTCTTTGTATATTGCTGCTCTTCCATTCCCTCTGTTTTTTACTTTGGGAAATCTTATTACACATATATTGGAGTCTTTCAATCTAGTCTCCATATCTTACTTTCTTCTTCATACTTCTTATTCTTATCTTTCTCTGGGTAAAATCCTCAGAGAGCTTCCCATTCACCACTGTCCAGTTAATTCACTGGTCCAACTGAACTCTGGGCAATCTGGAATTTATTGCATCTGTAGGAGTTGGTCCTACGAGAAGAGCCTTCTCGTCTCCCTCCCAGAACTGCTGTTGCTGTTGCAAGTTGCAGCCCCAGGCAGTGGTCACAGCTGGTTTTTAACCTTCTTTCACATGAGGGGGTCGGTCTCAGCCCTGTTATGTGGCAGGATGGCTCTTTCCCTCTGTCATGGCTGGGGTTGGGGTCTCCATTAGTCCCTGTAGTTGAACTCCCAGGTGCTTGAAGAATTGATCTGGAATCAGTAATGTCATGGCCTCAGTGCCTTCCTAGCATTTGGTTTGTCTTTAGTTTTTGGTTCACTGAGAAATTTTTTTTTTCTCTTTGAAAGTGACTTTGTCTTAATTTTTTTAAAAAAAAGTCCAGCTAAAACTATTTAAATATAGTTGCTCTGTTTAGAATGGAGGGGGTGTTTAAAGCGTGAACCCTCAACTTGGAGTCCGTCTTTGAGCTCTTTGAGGGGAAGATCTGGGTTCTCTCCCTATCTATTCAGAAATGTACAAAGTTAGCATCACAGCTCGTCATAGCTCACAACCAGATATCTACTGAATAAACTGTTCATCTGGGTGAGTAGTTTTCAGACTTAAACTTCACACTGGAATTGTTTTCCCCAAATAAATTTGTTACATGCAAGTGCACGATACATAAACATATAAAAGTGAGATTTTATTAGTACACAGTTACTTTATTGAGTTCACATTTGTGACATTTACTTATTTTAAAGCCATTTACTGAGTTTACAGAGTCTTTGGAAAAATGAACACTTTTTCAATTCCTGTGGGTGAGAAAACCTGTTATTTTAGCCTGCACTTTCAATTTTTTTTGCTTTCTTCTTTTTTTAACTTCCTTCTCTTTCTTTTTTGCTTTCTTCTTTCTTTCCTTCCTTCCTTTTTCCCACCTTCTCTCTCTCACTCTCTTTTCCTTCCTTCCACTGTTTCAACCAGCGACTGTTTGAAAATCACTGGGACACCATGGTCCCCCATGAGGCAGCTGGTGACTTTTCCAGGTCCCACTGAGAGTCACTGTCAGAGGTGGAGCCAGATGGGGCTTTCTGGCCTCGTTCCCACACGGGAGGCCTTTGTCTTATTGTGATGTCATTTCAAAGAGAGATGAAGCCATGTTGTGGAGGGTTCACCACCTCCCCTTGTCCTACATGACCAGCCACACCACAGGCAAGTAAGGCTCAGGCCTGTCTTTTTCATGCCCTTCTTTTTCTCATTCTCCTCCAAAACCCTCTTGCTCAGTGTAGACAACAGGAAAGAGCTGGAACAAGAACCAGTAGTTGCTGGCCTCAGATGGTGGCCTGACTGTGGACATCAGTGGAGGATCATCCTGAGCATCCTTTCATATGTGAAACAGACCATGAGCAGACTTTGTGGTTGACAGCCAGTGGCAGGCTCGTGATGGTCATACATCCATGTGTTGCTCAACAATGGGGCTACGTTCTGAGAAAGGCATTGTTAGGTGAATTTGTGGTTGTGCTAACATCATAGAGTGAACTTATACAAACCTGGATGATAAAGCCTGCTACACACCTAGGCTGTATGGTGCTAATCTTATGGGACCACCATCATATACGTGGTTTGTCATTGATGGAAACGTCGTCATGGAGTGCATGACTGCTCTTTCTTAATATTCTCTGCTGTTTTGTGAACAGAATCTGGATGCATATGTCCAGGGGAAGGAGATGTGAAACTCTCATTTCCACAGGATTTCAGCTCAGGAGCAGCAATCAAAGGCATAGAGTGTGTGTGCTGGTAAGTGTTTAACCCCTGGCTCTCTGAAAATAAAAGCTCTGGTTTCTGTTGTAATATTTCCACTATGGCCAATTTCAAGCTACCAACTATTTAACACCTGTTTTGCAAAATTGTCAAAAATTTAACAACCGGTTTTCTCAAGCTGGTGCAAGCTGGCTTGGGCACAACCCTGGCCCAGAGACATGAGGGCAAAGTTTCCCTGGGCGAATTCTGAGGGCTCTCATTACATGTGGAGTTTCCAATCAGTGTGTGGGCCTCCAGCTCTTTTATCAGACACTGTTCTAGGGTGCCCAGGTGTTGGCAATGTCCTCAACCTTTGTCCCCAGCTGCTCCTCCAGCTTCTGGTCCAGCTGTGGTGAGCTTCATCATTGGGTCAGCTGTGTTTGTTCGAAGGGTCACCGTGGCAGGTGGTTAGATAAACATTCATCATGGTTGAAACTTGAGTCTGGTTTTGCTTGCAATTTGGAAGAAGGGAGATGACTAATGATGAAGGGAAGCTTATCCTTGTTAAGGAACTATTTAGGAACTGGAGAGAGTAAATGAAATAAAGCCTGCCTACTCGGACTACACATGACGACATCCTCCAGCTGAATAGCGTGGTAGAAGGAAGAGAGAGGAAATGGGATCCATAATGTCTTGTCTCTCCAAAAAGAGACTGTTCAAGCTCAGTAACAGAAAAATTTTGAATAATAGGTGAGTACTGTTGCCTTGGGAAACACTGCACTTCAGCAGTTTCTTTGCTGGCTGTTTTTATTGGCAGTTCTACCAACGTGTTTACAGAGAAAAACAGGCACAGAAATCCAGTTATGTGGTCATCTCACGATGGAGATTCACGTATAAGCAGTGACTCAAAGGACACAATTCAGGAGATAAAGCGAATATGGGCTGGGCCACAATCAGGCAATCAGTCTTGAAATTCATGAAGTTTTTGCCAGCACAGATCGTCTTTGAAGTGAGGACAGCGTATCTGATTGTTAGCAATGACGACCAAAGAAAACCCTAATGACACTTGGATTCCTACATTATTGTGCTAACTTTAAAGCAGACACATATTACGTATTTATTAAATTTTTCAAAATGTTGCAAGAAAGGCTATTCTGTAAATTCTACAAGATCATGACAGGCAAATTAGGTCATAACCAGGATCAGCATTTCCTACATGTCCTCCACTTTGGAAATTAAAAAACGCTCTGATGATTATTTTTGTTACCGTTTTTCATTGCGTTGTTCTCATTCACTGGTTGCAGATGCTATCAGCAAAATCATAGAATGCTAAAATCTCAACTTATGAAGGAAGAGGGAGTGGGAGGGAAATGAAAAGGGAAATCAGTGGTTGTTTGTTGAGTAACTCTGCTGTTCCAGGAACTGTATAAGGCCCTCTTACTAATTAGATTCCCACACCTTTGTGAAGGAGATGTGGAACACTGTACTACTTATTCCAAGTATTTATTGCTGCCCCCAAGCCCATCCCTGTAGGGGCCCCCAGTACCTTTCCCATGGGAAGAGCTTACAGGTTCGTTCACTGAAGGTAGGTTCGGTCATACGACTTGCTCTGACCAGTAGAACTTGAGCTTAGATGATGTGTGCCCTTCCTAGCAAAACCCTTAAAAGTCATTGCTGTTTCTGCCATTGCTCTTTTCCATCTGCTAAGAGAATGGCAGGTCTCAGGGAGGGGCTGCTCCTTCAGCCTGGATCCCAGGACGAAGAAGATATGAGGAGCAGAGCCACAGCTGATCTGCCGCCAACATGAACTTGAATGAGAAATGAACCCTTGTGGCTGTAAGTCACCAGGATTGGGGTGTTTGTTATGGCAGCAAAACTGAGCAAAATGTTGACCAATATAAGAATTGCTGCCAGGAAAGGGTGCTCCATAACAACAACAAAAACTAAAATATGTGGCATTGCCAAGACATTGGATAAAACTGTTGCCTATGACAGCTTGAAAAGCAGATAATGAATCTAATGGACTTGTGCCTTTATGAGAAAGTGGGAAAATAGAATGTTGTAGTGTGAGTTGGTTGCTATTGGAAATGTACTAAAAGAATGAGGTTAGCTCAGGAAAAAATTGGCCAATATGCAAGCAGAATTGAAAGAGAATACAGAGTCTAGAAATTCCAGGATGTGCGTGCTTGGAAGATGTGCTTGGTTTTCATTTATCACCTATACAATATATATGAGGCATGCTTTGACAGTCTCAAAAAGAATTGTAGGGGTCACTTATATGTGTTGCTGATTAAAATCAAAGATATAGAAAACTATGTTTTTGAGAGAGTCCTACTGTCCAAAGAGACCCAGCGTGGATCAAGCAGATTGAGTCTGGTGAAGACTTGAAAGGACCTCAGGGCACCTAATCTCTTATAAGAAGAAATAGCCGTCCACCCCATAAGAAGGGCATATTGTCCACTGCCATCTTCAGAGGTGGACGAGAAGGACAATTCAAAAGGGAGGGTTTTCAAGAGGGCACGGCCGTGAAAAACAATGGATTCCCAATCTCAGCTTAAAGGGTTTTTAAACATCTTTCCGGCAGGATTTCAGAATTTTATGGACCAGTAACTGAGGAGTGCTTCCTATCCCCCATTTCCTTTCCACATGTGAGTGTTGGTTTGGTTATCCTGTCCTTCTTGACCCATTGTATACTGGGTGTACAGGTTTGTGTGTGTGTGTGTGAGCAGGGGGTGTGGTGGAGTAGAGAACTTGTCCCTTTAGTTCATAGGTGTCCATATCAAAAGGAGTTACCTATAGACCAGGTGCAAAAACTATCAAAAGACATCTCTGACTTTGGGTCTGAAGCCATTTTTAGACAGGCTTTGGGAGATATTTTTCCTTGGGGCGTGCAGGAGTGTATTTTTCATGCAAAAGGAAGAAAAGTGAATATCTGTGATGAAGAGAGCAGAGTTCGAAAGATTATATGATTTGTTCATAGTATTTGCTGTCCTCCTATTGGTCCACTCTTTCAGAGCCCTTTCCTTGTGCTCCTCCACCCCGTTTATAGCAGGCTTGGACACGTGACCTGCATCAGCCAATGGAACAGGAGTAGGAGTGGCGTGTGCTACTTCCTAGCAGAAACTCTGAGAGCCATTGCTGTTTCCAGCTCTGTGCTTTTTTCTCTATGCCAGAGAACAGCATGTCCCTGTTAGCAGCCCGGAACCCAGAGTGAAGAAGACACATGGAGCAATGCCACAGCCAGCCCATGGCCAAAATGTAGCATGAGTGATAAACAACCCTTATTGTTATAAGCCACAGAGCATTAGGGGTTGTTTGTCACCACCATATAACCTAACGAAAGCTGACAGACAAAGAAAATGAGACTCTTATAGGTGACAAGTTTAACTGCCAAAAGCAGTGTAAGAAAGCACTCTCTAAGCTGTACGCTTGCCGACCTGGGTGTTCATTCACTTGCTTTTGTATTTAATATCTTGATAGCCACACACAGCATTTTATCCAATAGTCTCCATTTTTATGGCTATTAGGAAAGTCAAACAGTTTTTCACATATTCGCATTTTAATTTGGGGAATTTATTCTCTTTTGTGGACCATCTACATCAACTTCTTATTTTCTATTTTATTATTTGCCTTTTCTTAGTGAATTGTAAGGTTTTTTTTTTAAACTATTAAGGACATCTTTTCTTACAATAGACTTTGCGCATACTTCTTCCTCATTTGTTTGTTGTATATTGTGTATGATGACTTTTGATATATGGAAGTTTAAATATTGTGAGAGGGAGCAGCAAACTAACATCACACTTGGGAAATCTTGGTCATCTTCCTGGGCTGCCTGAGAAAGCAAGGTTGTCCCAGAGCGTGAGATAAAGGCTTGCTATGCACGATGGGGCACGTGATCAGTTACCAGGACTCTCTATGTGAAGCTCAACAGATGTTCCTCACTGCTGCTCCCTCTCCCCATCAGGATTCCTCGTCTGCCCCGACCAGATCACTTCCTGTCTCTTCGGGTACTAGTGAGCTCACCATTTTACATGGTCTTTGCTCCTTGAAAGCTGTAGATGCCTTGAAAAGTTAAGAGCAGAAGGCAAGGAGGCGATGCAGACAGCAGATACCCCAGCCCTAGGCTGGTAGTTTGGAGCAGAAGGCAGAACACGAAGTGACGGCCATCGGACTGCTGAGCTTTGCCTATTATGCAAAGATTCTAAAGCTAAAGGTCACTCCTGTCCTTTTTTTCTCATAATATTTGCTGTAGATGCTTTGTGGCCACTGTGGTCTCAGGCCCCATTGCTCCAGATTATGGGTAAGTGCTTGAGTTAAGTAAAATGGGGGAACCCTTAAAGGTAACTGGGATTGAAAGATTTGGAAGAATTACGGGCTCAGAGAATTCAGAGTGAGGAGAATCTTTAGAAAGCACTAGTTTAAGATGCCATATGACTCCCATGAATGAATTTTCCCTGAATCTTGAATTCCATTGAATGAGTAATATAATACAAGAAACCACCAAATGGTGCTGCCCTTTTTCCAGAACGTTGATGAATTTTTGTGTGATATGATGTAGGCAAGGCCACACAGAGTGGAGTCTGACTGACTTGTGTGATGCTGCGTCAAAATAAAGTCAGCCTGAGAATTGACAGGTGGGACTTCTGGAAGTAACTTTCCGGTACTAGAGAGAGACCAGAGCGGAGGGTCTAGAGGTGAGCGTGGCAGGTGGCACCCTTGGAGGCAACTTTCAATTCTACTAGAAAGTCCTAAGGCGAATATGCATGGACTTGCCCACACTCACAGCGAGCTCAGCTGAGATTCTCTTGCACATTTGGCTCAGCTGGGGTTCTCTGCAAGCTGGAGGCCATAGGGATGGCTAACTTTCCAGGGAGGCATTGCCCCAGTTAGGGAAGGACCCCACTGATCTTCAGATCGCAAGGATAAGCAAGGGGAAGTAACCCTCTGCATAAAGGTGAAGCAAAATGTTGCCCAGCTGCCTCTGTCGAATGCTAGCTTCCTTCTCTCCAGGGAAACTAGACTTCTCCTCTGACAAAATAAAATTGCGACGTTGGACAATCCAGGTGGAGCTGTCAGGGGAGCAGATGACTACGTGCATCTGGACCTCAGAGAAATCTGGCCTGGCGTCAGCAGTACCTGGGTGGCAACTGAAACCGTGCTCAGGGATGAAGTCACTTGGGGGGAGAGTAGACTCTGCGAAGAGGAGCCAAGAATGAGCCCAGCAGAATTCCAGCACTGAGAAGGACTGCTCCGAGATCAGAGCGGGAAGGGAAGAACTGTGAGGCTCCATGAGAGGAGGGTCCAGAGAGGCAGGAGGAAAATCTGGACCGTAGGTCATTTTGGATGGCCGGACATGAGTGTTCTAAGGAAGAAGAGAGTGGTCAGTTGTATTAAATGCCACGGGGAGATCAAGTAAGAAGAAACTGTGAATTATTGTATTTCACAGCATCTGTGTCTACATTGGAGAAATTGAGAGAGAAAGAGAAGTCTAAAGTCTGCAGAGTAAGCTGGTGTACTGGTGACCTGGGGCAGAGCAGATGTTGCAGCTTAAGTCTGAAGGCAGTCAGCCTTGTTTCTCTGGGGACCTCTGTCTTGTCTTTTAAGGCCTTCACCTGGTTAGATGAGGCCCATTCACATTGTGGAGGGTAATCTGCTTTACTCATAGTCTGCTGATTTAAATATTAACCTCATCTGAAGGATACCTTTGCAGCAGCATCCAAATGTCTTTGACTAAATAGTTGGTTACGTCGCCTAGCCAAGTTGCCATAAAATTAGCCATAACGATGGTGCAGGTTGGAGGAGGGTGGGGAAGCTCTGAGATGTTCCTAGAAGAGACGCTGGACCAGAGTGTGTAGTCAGAGAGCCTGGAGTGCCACGGGCCCATCTGAGGGAGGCAATCATGAATTTATGGCCACTCCTGTTTGTCCTCTTGTCTGAGTTCTCTGGCACCATTAGGTCCCTGGCTGCAGAGTCAGAGACAAAGGGGTTTTGATGCAAAAATCAAAACAAAATTGTCTGCTTCATTTTTGGGGAGAAGTTTATCTTTTCACAAGTACGGAGCTCTGTGTGTGTGTGTGTGTGTGTGTGTCCTCATCTGAAAGTCTTTCTTCCCACATGCTGTAGCAGCTCTTGCATCTTGTGCCCCTGTACTGTTATTTGTTACTTTCCCCTTTTCTTAGCCTTTTCTTCACTGGCTTGTCTAACTACGCTTATGTGTCTTAAAGCACATCAAACAGATATTGCTGTAAAAGTCGTAAACATCTACAATAAAACTCCTATTTACCCAGCCCCAACTCTCCCCCAGAGATCCCTGCTTCTTTTTCCATGTTTACTTTCGACAGTCAGACAGGGCAGGTTCTAAGGCTTGAGATAGTTCCCAAGTAGGGGCCGGCCCTGTCACCAAACAGTTAAGGTTCCACAGGCTGCACTTTGGTGGTCTGGGTTTGCGGGTTTGGATCCCAGGTGCAGACCTACACCACTTGTCAGCCATGCCGTGGTGGCATCCCACATACAAAATAGACGAAGATTGGTAACAGTTGTTAGCTCAGAACTAATCTTCCTTAAAAAAATAAAAGATAGTTCCCAAGGTTAGTTTATCAATAACTGACCTACACTAAAATCCAGGGATCATGGCGCCAAATCTTTCTATATGACACTGATTCTTTAAGTTTTATTTAAGAAAAACATTAAATGGGGCCAGCCCAGTTGCACAGTGGTTAAGTCCATGCATTCCACTTTGGTGGCCTGGGGTTTGTGGGTTCAGATCCTGGATGTGGACCTACACACCGCTCATCAAGCCATGCTGTGGCAGCATCCCACATACAAAATAGAGGAAGATTGGCACCTATGTTAGCTCAGGGCCAATCTTCCTCACCAAAAAAACAAACAAACAAAACATTGAACACTATAGATTCATTGATCTTGGAATTGAAAGGTATAAGAAAAAAGGAGAAAGAAAATTGATGAACTGTCCACTCTCTGATGAAGTATTTGGAGCAGTAACTCCCAGGTTTCCTCTTAAATCCTTCGGAGGTATGGGGTGCAGGGGTCAGGGGTCTCTCCTGGCTCTATGGTTTGGACACAATTTTGATCTAGGTTCTGCAACCACCAAAGTACGGGTTAATTTGTAAGAAGAAAAATTTCACCGCGCTCTTATTTCAGATAGAAAAAAATAAAGGTTTTTAAAGGACAAGTAAAGGTTGATATAGGCCAGTTTTCTCTTCCAGTTGAGTTTTGTGATATTTTGACAGAAGTAGGAGGAAAAAAATGACTGAAGGAAGGCTGTGGACACTCCCTTCTCTATTTCTGTAAATTTACCACCGATGTGTGAGTGTTCCAATGCCATAGTGAGTAGCCACGCCTTTCTAGAGCATTCCTTGAAGGAGTCATAATACAATACGTCCAGTCCATCTTGAAACAGTGCCCGAAGGAGAGAATATGTCCTCATTGGCATAACAACATCAAGTTAAAGCTGGATATTTCTTCATTTTGCAAATATCCTAAACCTCAAAAGAAATATAAATAACTGCATAGACACATACAGTTTTCCTTATTATTTCTTAAAGAAACCTCAGTGTGTTAGTATCTGAGTCGTTTGATAATTGACTAATTTATCATGCTTTTGACTGTGAAAATCTCAGTTGTGGCTTAGTAGATACAGATCAAACTGTGGGAGCTACTGTTTTTCCGTCTGAGTCTCAGTTTGTCCGTTTGCAGAATGGAGACAACACGGTGTAACTTCTTCAAGGGCGAGGCCACATAGTAAAGCTATAAAACTGGGGCAAATTGCTCTTGGGGGGACATCGGTCTCATATGCTCACACTATGGTTTGAATGTTTGTGTCTCCCCCAAAATTCATCTGTTGAAACCTAACCCGCAAGGTGATAGTATTTGGAGGTGGGGCTTTTGAGAAGTGAGTCGGTCATGGGGGTGGTGCCCTCAAGAATGGGGTCAGTGCACTTACGGATGCTGGCGAGAAAGCTGCCTGGTCCCCTTCCACCACTGAGCTTGCAGCACAAAGATGACTGTCTCAGTGGTGGGTTCTCACCAGACATGGAATCTGTTGGTACCTTAATCTTGGACGTCCCAGTTTCCAGACCTGCAAGGAATGAATCTCTGTTGTTTACAAGCCACCAGCCTGTGATGTTTTGTCATAGCAGCCTGGGGGACCAAGGAAACTTGTGACTGACAGCGGCTGGCAGTGAGAGCTTTTGTGTGTTGGGCGAATCTGAGCCCCACGCTTATGGCAGGGCTGAGTAGTGGCTCTTTGTGGTGTGACATGGACTCTGGGTCCAAATTTCCCCCAGCGAGGGATTGGGGCAGTGTAGGACGGTGAACGAGTGTGACGCTGGGTGGGGGTCGTGGACCCTAGCCACTGTCCTGGGCCACCACCTGCCCTACCCAATAGACTAGAAGCCGCCTCAGCCCCTTCTCCTGGGTATCAGGGAGTCTGGAGCATCTCAGGGAAGGAAGGAAGAGGCGCTCTGTCCCCAACGCTGCACTTCAGAAATACGGAGTTTATTTTCAGAACTTCTCAACTTCTTTTCTTAAAGCTTTGGCCGCAATACGTTTTTGTTCCCGTTTGAGTGCTGTGCGCTGCTGTTTTGTTGCTTTCATTCTTTTACTAAAATAAATTGTCTTTCAAAATATTTACTGATGCAAACATTCATCAGATTCAGCGTTGAAACGTGAGTAGAACAAACAGAAAAGGAACAAGAAGCCCTTGGGATAGTTTCCAGGCCAGGTGCTGAGCTCCTCCTTGATGAGATGATGTGATTATTTCCTAACTTGCGTGTCTCCCCAGTGGCCTGTGAGGTCTCGCAGGCAGATGCCCAGCCTCATGCATCTCTGCCCGTCTGAATAAATCTATAGAAGCACACGTGGGACTTGTGGGCTGAAAACTACAAAGTAACTTACTTTTTGTTTCATTCATTTTCTCTTTTCCCCCCCAGTTTCATTGATTTCTACTCTTTATTAATTTCTTCCGTTGGCTTGCTTTGGGTTTATTTGTTCTTAAGGAGGGAGTTTAGATTATTGATTTGAGCTTTTTCTTCTTTTTTTAAAATATGGGCATTTAGTGCTGGGATTCTTCTCTCTTAGCACTGCTGTAGCTTTGTCACGCAAATTTTCGTATGCTGTTCTTTCATTTTCATTCGCTTCAATGCATTTTTTAAATTTCCCTTTGACCCATGGATTATTTGGAAGTGTGTTATTTAGTTTCCAAGTGTTTGGAGATTGTCCTGTTATCGATCAGTTACTGACTTCCTGTTTGATTCCCCTGTGGTTGGAGAACACACTTTGTATGATTTCCTTTCTTCTAAATTTATTTTACGCTTGTTCTGTGGCCCAGGATATGGTCCATCTTGGTGTATGCTTTGTGAGCATTTGAGAAGAATGTGAATTCCTCTGTTTTATGATGGTGTGTCCCACAAATGACAGTTAGATTCTGTGAGTTGATGGTGGTGTTTAATTCTTCTCCATCCTTGCCGGTCCTCTGTCTGGTTGTTCCATCAATAGTTATGAAAGGATTGTTAAAGTCCCCAAGTATAATTCTGGACTTGTCCATTCCCCTTTCAGTGCTATCAGTTTTTCCTCCACATTTGCATTAATGTAGGGTGGATGCCCATTAAGCAGTCTATGCCTTATGGATGGATTGACCTTTTATCATATGTAATGTTTCTCTTTTCCTCTATCCCTTTTCTTTGTTCTGAAGTTTACCTTATCTGATATTAATATAGCCACATTTGCTTTCTTTTGATTGATGTTTGCATAATGTATTTTTCCAACTCTTACTTTCAACATGCCCATCTCATTATATCTGAGTGAGTTTCTTGTAGACAGCATATAGTCGGGTCATATTTTTTTAATCCACTCTGCCATCATTAACTGGAATGTGGAAGGATAAATAACGACATGGAAAAATTTAAAAAATACTGTTAAATTTTAAAAAGCAAATGAAAATCTATGTTTAGAATGATTCCTTTAAAAATATTTGAAATGGTGCATATTAGATCTTAGCTCCACTAGTATCAAGATGTGTAAACTTCGACCAATTACTTGACGTATTTATGCTTCAGTTTTCTTGTCTGTAAGATGGGACAGTGATAGAATTTACTTCATAAAGTTTTTGTGAGGCAGTAATGAATTAATATACACCAAGAGTTTAGAACAGTGCCTGGCACAGTAAGTGATACATGAAAGTCAATTATTATCACTACTATTATTGAAAGGTACTAGAAGTTGTATATCAAGATGTCAACAATAATTAGAATTACCTAGGTGTAAGATTTCAAGGTGTTTATTTCTTTTTGTGCTCATTTTTATTTCTAAAGTTTTTACAAACAAAATTAATAAGAAAAAGTGTTTTAAATAAAATAAACATGCGTATATATACACCAACATTTTAGAGAAATATTGGTAAAGGTTATAAAATTGTGCATGTATGTTGGAAAAGTAAGAGAAAATCCGTCACTCATAGACCTTAAAGGTTGACTCAGCAATCCTTATCACGCCTCTCTAGCCCCTCCTGTTTTTTCAAATCAATGTTTGTGCATAGTATCTGATTGAATATGCAGAGCGTATACTTATTAATCTTGCTTTCCCACAACATGTTGTACATATATTTTAATGTTGTTAGAAAGTATGCACTTCATATTTTACATCAGAAAATAGCAATTTATGAAGTGCATGTAATGTACATGGCACAAAACACGTAGACTTATTTCTATTATTGCAATCTTTGGATACTTCTAATCAGAACTTCTATAATTATCTTATACCTTTAGCTCTTTTTGCATTTTGAATTATTACAGAAGTGAGATTATTGGCCTAACTATAAGACTGAAAAAAAAGCTGTGGAATTTATTGCCAAATTTCTTTCCAGTGTCTCTATCAATTTATCCCGCCTCCAGGAAAAGTAGGAGAGTCCTGATTTTGTCACATCCTCCGAGAGCATTGGACATCTTTTTAAATCTGTTGCTAATTGTTAGGTGGAAAACTGGTAACTTGTTATTATTTACATTTCTCTTTTTCCTATGAGGTTGAACTTTTGCCCAACACATTAGTTTACACGTAGTATTTCTTCTTTTGTAAATCTCCTGCCAACAGCCATTTATCTTAATGTTTTTCTTATCGATTGGCACACGCTCTGTTAATAAGTGCATTTAACCTTGTCCTGTTTTCTGCAAACATTTTTCAGTCTAAGTCTTTATATTTTGGTTGCTTTTTATGTACAGAAATTTTTAATTTTTTGTAGTCAAATCCTTTAATATTTTCCTTCGTTCTTTCTTGCATTACTGCTGGATTTAGAAAATGATGTTTCCTTACAAGCTTTGAAAAATGTCATTCTGTTTTCTTCTACTTTTTTCATTGATATTTTTCAAGGAAAATACTTAACTTTTTAATCTGTTTAAAGTTTATCTTGATGAGTTGAGGGGGTGGCAGGCAAGTCTTTTAAATGAAGAAAGAAGAATAAAAACCTGGTGAGAACGTGACGTGAAATGAGTGAAAGAAGTGTCTGCCAGTCAGCTCTCTGAGGGGCTGTTTCATTTCATTGCAGATGCGCTGGCCCAAGTTCAGAGAATAATGCCTAGGACGACAGACGGATCACAGTCCCTGTTATGAGAAATGGCTTGAAGACTGAATGATGGCTGTTTGAAAATGTGTGGATGCTTGTCAACCTGCTGTCCAGTGGTTAAGAACTCACACTCTGAGGACACGGGGACCTGGATTCGTGTCCCAGCTTTGCTACTTACGAGAAATGTGCTTTAGGAAAAGAGGCAGATGCCGGTGAAGCCCAACTTCTTCGTCTGTTAAATGGGAATAATAACAGTACCAACCTCATAGTTATGGCATAACAAAGATCGAATGAGAAAATGCAGGTGGGCGTTTAGTAACATGCTTGGCTCAGAGACGGTGCTTGGCAGAGACTGATTGTCGGTAGCATTAATTTTGGTTTTTATTCTTTTCTTTTTTTCTTTTTGCTGAATAAGATTAGCCCTGAGCTAGCATAGGTGCCCATCTTCCTCCGCTTTATATGTGGGATGCTGCCACAGCATGGCTGATGACTGATGTGTAGGTCCATGCCCAGGATCCTAACCGACGAACCCTGGGCCGTCAAAGTGGAGTGTGTGAACCCAACCACTATGCCACCAGGCTGGCCTCCTTTCTTCTGTTTTGTACAAGCCCAAAGAAGAGAGTAAGGATGAGGAAGGACAAGTTTTTGCCTGTGTGAACCAGGATTTCCTGAGATTCTGGGCCCTTTCGGGAGATAACGTTTCTTTGTTGTGGAATGCTTTCAGACAATGGCTGGAAGGACTGAGGCTTCCCCTGAACGGCCCCACGTGTGGTTTTCACGATTCTTTGATGCTGTCACTCTGTGAGGCCTTCGCCTGGGGCCCTGCAGAGCAGTGTGTGGGATGCACTCTTCCTGCCCCTGCGTTCCCTGGGCATGTTAGCTCAGGGATAGAAATGAAACTGAGGCCTGGACCAGCCAGTGCAGGGCACCGAATGCTAACTCGCTTGTCAACACGGCAGGTGTTTCTGAAGAGAGGAGGATAGGATGCAACCTGTGCTCTGGGAGGAGGATCCAGAGCGGATGCCTGGGGACAGAGCTGAGGCCGAGGGATGCAAAGGAGGTGATTCCACTGCTGCGTGTGGGAAGCCTTGAAGACTGAGGGGCGAGGGCAGAAGTGGGGACTCCTGGCAGGTCTGAGACAGAATGAGGAGGAGACCTGGTGGGAATGGACCACGTTTGCCTGGGGGCAGGTGTGCGCTTGTCGTCAAAGATAAACAAAGCGGGACGCTAGCTGAAGTGGTGAAAACAGATTGCATTCAGTAACTACTGACAGCGGGGGAAAGAGTTTGTGCAGAGGTGTCCAGGCGTTTTAAGGCAGAGTTGGGGGGTAGGATGGGGGAGTGTGTGGGGCTCCAGTGGGGAAGTAAACGATTACAAACAGCAGGAAAGAGGGTTGGTGGATGTCTGACTGGGGCAGCAGGGTCTGCTGGCTGGCAATTCCCTAATTCAGGATGCTATCCTCCCACAGAGGCTGGGCTTCAGAGGCTGGGAAGGCTCAGTCGTTTCTGGGGATTACGTGTCGAAGAAATGCCTTCAGGTCCTTGAGAAAAACACTTCTGAGTTGCAGGAGATAAATATATATATATCTGAAAGGGATTGAGAAAGGATTTACAATTGTAAGCTTTTATTTTTTTTTAGTAAATGCTCTAAGAAAGGGGGTTGGTGGGGAGCCTCGGGTCAGGTGTCGGCTAGAACAAATGTAAATTCTTTGGACAGCCTTGAGCTTTTTCAGACAGGAGCTCACAGGAGGCTCAGGCATCCCAGGGATGGGGCCTTGTGGAAGCCAAGCTCAGTTGGTCAAACCTCTCAGCACAGGGGTTTGGATGGAGTCACTGTGTGACGAGAATTCTTTTGTGGATCTGTTACAGCACCAAAGTGGGTTCCCTCCTGGCGAGTTAAATCAGACTCTCCACCAGAAGTAGTTTTCTCACAAAGTAAAGTGTACTTGCGGCCAATAGGAAACCAGGAGGAATCATTTCCAGAGTCATGGCGTCCAATCCAAACAACGGGAAGCAGGGACATTTATTTGGGATGACGAATGAATATTCAAAAGGGAGAGGTGGGTATTCGCTTGCAGAGCCTCATTTGGAAAACGAGCTTCCACATACACTACAGGTTACCGTAATGAGGCCCAGCTCCTCCTGGAGAGACCTTAGCATTAAAAATAAGGCAGAGGTCACAGGCATAGTGCTTGTGTGAGGCTTGATCTGATTCAGGGAGGTTGGTGATTGCATCTCCTTAACATAACAAAAGGAAAAAAAAAGCAATTTGGAAGGACAGTTAAACGCTTCCAACCCACCCTTGAGTTCTTTGGGGTCACTAGTCATTCCAGTTCTAGTGTGTCAGGGGCCCTCAGCTCTCTGCACAGGGCCTACGCCAGCACGGAAGAGCTGGAATGCTGGGTACCACTCCTCGTTCTGTAATTCATGAGTGGGATATACCTTGCTTCTCTCGTGTCATGATGATCAAAAGGGATAATGTTTGTGAAAGGACTTGGCAATTGAAATAGCTATTTCAGAGAATCACCATTGAGAACTTGGAGCCCTCTGTGTTGTGGATTTATGTAACAGCATCAATGGCCAGGTTCTTCAAGGGAGGGTCTCTGAAGGGGAGGCTACCAGCCCTCCTTTAGAATTCCCTTTGTAAAGCGGTTACTTTCAACTGACTGCATCCTGCTTTCCTTCACTTTGGCCTTTTCTTTTTGACTGGCCTTCTCAACTTAAGGCATTGCCACCTGAAATCCATCAACGGCAAAGAAAATGCTTTAAAAACAATTCTAAGTATGCTCAAAGTGTGACCAACATTATTTATTATTTTTCATTTTAAAAGCTTTTTGGTATTAGTCTAGGAAAAAAGAAAAATAGAGTTTAATATTTCTCACTACTTTTCTGTCCTGTATCCACGAGATACGTCCCTTGGAAAACATTCGGTTCTCTGACAAAGGCTGTGACTTGATTTCCCACTTTATAGAACTGAAGGCAATAGTCAGCTAATGTACTAGTTTATCAACTTCTGAGCTTAATTAATGCGAAACACCTTTTGAATTTGGATGAAAACACTAGTCGGAGTTTTTCTTTTACTTTGTGCTCAATTTGCTCTCCCCAGGGGGCCAGTTGCTAACAGATTTTTGAGAGAAACGCTAGGGAGCAGTCTCCTCTCTTTCCGTTACGCCTTCATCTTTTCAAAGTGCTTTTCGTGATCTTTGATCTTCGCGACAAACTGGAGAACTTGTTGGAGCGAGGGCGAATGTGCCAGGTGCACAGAGGGGTAAACCAGGGCCCAGGAATGTTCTGTGCTGTTAACTGGAGGGCCACAGTTACCGCGGCCCCTGTCAAAGGGTGGCAGTTCCTGAATAGACCACAGCGGGGGTGGGACATTGTAAATCTAGCACAAAGTCATAGTCAAGCTTTACAAGTCCAGCTAAAGGCTGTGGGCATCCGTGCTTTGGGATGATAAATGAGATGATGACTCAGCGTTTAATAGTACATAAAGAAAAAAACCTTTCTTTTGAAGAATTTAGAACTAGGATGGTCTCTTCTAGTGTCGGGATATGTTTCTGTTTATTTGGAATAGCTTTATCGAGATGGATGGGGCTCAGGGCAGGCTGCCCCAAGAGGCACCACTCCTGTATGTGGATTATTTCGAGCTGAAGACAATAAAGGCTCAGAAGACTCAGGAAGAACACTTGACCTCCCCCCAAACTGCCTAAAAGAATTTAACCTTGAAGGCCTGTTCTAGGAAGGAGCTGATACCTGAGATAGCTATAGCGTGATGCAAAATAGGTATGATAGAAAGGCACCAACAAGCCCGTTTTTTGGCCCAGCAAAAATTAGCAAACATTTGCATTTCCATCTCCATGTGAGTTGTCTTCCTTCCCTCTGAAGTCCCAAACCACTACCCACAATGTCCTCCTTTGCCTTTAGCTGAAGATAACGTTTAAGCTGGCAGCTGGGCCATTTTGTTGAGTTGCTCAGTATTCCTGGGTTTCTCCCATGTATACATGTAGTTAAACTTGTTTGATTTTCTCCTGTTCTTCTGTCTCATGTCAATTTACTCTGCAGCCTTGCCAGAAGGACCTAGAGTGGGTAGAGGAATTCTCTTTGTCCCCTACAAGATACATATTCCATATGAGTTACAGATTTAAGGTTTACAATTTAATGGTTTTTAGTGTAGTCACAGATGTGTGAAACCATCACCACAGTCCATTTTAGAATATTTTTGTCACCTGAAAAAGAATCTCCACACCCTTTAACTGTCACTCTCTTATTACCCCGGCCCTAAACTACAAATAATCTACTTTCTGCCTCTATACTAGATTTTCATATGAGTGGAATCATATAATCTGTTGACTTTTGTGACTGGCTTCTTCCATTCGGCATAATGTTTTCAAGCCCCATCCAAGTTGTTGTGTGCATAGGTATTTCATTCCTATTTATGGCTGAATAATATTCCATTGTCTGGGGACATCACACTTTGTTTCTCCATTCATCAGTTGTTCGGTATTTGGGTTGTTTCCATCTTTTGACTGTTATAAACAACATTCATATTATGAATGCCATAAATTTTTATGTACATGTTTCTGTGTGTACACGTGTTCTCATTTCTATTGATTAAATACCTGGGAGCAGAATTGCTGGGTCGTATGATAATGCTATGTTTGGGGAACTGCTAGACTGTTTTCCAAAGTGGCTTCATCATTTTACATTCCTGCCAGCAACGTACGAGGGCTCCCATTTCTCTACATCCTGAAAAGCACTCATTATATGACATTTTAGTTCTAGCTATCCAAGTGGATGGGAAGTGGCATTTCATTGTGGTTTTGGTTTTGATTTGTATTTCCTTGATGACTGATGATATGAGCATTTTTTCATGTGCTTATTGGCCATTTGTATATCTTCATTGGAAAAACGTCAATTCAGATCCTTTGCCCATTATTTTTGTTTTTTGTCTTTATTATTGAGTTGTAAACGTTTTTTGTGTATTCTAGATACAAGTACCTTATCAGATATATGATTTATAAATATTTCCTCCCATTCTGTAGGTTAAATTTTCACTTTCTTGACGGGGTCTTTGAAGCAAAAAACTTTTTAATTTTGATGAAGTCTAGTTTATTCATTTTCTTTCGTTGTTCATGCTTTGGATCTTATATTGAAGAATCTATTGTCAAATCCAAGGTCAGAAAGATATACCCCTGTGTTTTCTTCTAAGAGTTTTATAGTTTTAGCTCTTATACAGGTCTTTGATCCACTTTGAGTTGATTCTGGTGTGAAGTAAGAGCATATCTTATTTTTTTGCATGTGGATATCCAGTTGTCTTAGCACTCTTTGCTGAAAAGGCTATAGTCATGCATTGCTTAATGACGGAGGCACATGCTGAGAAATGCATCATTAGGCGATTTTGTTGTTGTGGGAACATAATAGGCTGTACTGAAGGGGAATAAAATCTCAGGAAGTGAACAATCACCTTAGCATAACATGATGTAGGTGGTAGACAGGGAGGAACCTAGAAAAGCTTATATTTTGGGCTGCCCTCTGTGTTCTTCTCTTTCTTCATTGCCAAACAAACACTTGTTTTCCAAACATTTTCTCCTTTCCACCTACCTGTGAATTTCCTTCCTTCCATTTGAAATCCCTGACTCTCCCCACTCCCAACATCTTCTTTTGTTTTTAACTGAGAATGGCATTCAAGGTCAAGGCTTTGGCCATTTTGGCGAGTTACTTGGTTTTCCTGGATTTCTTCCATGTATACATGTTATTAAAATTTTGCTTGTTTTTCTCATGTTAATCTGTCTCATGTCAACTTAATTCTTAGACCAGCCAGAATAATCTGGAAGGGTAGAAGAAAATTCCTTCCTCTCCTACAGCACTCACACAAACCTGGATGGTATAGCCTACTACACATCTAGGCTCTATGGTACTAATCTTATGGGACCACCGTTGTATATGTGGTCCATCATTGACCAACACAGTTATGTGGTGCAGGGCTGTATTCATTCCCCATTGAATGCTCTTGGCATTCTTGTTAAAAATCAGTTGATTATAGATGTATGGGTTAATCTTTTGGCTCACAGTTCTAGTCCTTGGATGTATATATCTATCTTCCTGTCAATAGCACAATGTCTCAATTACCATTCTTTTCCAGTAGGTTTTGAAATCAGGAGGTATGAGTCCTAGTTTCATTTTTCAGAATTGTTTGGCTATTTTGGGTCCCTTCAATTCCATACAAGTTTTTGAATCAGCCTGTCGATTTCTACAAAGCCATCAGTTAGGATTCTGATAGGGATTATGAGGAACCTGTAGATCAGTTTGGGGATTATTATCATCTTAATAGTAAGAATTTGTTTCATGAACATGTGATACTTTTCCATTTACTTAGATCTTTAATATCAACAATGTTTTACAGTCTTCAGAGTATAAGTTTTGAACTACTTTTGTTAAATTTATTCCTAAGTATTTTATTCTTTTTGATGCTATTGTGAATGGAATATTTTTCTTAATTTCATTTTCAGATTGTTAATTCATAAATATATAAAAACAATTTTTTTAAATATTGAGCTTATATCCTGCAACCTTGCTAAACATGTTTATTAGTTCCAATAATTTTTAATGGGTTTCTTAGAATTTTCTATTTATACCATCAGATAATGTCATCTGTGAATAGAGAATTTTACCTCTTCCTTTCCAAACTAGATGCCTTTTATTTTTCTTGCCTAATTGACTTGGCTAGAACCTCTAGTACAATATTGAATGGAAGTGGGGAGAGCAGACATTCTTGTCTTATTCCTGACCTTAGGAGGAAAACGTCCAGTCTTTCACTATTAAGTTTGATATTAGCTGTGGGCTTTTTGTAGATGCCCTTTATCAGGTTGAGGAAGTTTCTTTCTATTTCTAGTTTGTTGAGTATTTTTATTGTAAAAGGTATCAGATATTGTCAAAGGCTTCTTCTGCATCTATTGAAATAATCATGTCATTTAAAATTTTTGTTCTATTGAAATCATGTATTAAGTTGATTGATTTTTCAGATGTTGAACCAATCTTGGGTTTCTTGGATGAATCCCACATGGTCATATTACATAATAATTTCAATAGGCTACTGGATCTGATTTGTTGGTGTTTTGTTGAGGCTTTTTACATCTAAATTCATAAGAGATATTGGTCTGCAGTTTTATTTTCATATCTTTGTCTGGTTTTAGTATCAGGTTAATACCAGCCTCATAAAATGAGTTAGAAAGTGTTCTCTCCTCCTCTATTTTTTGGAAGAGTTTGTGGAGAGTTCATATTAATTCTTCTTTAAATATTTGGTAGAATTTGCTAGTAAAGCCATTTGGACTTGAGCTTTGCTTTGTGGGTGTTTTTTGATTACTGAGTCTTTATCTTTACTTGCCAAAATTCTATTCATTTTGTCTATTTCTTCTTGAGTCATTTTCAGTCATTTTCATCCTTCTTTCTTAATACAGGCATTTACAACTATAAATTTTCTTCTAAGAATTACTTTCAGCATCTCCTAAGTTTTGGTGTGTTCTGTCTTCGTTTTCATACATTTGATTTCTTCTTTGACCCATTGGTTGTTCAGGAATGTGTTGTTTAATACGCACATATTTGTGAGTTTCCCAGATTTTGTCTTGCTATTGATTTCTAATGTCATTCCAATGTGGTTGGATAACATACTTTTTGTTAACCTTTCAATTTACTGAGTTTTGTTTTATGGTACAGCCTGTGGTCTATCCTGCAGAATGTTCCATGAGGCCTTGAGAAGAACGTACATTCCGTTGTTATTGGGTAGACCGGTCTATAGATGCCCTTTGGGTCTAGTTGGTCTATAGTCTTACTAAGTCTTCTATTTCTTGTTGATCTTCTGTCTAATTCTATCCATTATTGAAAGTGGGGTATTGAAGGTTGCAAATATTATTGTTAAATTTTCTATTTCTCCCTTCATTTCTGTCAGTTTTTACTTCATGTATTTTGATGTTCTGTTATTATGTGCATATATATTTATAATTGGTATGTCTTTCTTGATGGTTGACTCTTCTATCATTATGAACCATCCCTCTTTATCTATAGTAACATTTTCTTTTTTAAAGATTGGTACCTGAGCTAACATCTGTTGCCAATTTTCTTTTATTTTCTTCTTCTTCTCCCCAAAACCCCCAGTACATAGTTGTACATTCTAGTTGTAGGTCCTTCTGGTTGTGCTATGTGGGATGCTGCCTCACTGTGGCTTGATGAGTGGTGCCATGTCCATGCCCAGGATCTGAACCAGCGAAATGCTGGGCTGCTAATGTGGAGCACATGACTTTAACCACTCAGCCATGGGGCCAGCCCACATTGTTTGTTTTAAAGTCAGTTGTGTGTAATATCTGTATAGCTACTCCAGTTTTCCTGTAGTTTCTCTTTTAGTGATATATCCTTTTCCATGCTTTTACTTTCAATCTATTTGTATCTTTGAATCGAAAGTGTGTCTCCTGTAGACAGGATATGTTTAGATCATGATTTTCTTTTAGCCAATCTAACAATTTTGTCTTTGGATTGTATAATATTTTACATTTAATGTTATTATTGGTATAGTTGAATTTACATCTGCCATTTTACTTTTTGTTTTCTATATGTCTCATGTCTTTTTTGTTCTGCTCCTCCTTTACTGTTTTCTTTTGCATTAAGTGAATATTTTATAGTGTATCATTTTAATTGCTCAGGGCAAATCTTCCTCAGGAAAAAACCTGAAAAACCAAATACCAGAGCACTCTATAATTTTGTGTGCATACATTAAGGGATGCAGTGGGATCTGATAGCCTTCTTCAATTTCTCCTGCCTAAGAGACTGGTAATAGTCCTTGGACCACCAGTGCAAGCCAGGGAACATCCACAAAACTGATTACATCTTTAAAGGAAAGGAAAAGTCAAATGATTATCTCAATCAGACATCAGAATGTTCTTTGAGTAAGTTCCGTATCCATTTCCAATAAAAATAACTTAAAAACTGGACATAAAATCATGTTCTAAATGATATTTCACCTATCTTAAAGGTACCATAAATTGGCAATACATTTCAAAGCCTTAAAAATGTGCTTATCTTTTGCCTCAACAATCCCATTTCTAAGAATTGATCTAAAGTATAATCCAGAAACGTACACAGTATTTCTTTTTCAAAGGTGTTATCTGTAATACTAAAAATTGTGCACGACCTCCATATTCAACATTTTTCCCTTAGATCTTGGCAGTACAGCCGGAAAAAATGATCACTGTTCAGCCTTTGGAAATCACATCATGGTGCAAGGATTATTAAACTTTTTCTGCAAAGGGCCAGATAGTAAATATTTTAGGCTTTGGGGCCATACGGTCTCTAATTTGATTTTGCTTTTGTAGTAGGAAAGCAGCCGTAGACAATACGTAAACGAACGAGTGTGGCTATGTACCAATAAAACTGTAGTTATGGACCCTGCAGTTGGAATTTCATACCATTTTTCTTGTGTCATGAAATCATCTTCTTTTGATTTTTTCTCCCAACTATTTAAAAATGTAAAAAACATTCTTAGCTCACAGGCTGTATGAAAACATGCAACAGGCAGGATTTGACCCCTGCAATAGAGGAATATTCTCTAATAGCAAATACATTTATCATCTATCAAAGCTAAAAATAAGTTATGAAAAAAAATATATGAATCATCATCCTCATTTTCTAAGTAAAAATTAAACACTGTTCTAGGGCCTGGGCTGGTGAGGGAGGAAGTCAGGACCTGCCTCTGGAGAGCAGGGTCTATGAGTGAGAATCAAATGGTGGCAAAGTTGACATAAGTGGAGGCTTAGTAAGTATGTGAACTTTGCTCTTTCTTCTCTGGATCCTGCCAGGGTCATGAGGAAATGCCCAGACTAGCCTCCTAGAGGGATGTGAGACACATAGGAGAGCCAAGATGTCCCAGTCAAGACTATCTTGGACCAGCCAGGCACCAGCAACCCGCCAGCTGAATCCCAAAGGACCACTGGCCCCAAATGAGATCGTCTAAGCCCAGTGCAGATCAGCAGAACTGCTCCCTGATTGGTAGACTTGTGAGAAGTAATGAACGGATGTTGTTTTCAGTCTTTATGTTTCGGGGTGGTTGGCTGTGCCTCAGTGTTATCCCCGAATCGGACAGTATTGAGTGATGGTACTGAAATCTAAATCTGTGCATGAGCCAACAGGACGAATCGGACAGGAGGACCGAGGGGAGAGGCGGTGGTGTGGTCCTGGGGAAACGAGCTCAGAGCAGAGGGTAGCACTCCACGCCTGGGCTGCGGGCAGCCCTAATCCCGGGGCCACTTTTTATCTGGTCCCCATGGCTACACGCCACCTTGTTAATACTCTTTCAATTACCAGGAAATGCCCTTGCCAGCCAGAACAGGTTGTTCAGGAGACAGACCATGCTTATCCACAACTCCCTTTGCTGAGAAAGAACCATGGCAACTTCCCAGGCATTGTGGTTGCAGCCATCTTCACTATTGGTTTTGGGTGCTAATTGGAATTTGGACCCATATCCTTAAGTGTATTCTTTACATTTTCTTCTAGAAGAGTTAGGGGCTCTTATGTAAATGAACGTCCTTGGGCTTATCACAAATACGTTGGAATTCCTAAGATGGATATGCATATTAGGGCCACATCTGATCCTAGACCATTTTGACTCAGTCAGAAATGGTACTTTTTACCGTTTGTATCTGAAGGGGACCTCTGGCAATGCTTCATATACACATGTAAGGAGCTCAGTAGCTTGAAATTACCTTGGCGAGTATAGAACTTGTTTCCTGCCTTTTGATGAAATCTTTTCTATCCAGAATCTACAATCGATTATGGGATTCTCACCTGCTGAGTAGAAATAACTTTAAATCCTTCACTTTTGCCCGACGCTTTGCAAAACCCCTTCACATAGATTACTGCATTCATTCTCGTTATAACCCTATGAGGTACATATTAGTATTCACATTTATATAAGAAACTGGAGATAAGAGTGGAGAATAACTTATTCCAAGTTCAAGTTCATTAAGTGGCAGAAGTGGCACACAAAACCCAGGTGGTTTGATTTGAAACCCAATCCTTCTCTGTGACAGCGTAGCTTTCTCCCTGAGCATGTCTTCTTAGGTTAGCTGTATATGAGTGATTTAACTAATTTTCTCCTTCCAAGGCAGAGGGGCTGTTTACTCCAGAGCATCACTTACTATTTCCGGGAATCCTAGCTACAGAACAAGTGGGAAGATTTGTTGCTTGTTAGGCAGTTGTTCAAACATCTTCAAAGCTCATCTGTGTACTGTGGGGAGGTGATTTAGATGTGTCAATCTGGAATTATACTCTGGAGGCCCTTCCTAGAATGTGTGCTAACTAAATTGTGGAAATATCTAAATCCTTCTTACTTTTACTTCCTTCTATGTTCCCTACTTCTTTCAATGGCATCATCATTCTTCTAGTCCCCTAGGACTCTTTGCCGCTTTTTACTTTTCCTCTCGTCTCCATTGATGGCATCTAACAAATGCTGCATCTAACCATATGCCAAGCCATGTGGGTCCCATCACCGTGACATCACTGATCTCTTTTCCATTTCCTCCATTCCCAAGAAGATGGTCCTGTGAAGCCCCTTGCCGTCTTCTACAGAGACCACCCAGTGAGCAATCACATGGGACTCTCTTTCCTTCTTCTCTCCATCTCACGTCCTTATTGTGAATTGCCCCCAGGTTTACCTTTGGAAGTAACAAATAGAAATGGCAAGCAATAGTATATATTGGAGTATATGAGGAAGTCATTTGGTGTAAACCTAATTCGGCCTGACTTTGTTTTTTCCAAAAGGGCGTGACCGTGGCCATTGAGCATGCATTGCATATCTACTTTAAACATTTACTATGGCAAGAACAAATGGCCTTAAGATAAAGATGCAACTTCCCCCCACGTTGGCATTTCCTTAGGGATAAGCATCTTCCCTTAGGCTAGGAACTGATTGCTGTGCTCACCTTTGACCACCCAGCTCACCTGTGACCACCCAGCTGGAGACAACAGACCGGCCACCCTGCTGTGTCCACTGAGACAGCAGACCTACTACCTGCTGTGTCCATCAATCGCTGTGCCGACAAAGCAGTCTCGTGACTATTGTAAAAGGGACATTTCAATCATATGTGAAACATCCTGTTTGGGGGTATATAACCACTCTGTGCACCCCACTTCTTCGGTGCCCTTTCTTCCTTTAGGAAGAAAGGCCCTGGGCCACGGTCCTCACATTTTAGCTCAGAATAAACTCACCCGAATTTTCATTTCTAGATTGGTTTTGGATTATTTTTGTCGACAGAAGCAGAGTTGTATCATTCCTCTGTTTATAGAAATCTTCTGTGGCTCACCACTGCTTACGAATAAAATACTACCTATAAGTAGCCTTTCTAGGATTTTTTACACTTTTAAATAGATTTTATTTTTTGGAACAGTTTTAGTGTCACAGTCATATTGAGCAGAAAGTACAGAGAATTCCCATGTACCCCTGCCTGCTCCATGCACAGCCACCGGCCCTATAAACACTGCCCACCAGAGTGGTCCATTTGTTGCAACTGATCAAGCTACAGTGACACATCATTATCACCCAACGTCCATAGTTGACATTAGGGTTCCCTCTTGATGTTTGTGATGGTTAATTTTACGTGTCATCTTGACCGGGCTAAGGGATGCCCAGATAGGTGGTAAAACATTTCTAGGTGTGTCTGTGAGGGTGTTTCCAGAAGAGATTAGCATTTGATTCAGTAGACCAAATAAAGAAGATCCACTCTCAGCCTCCATCATCATGTGAGCCAATTCCTGTAATAAATCTCCTTTTATGTATCGGTATATCTTCTTGGTTTTGTCTCTTTGGAGAACTCTGACTAATACAGCGTTGTGCATCCTCTGGGGTTGGACAAATGTATAATGACATGTATCCATCATTATAATATCATACAGAACAGTTTCAGCATCCTAAAAATCCTCTGTGTTCACTGTATTCACCTCTCACTCCCCACAGCCCTTGGCAACCACTGATGTTTTCACTGTCTCCATAGTTCTGCCTTTTCCAGAATGTCGTATAGTTGGAATCATACAGTATATAGCTTTTTCAGATTGAATTCTTTAGTAATAAGCATTTAATTTTCCTCCACGTTTTTTCGTGGATTGATATCTCCTTTCTTTTTAGTGCTAAATAATATTCCGTTGTCTGGATGTATCACAGTTTATTCAGCCACTCACCTACTGCAGGACATCTTGGTTGCTTCCAAGCTTTGGCAATTATGAATAAAGCTGCTATAAACATTTGCTTGCAGATTTTTGTGAGGACATAAGTTTTCAACTCCTTTGTGTAAATACCAAGGAGTGTGATTGCTGGATCATATGGTGAGAGTGTGTCTAATTTTGTAAGAAATTGCCAAATTTTCTTCCAAAGTGGTTGTACCATTTTGTATTCTTACCAGCAATGAATGAGAGCTCCTGTTACTCCACATCCTCACCAGCATTTGGTGGTGTCAGTATTCTGGATTTTGGCCATTTTAATAGGCACATAGTGGTATCTCATTGTTTTAATTTGCATTTCCCTGAGGACATATGATGTGGAGCGTCTTTTCATATGCCTATTTTCTATTTATACATCTTCTTTGGTGAGGTGTCTTTTAAGATCTTTGGCCCATTTTTTTAATATGGTTGTTTGTTGAGTTTTAAGAGTTCTTTGTATATTTTGGATAACAGTCCTTTATCAAATGGATCTTTTGCAAACATTTTCTTCCAGTCTATGGCTGTCTTCTCATTCTCTTGACTGCATCTTTCACAGAACAGACATTTTTTAATTTTAATGAAGTCTACCTTATTAGTTCTTTCATGGATCATGCCTTTGGTGTTGTATCTAAAAAGTCATCATGCTACCCAAGGTCATCTAGGTTTTCTCCTATGCTATCTTCTAGGAATTTATAGTTTTGCATCTTACATTTAGGTCTATAATCCATTTTGAGTTAATTTTTGTGAAGGATATAAAGTCTGTGTCTAGATTCTTCTTAAAATTTTTTTTTTTTGCATGTGGATGTCCAGTTGTTCCAGCACCATTTGTTAAAAAGACTATCTTTGCTCCATTGTATTGTCTTTGCTCCTTTGTCAAAGACCAAATGACTATATTTACGTGGGTCTATTTCTGGCCTCTCTATTCTTTTCCATTGATCCATTGGTATATTATTTCAGTATACCATACTCTTTAGATTACTGTAGCTTTAGGATAAGTCTTGAAGTTGGGTAGTGTTGGTTCTCTGATTTTATCCTTCTCTGTCAATATTGTGTTGGCTATTCTGGGTCTTTTGCCTCTTTGTATAAACCTTAGAATCAGTTTGTTGATTTACATAAAACAACTTGCTGAGATTTTCATTGGGATTGCATTGAACCTATAGACCAAGTTGGGAAGACTGACATCTTGATAATATTGAGTCTTCCTATTTGTGAACATGGAACATGTCTCACTTATTTAGTTCATTAATTTCTTTCATCAGAATTTTGTGCTTTTCATCATATAAATCTTGTACATATTTTGTTAGACTTGCACCTAAGTATTTCACTTTTGGGGGTGCTGATGTAAATGGTATTATGTTTTCAATTTCAAATTCCACTTGTTCATTGCTGGCATATAGGAAAATGATTGACTTTTGTTTATTAATCATGTATCCTGCAATCTTGCTATAACTGCTTATTAGTTCCATGAGTTTTCTTGTTGATTCTTTTAGATTTTCTATATACACGATCATGTCATCTGCAAACCAAGACCCTCTAGCATGTTCACAATTTGACTTCAGCCTTTTTCCTAGCATCATTTTCTGCTGTTTATACCTCTTGAGATGACTCTGTTTTCGTCCTCATCCATATTCCTGGGTGGCAGTAGAGTGTAGTGGCGGTATGTGCAAGCTCTGAAGTCAGATTATTCCTAGTTCTGTCATTTACTAACTAGGACTTCTTGGGCAAGTTACTTAACAGCACACATTTGTAAAGTGGAGATAACAGCATCTTCCTCATAAGTGTCAAAAGGATTGACTGGGAGAAGGTGCCTAGTAGAGAGTGGTTAAATGCTTAATAAATACCAGGTAAGAGGGCAGCTACTTTACTGGGACATTACGTTTTATCACACTTTCTCTTTCACTCTTCTTCCCCTATCAGGCTCAAGGACTTCTGGGTGAAGTGGAGGGATATCTTAGTCAAAGCTTCCTGAATTTTGTTTTAAATAAACTATGACCTTTGAAGGGAACATCGTGTGAGGAGCTCGGGAACGCCTCTGAGGGAAATGCAGAGAAAAAGAAAGACTGCCTGCAGACTAAGAGGCATTCTCAGGCGGAAGAGAGAGAGTCTGGGCTCTTACTGGCAGCAGGAGCCTGCTCTGGTAATGCCTGGAGGGGTGGTAGGACCTGAAGGCGGGGATCAATGCCATGCTAGGGAGGCTCATTCCAGCCTCACTAGGACTCCTAGGTCTAAAGCTTAGAAGGAAATAGCAGAGTGGCTGCCTCAAAGAGACCACGGGGGCTGAGACAACAGGGTGTAAGCAGGAGTCAGTGGGGGCCGGTGACCAATGACTAAAGAAAGAGGCTTCCTTGATGTCTTAGAAGTTTTAGGGCCTCAGAACCTTGGCACAACACTGGAGTGGGAAGACTGAGGGCTCAAGAGTGGGGATGTGTTTCCTACTAGCCTAGCAAAGGGTCTTGGAGTCAGAAGGTGATTTATAGAAAATAATTATTTCATACCAGGGTTTGTTGACTGAAATGTAATAACCACGTTATCATCATCATCAACATTTTTATTATCATGTTACACATTCTCTCTGGAAGGCAATCTTTCCCCATGTCCATAAGCCCAAATACTACTCATCTTCCCAGGTCCAATTCCATTGCCATCTCCACGAAGCATGCCTGATCACTCACCTGGAATTGCATCTCTCCACTGAACAAAGATTTGTAAGTCTTAATCTTCGTGTGTTTTTTCCATTAGTAGGCTGATTAGCTCCTGAGCGTGGAATCTCCTTCTGCTCTAGCGTTTACTCCTGGTGCCTGTTGACACATCCTAAAGTTTAATATTAACACAAAATGGAGGAAATTTTAGGGGCAAAGAGGAAACCTTGGAAATCTCTCCCTCTCTTCTTCATTGCTAGGAGTTTGATGTGGTCTTAATAGATGCCAGAGTTTGAATCTCAGACGTAAGTGTTCCTTTGGCTCATTCCTTTTGTCAAGTTAATTGTTTTAGGGCACTGCGTTTAGTCCCTGGTATCATTCATGGGCATAGTAACTGAGGTTATGAATTGTTATTTAAATGTTGAGTAATTTTGAATATCAAAAAGGAAGATGGAAGCCTTTATTTTAGAAATCTGGGATAGTTTGCAAGACATGGAAGACACATCTCTTCCGCAACCACTGTAAAATAAGAGAAGGGGGTTATACAATTTATATAAATCTGAGGCAAAAATCTCCTTGATATGAGTTTGGGGTGTCTCACTATGCTGTTCTGTAAAGTTAATTTGATGAGTTAACTTAGCACCAGCCAGTATCAACACTGCCTTGTCTAGGTAGCCTTAGGACCCAGAAGATGCCCTGGCTGCTGGGTATAAGGGTCCCAGTTCTGTAATAGTTCCTGTAGAGGACGTTGCAAAGCTAAGTGTGTGATATCTCCATGCAGAAAGGGTAGAAAAGCTGCTTCAGTGCTGAGTAATGCGCAGGGTTCTTCATTTTCCAATGCTTTTTATTCTTCTTTAGGAATTTAGCTTTAAGTCCCTCAGTGGTTTAAATAGCTGTGAAACATTGAACATTCATTTGCTTTTGAGCCCTAAGTGAATAGCCAAGAAGATCTATTCCTTTAGAAAATATGCATTTTATTCTGCCCATTGTATCTAAATGAGTCTTCTGTAAAGCTGTGTTTGCCCACATCCATATGCAAGTATTGACTTATGCATTGCAACCCTGTAAGCTTGGTAGACTTTGGAAGAAAACCAAAACACAGATAAACATTTATAAGCCATTCAAATATTAAGGAGCTTAAACATTTCAAAAGGCACTCACATTGGACTTTTTCTGGGACGTCGTTGTGGTGCTGTAGTCATTTGCAAAATATAGTTACTGAACTATGTAACTACATAGCTTTTACATATGAAAGTATGTGTTTATTTCTGACAGCAATAAAATCAATGTTAGGTATTCATACCATCCTTTATAATGGTACCTAGGGAGATACACTCAGCTCTATATTCTCTTGTTAGGAGATGCTATAGTGAAAAAGAACAATAAATTTCATAAACTCTCATAGGTGTTGCTAAATATTCCTGGTAATTGTGGATAAGGATAGTTTTAAATGATTATTCTGATGTTAAAGAGGTATATAACTTTGCAGAAGAATATGTCATTTTAGCCTTCTTGCATCTGGTATTTGTTCCTCTATATGACTTTTATTAAAATGTCATCAAAGTTGGTTAGTGTACATGCCACTCCTTTGAATCCTGATGGCTCTTTTCTTTCTATTTTTCCCTTTTTATAAGAGTTATATTAAAATGCAGTTTTAACTTGCTTTGAGTTCTGAGGAATGCCGAAACTGGTCTCTTCGGTCTCAAGACAGAGTTCAGAAATGCCAGAGGGGTTCCTAAAGATGTCTTCCTACCCTGACTCCCACCCCCCACCGCCCCTGGGGCAAATTCTTCATAATGATGATTCATGGCAAAACATACAGTACTATTAGGAATTATCAAAGACTCAAGTCAAGAGTGAGGATCTAAACTTTGCTCACGAGTCTTTTCCTGTGTGACTTTTATTAAATAAAGAAACTACTCTTATGGAAGAAGATAAAGTTGACATTCAAAGAAAATTCTTTTAGCTTTCAATAGTAAAAACAAGGAGAGACTAGGATAAAAAAAATGACCATGAAATATGCTAATTAACAAAAGAAGTTACAGTGTATTTATTTACTCAACAATGTTTTTTGTGCACTTATCTTTAAAAGTCCCAGGCTAAATTCTGCTTAGGATATGTCATTTTATGAGACTGAGAGGCAGCTCTCAAGAAAATCGCGGTCTTCAAGTTGAGTTATGACATGTGTACACACATCAACAGAACACAACAATAGAACGTTACTGCCACAAGGGAAATACAAATAGGAGCTGGAAGAGTGACAAGAAGGAAAGGGTCGCTTTGACAGGGTGATGCGGACAGACCTCATGGAGGAGGTAGCCTCCATGGTCTTCAAACAATGACAGAGTTCAGCAGATGTGGTGATGGTGGCTCAGGAAGAGGACGTGGCATAAGCAGAGGTGTGGAGATGAGTAACTTCGTTACCACTTTGTGGTTCATTCCGGCCTCCAGCAGAGGGTTCATAAAGGCACGTGGAGGAAAATGGAAGTGGAAATGGGAGACTAGATCTCAGTTGTGAAGGGTCTCTAATCCTCCCATGAGGTGTTTTATTATCATTTTATTCAATAAATATTGTATAAAGTTCCTCATCTGTGTTCTATGCCATGTCAGGCACTGGGATTCATAACAGAGAGGACAGACGGGGTAGTGGTGCTTATGGCATCTAAAGCAGAGTGAGGGAGTCAGGTAGTTAAATGAACAATTGCGATAGAACAGGATAATTGATGTGCTGGATGTATTCCATTTCCCCCCACCTCCTTCCACTTTGCTCTGGGCTCTGACTTTTGTGGAATGCATGGAAAACTCTCTTGCCCCAAGCCTCTCAGTTCAGCCCAAAGCAGGGAGGTCAGAGGGTAGAGAGAGGGTGAGGTTGGGACGTTTATTCCTCTGGTTTTCTCCCTACTGGTCACTTGAGTTGGCTCTGTCCCTCTCCTAGGGGAGCCTTTCCCTTCAGCTGTTTGTTGAATTCTGGTAACTGCTCCCTTCTCTTGTCCTCTCAAACTGGTATGGGCAACTTATTATCATTTGCTCTGGGCTGCCACACTCTCTATTTCACTCTCCTCAAGAGGCAGCTCGACTGTGCCATCTGCTGTCTGATGGGCCCTTGACTGATAGAGCTATGAGCGTGTATTAGCTGCCTGAGGCTGCTGCAACAAATTACCATGATTTTGGTGGCGTAAGAGAACAAATTTGTTCTCTTACAGTCCTGGAGGCCAGAAGTCCAACATCAGTCTCGCTGTTGCGGGACGGGACTCCCTCCAGAGGCCCTAGGGGACAATCTGTTCCTTCCTCTTCCAGCTTCCGTGTTCACACCACCTCTTCGGTGCGTCTTTCCTCTTCTGTCAGCATAGAGCTCCTTCTGCCTTCCTCTTATAAGGATGCTTGTGATTTCTTTGGGGGCCCACCTAGATCATCAGGATGATCTCCTCACCTTCATGCCCTTAATCTAATCACATCTGAAAAGACCCTTTTTGCTTATAGGGTAAGATTTGCAGGTTCTGGAGATTAGGACCTGATCTCTTTGAGGGGTTGTCATCCAGCCTGCTTCAGACAGGGAAGTTCAAGCTGCTAGGGAAGCACAAAGCGGAGAAGTCTCAACGAGTCTAGTCGGTCTAGGGGCGGCTTCCCAAGGAGTAAGGAACATGAATGCTCAAATTTTTAAGATGAGCAGAAATTTTCAAGGCAAAGGAGACTGTGGGATGGAGTTGGGTGGGGGAAAAAGCAGTGAATGAACAGCTGGAGCAAAGACCTGGAAAGGGGATCGAGAATGCATGACCCATTTGACGCACTTAAAGACCTGGCTGGCTCTGAGTATGGCTAGGGTGTAGAGGTCAAGGGTAGGAGAGGCTGGTGGGAGGTGGCTGGCAGGAGATGGGGCCACAAAACGCAAGGGTTTGTCAACGATGTGAAATAGCTTGGATGTGGTCCAGATGGCAGAGTCTACGTTACATATTCTTTAACCAGAGAGTGACATGATCATAGCAGAGCTTCAGAAAGATTAATTTAGTGTTAGAACACGGGGCAGACTGCAGCAGGGAGAGCCCAGAGGCAGGGGACCCAGCTGAGCAATGAGATGAAAATTTGCCTGCTGTTGGCCGCGTGGTAAATATCTGAGGGTGTTAGGCTCTGAGTCGAGTGTGCTCAGGGTCATCAATCATCAATGGACATGTATTAACTTTCAGCAGCATGTGAGACTCTGAATAGTTGAAGATGATACCGACCCTGGTATCAGTTTCCCCACATTAAACCTAGCGTATATGGGGTTAAAACCAAAACGCTCATTCCCTGCTTACTCTCTGGCTTTCTGCCTCCAGAATCCGCTATCCTCCATGGAGACAGACACCGTCAAGGACAAGCACCTGGACCATCTCCTCCCCACAAAGAGATACGAGCTGGTGGGAAAGCTGCTGACCAGCAAGGTCACGAGCTCCTTCCTCTCTGCAAGTGTCTCAAGGCCAAAGACAGGCTGGTGGGAAAGCTCCGACCAGCAAGGCCATATGCTCCCCCTCCCCTACCTAAAGCCCCAAATAAAAACCCTTCCTTTTAGCTTTTTGGGGAGATTGGGATTTGAGCGTTAGCTGCCCTCTCTCCTTGCTCAGCGCTGTGCAAAAATAAAGTTCCTACTTTCTTCCACCACCCCCGGTGTCAGAGATTGGCTTGCTGCGCAACGGGTGAGTGAACTCACTTCAGGTTCCGTAACAAAGAGGATGGAAAAAAGGCATAGGATGTGGTCTAGGAGCATATATAAGGTTTGCAATTTAATTGCACCGAGCTCTCTTTCCTCAAAATATTATTTCTTATTTATTGTTTAGGAAATATTTGATCTACTAGTTATCATGAGTGTTGTACCAGATACCGCATTACTCATTCTACAAAGAAAGGATAATGTCTGAAATTAATCCTGAAGGTTGAAGGCCAGGAGTAAAACATCTGTGGGCTCTAGGAAACTATTTCCAAGGAAATCTTTAATGACATTAACTAGAAAAATGTTAACGAGAAGCATGAGATTTTGAGTCACGCTGAAAAATGCCGGAAGAAAACAAATGCAGTACGAGTGCTCTGTGTAATTTTAGAAATGTAATTTGGAATGTCTGACATTTTCTTGTGTACCGTAATAATGGATAAACACAAAGGAATGTTCAAAATAGGTTGATCTGGTGGGTGTGAACAATTCACTTGTCACTAAGTTACTTTTTACCCATTGAAATATACTCTTCTTGAATAAGCAAGTAGACTAGCAAAGTCTTGTTGATTATTTTGTTTGAAAAATCATGAGAGAAAATTAAGCACTAAGGTATGCCAATTCTACCCCCACCCCAAGCCCAGTCATACTGTGCAAACAGGTTTTATCTTAAGAGGAAAATTCTCTATATTCAACAGTCTATTATTCGTGTTTATCAATTTCTTAATTAGATAAGACGAGTATCTACGAGAATGTAGTTAACATGCAACTTCAGCTCTCCCAAAGAGAGAGTTGATGAGTGATAAGCTATCCAAGTGTGATAAGAAACTATATTCAGTTTTTTGAGAGTTAGAAAATTACGTGGTGATAATAGGAGGGTAGCAATCAGGATGCCCAGAAAGGTGCCTGTGGCCAGAGTTCAGAAGCAAAGTTGAACTGAGGCAGGAATGTGCTCAGCCAAGACTGGAGGAAAGAGAAATGTGCGTTACAGAAGCATCTATATTTGACAGGGGAAGACATTCAAGACTGGGTTACTCCGTAACCTGACTCTAAAACAGGACTGCAAAGACAGGCATACAGATGGAAAGTACCTCTCTAAGTAAATATATTTGAAAGAGAATTGGAATGTGTTCAGTGCTGATAGATAACAAGTAGCTAATAAAGTCAATTTACGTTTTGGACAAAACATAACATGATGAGATGGAGATTAGGAATGAAGCGCTATAATTGTCAATCATTAGTGGGAAATTGGGAAGGTTTTGAGCCATATCAATTTAGCTAAAGTGGAACTACATTTCCCAGAATTCCCTTTCCTCTATGGTTGCAGGTTAGAGTTGGCCACAAGAGCAATTTGTGTGAGATTTTAAACAGGAAGTAAAGCAGCCCTTATGCTCTGTAGGTAGGGCACCGGTCCCACAGGGGTTTGCACCAGTCATTGACTGGCTGGCTCACAGTGTTAGCCTGGGGCAATGGTCTGGCTTGCACCTCCTCCAGGTCCAACCAGAGCTTGTCTTTCATCTTCTCTGAGTTCCAAACAGGACTTCTGTGCAGCTGTGTGGTCAAGAGGGTCCTCCTCTCCTTTAGGTCCCTCACATCATTGAAGTTAGAGGCAGAGAAAGACAGATGCAAGTTCCAGTCCATCCTCACCCGTTCCGCATTATCCTTCTGAGTTTCATTGTCTTTTCTATTTGCTGTTTCACTTCCGGATTTCTTCCCAGCTGCTGGCTCTGCTGACTCATAGGGACATTGGGCCCACCACCAGATCCAGAGGCAACAGCCTTGCACAGAGGTCTCCAAAAACTTCTCTTCGTGGTCCTTTCTTATTGACTTCTCTCTGATCTACAGCCACCCCTCCTGGACCTCTATACCCCTAGCTTTACCCACAGTTGTACAAAGTCTAACCCCTGTGTTAAATGCCTTATTCGCTGTCACTCATAGTGGTTCTGCTTCCTCAGTCAAACCCTGGTGCATACAGAAACGTTAATCTCTCTCTTTTGCAACATTAACCTTCCACTAGAAGGAAAGCATGTTGCCTGATTAAAGAAATTATATCATATTATAGGATTGCAAAAGAGAACACAGTCACACACATTCACATGATGATGCTCTTCGTTAAGAGGCGAGGCCCTGTATTCCTGGGCAGCCTCCTTCCCTGGTGAACTTGGCTTGACCCCTTTGCCTCTCCCTCCATTGTGCCGTGGGTCTCTTTGATGAGGCTCCTCATTTCTAACAGGATGAGACCCAAAACCCTGAATGAAATTTCAAGAGCAGAAGTACAGAGAATGCCTTTTTCCTTGGCCCATACTGTAAGCTCTCCTCTGGGTGAGGCAGGGAAAGCAGATGGAGAAAAAAGCATCTGAGTTCTTGGTGGATGCTAGATTGTGTAGATGCTCTCTCTTTGTTATCCGAATATGCAGTCTCAACAACGAGAGCTAGCGTGAAGCAATAGAGAAGCGATGCCTCTTAAGGAAAAGGACTGGAAGAGGGTCAGAAATTTCCAGTGTGAGCTTTCATTACCGTACTTTCCAAACCTTGTTACTTTTCCTATATCCATCTGAAACCAGTGCTGTGGGGGATGCAGGTTTTCAAGGACTTTTCTTGGAGATTGCTATTAAATGTTGCTGAAATGTGACCAAAAAATGCTTAAATCAATTTTGTTTCAATGCCACTTTGTATACCAAGCCAAGAAATCATGCCCTATTCTATCTCCCAATCTTAAAGAGCTCTCAGTTATGTTGTCCAAACAAATTCAGCCAATAGATTTATATAATGTCCCAGGGGAGAGCATAACCCAGTGACCACCTTCCTAGAGATAGAAAATGCTCCACCATATAAGATTAAGCACTATAAATACCCCTCTCCCGTAGTGTTTGCTTTTTTTCCCTAAAGATTGGCCCTGAGCTAACATCTGTTGCCAATCTTCTCTCTTTTTTTTCTTCTTCTTCTCCCCAAAGCCCCCCAGTACATAGTTGTATATTCTAGCTGTAGGTCCTTCTGGTTGTGCTATGTGGGATGCCACCCCAGCACTGCTTAATGAGCAGTGCCATGTCTGTATGCAGGATCAGAATTTGTAAAACCCTGGGCCGCTGAAGCAGCATGTGCGAGCTTAATCACTCAGCCACAGGGCCGGCTCCTCCCATGGTGGTTTCTTGTTTCCTTAGAAAAACCAATAGAGTTCCCAAATGTGTATGGTTGTGTGTTGCTTAACGACAGGGATATGCTTTGAGAAATGTGTCATTAGGCGATTTCGTCATTGTGTGAGCATCATAGAGTGACTTACACAAACCTAGATGGTACAGCCTACTACGCACCTAGGCTGTATGACACTAATCTTATGAGACCACCGTCATATGTGTGGGCCGTTGTTGACTGAAATGTCAATATGTGGCACATGACTGTACTAAAATATCTTGCTCTTTACCTAGTTTTCTCCCCAGTCTCAGCCAGATTTCAACAGGGACTCTGTAGGTGGATGGCTCTCTTCAGGAGCTGTATTGTGGGGCATTTTTCACTCCACTTTCCCTTAGCATCCCCAAAGCTGGATTACTTGAATCCTAAAACTTTTATAGTCTCTTCCTTCTAAACTTCTGAAGAGGCGTAAGGAATAAAAGAATATAGTGCCAACAGTCAAAATGTATGATATTTAGTGTTGAAAATTTATCAGTAACTGTAAAATACTAAAACATAAACAGACAACAAAAATCCTCAAACGAAACCTGAGCACGTGATACCTGAGCACACGCTGGTTTAACCACTGTTGTCTTTGTAAATCACATTAACCGAGGAAAAGCAGTGCTTCCAGAGCTCAGCGTATCTTGAAATCCAGATTCACATTGTGTTTCCAAACATTGGCAGAGATTCAGTGTCATGAGAGGAAGACAGAGGGCAGAGAAAAAGATAAGCTAGAGCTTCCAGTTTTGTCAGGATTGGTCAATTTGTAACAGTTTTCCAGACTCCACCATCTGTGAATTAAAACTCAGTCACAAGAAGTCTCCCGTTGAGATGTCATTGGGAAACTAACACTCCCGTATCAAAGAAGAGAAATCCTCGGTATGACCAGGTGTCTTCTCTTTGGGAGTTTATGTATCGCCGCGATTTGGGAATTCATAATAATTTCACCGTCAATGCCTAGAACCTTCTTGAGTAGCTCATCTTATTCCATTTCCGTCTGTTTCTTTCTTCTTCTTCCTTTGTACGAATACCTTTCCATTTCTATTCATACCTCTTTGCTTCTGGAATCCCAATCCTATCTTGCTTGGGACTTTTCCACGGACACAGCCTCAGCTGTGACAGGAGCAGAAAATTTCATATTAATAACATAACCTACAGCAAACTCATGGCCTTGTGTCCCTCATGATGCTGGTCATCCATCTATGGCTGAAAAGAAGGTGAATGAGGGAAAAGCTGCGGTAGCAAAAATGTTTCCCATCACCACTGCATGGAGCCAATAAACAGTCTTGCTTTTTCCCCCCAAGTATATTTGCTGAGCATATTGGTGAATCTCTTACTTTTTCCTGATGGCCAGATATGTTGCTGTTCTTGCTCTTTAAGTAGTCTGGCCTAGGAAATGAACATATCATGAATGCTTTGGAATTGAATGCATCGTGATTACACAGATTAGTCTCTCCTGTTATAATCTCTTGTCGTTAACTCACCTCACTTTGCCAAAGTTATCTCAGATATTAGCTGTAATGATATGGGGAAACGGCCAGGACTACAACTCATGAATCTCAGTGCCACCAGCTTTGAAGCCCAGCCCTCCTTGCTCAAGTTCTCGAGAGAGCCGTGCAGAGGACACTCAAGACAAAAATGCAGTGTTGTCTGCTAAGACATGTAGCTCTCTAAACCTCCCCAACCCTCCTGGGTCATTTGGCTTTTCTTCCTTAAGGCCTAGCTAGGCTGCATGTGGTCCTGTCTTTGTTGCCCATTTGGCCTTTTTATGTAGAAAAGGGAAACCTCTCCCTAGTCAGAAGAAGAAAGTCGTAGGTCCAGTCGGCTCATCAGTTCATGCATCTCTGTGGGAGACTGAGAAAGGAAGCCTGCCCCCCACGGAGGGAACTCTCCATGGAAGACATTTAAAGCTCTTTGTTCTGCAAAGCACAGCTGCTGCAAATGGCACCATGCCTGTCGTTCTGCTTATGCCTTTCATTCATTCATTTATCAACAAATGCTTAGTGAACATTGCAGGTTTCCAAGACATAAGGGCGCAGCAGCAAATAGAATAGACACATCCCCTAGTCTCATGCAATTGATATGCAGAATAGAATGGACATTGAACAAATACGCCAGCAAATACATGATTACAAATCGTGCTAGGGTCTCTGAAGGAAAAGCAAAGCTGTGATTCTGGAGAGGGAGGGGGGAGAATGCTTCGCAGAAGTGATGTTGCCGCTGAGGCAGCAGTGAATTTGAGTTAGCTGCTCAAAAAGAAGGGGGGAGCATTCCAGGGAAAGAGAACAGTATATGAAAATGTCTCGGGACCACCACCTCCTCGGAAGAGGGCGGGGCCGTGAGTGATAGGGAAGTTAAAGTACATGGCTGGAAGTTATTCTGAGAAGTTAGCCATTCCTAATCCATTTGAGCCATGCCAAGACACTCCAATATTTCTTGAAATCAAGTACAATTGAGGGCCTACTCTTCCTGGCCTACCTTGCGAGGACATGACAGTGAGGTAAGAGGATGAAACACCACGCTCACTCTGTGTCTTCCAGAATTTCGGTAAACTCTCTGCTCAGTTGATTCTCTCCTCCCATGTTCAAGGAACTTTTAAATACCATCAATTTCATGACAAATTTCTTTCTTTCTTATTTGGTGGCAGGGGGCGTGTTAGGTGGGTTGGGTGCACTGGGCCTGCCCTCTTTGGCTGGAAGCCACTAAATATCTTTTGAATTTGTTCATTTTTCTTCACCTTCACCACCACTGGCCTAGTCCAAGACATTTTTACTTCTGCATTAATTATCTTGGATATATTGTTTTCCTCCTTCCATTCTCCATCTCCCCAAAGCTACAGTGATTTTTATAAAAATGTGCATCTGACCATGACACAGCACTGCTTAAAACCCGCAGTCCAGTGTCACCCAGCACCATTAAACTCCTCAGCTACGTTTTTTTAGTGATCCTAGGTTATTTCCAGTTTCTGGAAGGAGCCATGCCCTCTGCCGACTCTGGTCATTACACTGGGGCTGGTCGTGGCCTGGACGCTATGAGAAAGTGTATAATGGGGGAGCCTCAGCTCGTGATGTGGGCCAGGAAGAGTTTCCTTCAGAGAAGGATGCTTGAGATGAAATCTGAAGCATTGCTGGGGTTAAGCAGTTGAAGAGGGTGGGAGCTTTACAGTTATACGGAGAGCACCCAGAGGTGGGAGAGCTTATAACATGTTGGGAAGGTGCGAGAGGTCACATGAAGGATGTGAATCTTTCATCTTAAGGGCATTGGGAATCTACAGAAGATGAAAAAAAAAATGTCCATCAGGATTGCTTCATGCCCAGGATTTTTAGCGAATGCCCAAACCCAGGAACAAATGAAGCTATTTATCCATATAAATAGCTGAAGAGATGTCAGTCTTAAAATAAATCCTTCTGCCAACTCCAGTACCTACACTAAGAGTAAAAGAAAGAGGAGTTTCTTGGCCTTTTGGGGCCCAGCACTGAGCGAGGAGAGAGGACAGGGGACTTTAGATCATCGTTTTTAAATACGAGGGGTAGAGGGGTGTGGGGAGATGGAGGGATGCCCAGAGAAAGAGGAGGCTGTTCCTCTTTTCATCTGGAAAAATGTCAACCCAGAAAAGTTGTGAGAATAGTACAACGAACATCTGTATAACTTTTACTTGGATTTACCAGTTGTCAGCATTTTGCCACATTTGCCTTATTTCTTTCTCTTTCTATAAATACGTGTGTGTGTGTGTAAATATTTATCTGTGAATGATTAGAGTTAGTTGAGAGTTAGTAAGGACACTTCACTGCTAAATTCTTCCATATGCATCTCCCAAGACTAAGAGCCTAGATAATCATAATACAAGAATCACCCTCAGGAAATTTAACATCAGTAGAATACTTTTCTTTCAACACTGAGAGAGACCCAGAGTCCTGATGCTTGGATCACCAGTGGAGGAATTTGAGCAGATTATAGGTGACCTTTGGTGTTGGTCTTGTGCTTTGCTATCCAGAATCTGTCAATATTTGTTTTACTCACTAAAACTAAACTCAAGTTGTAGAAGTACTCAGAAATATAGCATCCAGTGTTGCTAAGGGTGCAGCGAAACAGCCATCTTCTTGGTTGGTGTGAAAGGTCGAAAACATCTCAAAAAGGTAGGCGATCCAAGACCTTGAAAATGTGCACATGTTTGACTCTGGGCCTCCATTTCTAAGAATTTATATAAATGCTCACCAATATCTCGGCATGGGGATTTCGCTAGTGTTATATTTAGGCCAAATAATGGGAACAACCTAAAAGCTGAACAACAAAGTTTGATCAAATAAATTATGATACATCCACACAATGTACTACTGTGTAGTTCATTAAAAACGTGTGTTTTGTGAGAACTTTTAATGACATGGTAAAAACTTTTATTAAGAGAAAAAAACAGGCTAAAACCTTTGTAAAAATTTTTTTCAGGGTAAGTATAATTCTGTGTACACACACATACTCACACACATGCTCATACATAGAAAATAAATTTGGAAAGAATGAACCAAAATATCCAAAGTAGTTATTTCTGGCTGGTGGAATCACGAACCGTTTTATTTTCCTTACTTACGCTTTCCTGAATTTTCCAAATTTTCTCCAATGAATAGGTATTTCTGTTGTTTCTGAATAAATTTTTATTACAAAGGAAATGTATTTACATTGTAGAAAATGAAGTCAAAAGGAAGAAGAAAATTAAAATCTCCTGTTGTCTTGAGCATTTAAAGTTGCAAACATTTTCTCTACACCCCATCCTCATCTATAGGTGAATATGTATCATGTGTGTATAGATACATGTGTACATGTGTGTACATGTCATATTCATCAGTGATAGGGTTAAATTTGCATCACGGACGATTCAGACTCATCTTTCCTTAATGGTCAGACATGAATCATCAACTGGGAATAACATGCAATACGTGGAGAATAAAATGATAGATAAATTGATTTGTGACTGTTAATTAGACACATAAACAGAGATACATAGTTACAATTTATGTTAGTTAAGATAATACTCTGCAGTTTTATTTTTCGTTAGTGACGCATTGTGAGTAACTTTCCACATCATTCCATATTCGTTTCTGACGTCTGCTATGTTCCATTGCATGGCTTCTATTCTTAAAGCAATATTTCTTAGACAAATTGGTCTGAGCTCATCAACATTTACTACTTATTAATGAGGAAACCACCAAGCATCCTGGCCCTCAGCAGTGGCTGGATATTTGAATCGTCTGTGGAATTTTCAAAACGATGGAAGCCCAGAGCTCACCTCCTGTGATTCTGTTCTAGTTGGTCTGGGATGGGGTCCAGGAATAAGTATTGTTAGAAAGTACCCTGAAGTGTTTCTAATGTGCAGTCAGGATTCTGAACCACTGAGGAAGATAGGCCAGTTTAATACCACATGGGAGAAAGGGGGCTCACAAACAAGACTTTTAACTCAGCACAGACAACTCTTTTGCCCTTCTACTCCCTGTGGCCATACTGGAACAGTCACCAGTGACGGGGATAAATTTGCAGCACAGACGATTCCAAGCCCTGGTCCCACAGTGATCAGTCATGAACCATTAACTGGAAATAACAAGTAGTATATGGGGACGCAAATGATAAGTAAATTGATCTGTGTCTATTAATTAGACATACCAAGCAACATGGAGTTGTTCTCCAACAGGAACCAATTAGTAAGTAGGTGGCAAAATGTGTCCCGTGAAGGTCGGCTAACAGGAGCAGTCTTGCTTTGCCTCCAGCAGTCTGTTGGAGAATTTCTCTGGCAAGCTCTCTAGGATGCTGGTACTCAGTTTGCTCAATGCTCAGTGTTTTGGGGAAACCAAGTTTCATTGGTATAGTACTATATTCAGCCAAGATAGCTACCATATTTCATCAATTGTGAGATGCACATTTTAATATTTTAACGTCTCTGACATTTGGATGCATCTTAAACTGGAAATGATAAAAAAAAATTGTATCATTGTTTAAGTGACAGTATTGTTTTCTTCCTTAGTGGTACATAAAATAGTGGGGCATCAATGGTTTAATGAACTATGATATATTTAAAAGTATTCAGAATCTGACGCTTTCTTAACACCTTTCTTGCTATCTCCCTGGGATAAATCTGTTATTTTTTGCCCACATTTTTAACTTACTCTATTTCCACACTTAGCTCCCCTTCAATCCACTGTCAGCACAAAGACCAAAGTGTTCCAGTTAACATTGAAGCCTAACCTCCACCTCAGGCGGCGGCTGACCCGCAGCCCTCTCCAGGCACCTCCTCTCTGTCCCACAACCCCCACAGCCCTGGGCCTCCCAGGTGGGGAAGAGTGCTTCCTGCTGCTCTTTGCACTTTTTCCCATTCTCACTGACTCCTCCATGAAAACCCTGAGTTTGCATCTCATGTCACTAGACTCTGAGATCAGCCAGTCAGCACACATCCTCATTACAGCCCCCTGAGGCTGCCCAGCGGTCCTCACTGAAGGTACTGGTTCTGACTCACTGCCATCTCCCCAGCCTTCTGCTGTTGTAATTCCTAGTGATGTAAATACACGCTTGGATGATCCGTCCCATTCCCTGGCCTGGTGGTTCCTTGACCTCTCCTTTGGTGATCTTGCCTTTTCCCTTCCTTGGCGCCCACTTTTGCGGTAAGCTTGATCTGGTCCTGAAACTGTATCTCATCCAAAATGTCAACTTCATGCACTGTACAACTCTCCCGCCATCTTTCCTGCTCATCCCATTTAGAACCTGACTTCAATAACTTTAGTCTCCACTTGGACCTTCAATCCACAGAGGTCAACATTTTATGTTCTCCATCACCCTCTTCAAGTCTTTCTCTGCCCGTGACCTCAGCTTAAATTCCACGGTCAAGATTTTAATAACTTCCTTGCACCTTCAGCTTCAGCTTCAGCTCTCTTGCCCCTTTTCAGTTTGTCTTACTGCCCCGTGAAACTGCTCGCAGGGCTGGATCCACAGCTGGAAACGGCTGCAGTAAACCATACAGCTGTGCCGACTGCCCTCCCTTTACATCAATGACCCATAAGCTCAAGTGGACCTTTAAAGCTGCCAGGTGATCACACCATATTTTCCAGGTTTATTTTCTTTCCTGCTCTCCTCGATGGATATTTCTTACTTTCCTACTTTCCTGAGGCCTCTCGTATTCTCTTCCCATCCTCACTTAAGCTGATGATAGGAAGAAAGGTGAATAAATTAGAAAGAGCTTCCACAAACTCCCGCCATCATATCTACCACCTTACCCGCACTGGTGTCTACATGTCCTAGCTGTTTTTTGTCATTCTGGATGAACCGTCGATGTTCTCAGCTAAAGCCAAGCTTTCTTCTTGGGCAGCAGACCCCATCTTCTCTCACTTCCTTCCCTCCAGCAAAGCCCCGCCTCTGTCCTACATCATCGGCTTTCCCCTCTCTTCTAGGCTATCCCTGGAGCTGTAGCAACAGTCTGTTACTTCTCTCAACTTAAAAACAAACAACCACCTTCTGACTTCATCATCCAATTTCCCTCTTTGCAGCAAAGCTCCAGGAACAGTTGTCCACTCCCGTTGTCTCTAACATCTCTTCAGTTCTCTTGAACCCACTCCAGACAAGCATTCACTCCCACCCTTCACTCTAAATACTCTTGTCAAGATCACTAACGACCTCCAGGATCATTTGCAAGATCCAGTGTGGCTTCTCCACTTTCACCTTATCAGTCAAAAGAGATGAATCTCCTTCCAGACCCTTTCTTCTCTGGGCTTTCAGGATCTGCTCTTCCTGTGTACCTCCTGCCTCACTAGCTGTTCCTTAGTCTCCCTAGCTGATTTCTTCTCATTTCTCTAACCTCTGACTGTTGTGCCCTGGGGCTCAGCCTCAGGGTCTGCTTTGTTATGTTTTTGTATATACACTAAATCCCTCAATGGTCTTCTCCAGTTCCATGCCTCTAAGTATACTGACTACTGATGACTCCCCAAATTACATCTCTAGCTCAGGCTCTCCCCTGAGCCCCAGACTTGGGGACCCAGCATGTTGCTTCACATCTCCTGTGGGCTGTCCAGTAAGAATCTCAGAGTAAACAGGGCTCAAACAGAACTCTAGATATTTCTCCCCAAGCTGCTGCTTCTGGAAAAAATATGTGTGTGAGAGTCCTGCATCTCATGTGGAAGGACAGGGTAGAAAAGCAATGCCTTATTCAGGTAAAAACCCTATGCTACTCACAGAAGGGAGAGAAAAAAATTTTAAACTTTAATTCATGCTGTGGGTGGATTTATATATTTGGAATTGTAGCAGTTTCATAAACAAGGAAGTATATTTTTACCTCCTCTAAACGTCTGTGGGTTTAAAAATTTCATTTTAACACAAGGCTTAGAAAAAATAAGATTTTTCTTTACGTGCTTTATCAGCTTTCTATTCTTACATTTTTCTTTGCAAGATGATTTATGCCATTTAATGAGGATTTTCTTTTAATTTAGGCTATTGGGTCATCTTCTGGTCATTCGTATAATCCCAAACAGTATAAGCTCTCATTCTACTTTCTTTCCTAATTCATAATGAAAACAATGTGGGAAGGGGAGGGGTTAGGGTCTGTGAAAGGCCGAATTATTATTTACACAAAATTGAAAACATGAATAAAAAGCATTTTTTTTTAAAGATTTTATTTTTTCCTTTTTCTCCCCAAAGCCCCCCGGTACATAGTTGTGTATTCTTCGTTGTGGGTTCCTCTAGTTGTGGCATGTGGGACGCTGCCTCAGCGTGGTCTGACGAGCAGTGCCATGTCCGCGCCCAGGATTCGAATCGACGAAACACTGGGCCGCCTGCAGCGGAGCACGCGAACTTAACCACTCGGCCACGGGGCCAGCCCCAATAAAAAGCATTTTTAACATATGAAATTGCCTGTAAAAGTCTTGGGAAAAATTCATGGAATTTAAATAGATTAGGTCATATAATGGGTATAAATTGTTCTGTGATTAAGTCAAAACAAAGGCACCTCTAAGAGCCACATCCAGATGGCACTGGATCCCTTCTCTTGCTCACTTGAGGGCAGTACTTCAATAATTTTCCCTCTCTTGTATCAATTATATTTTTCTTTATTGGCTTTTCCTCCTCATCATATGACATGCAGTAATGCTTTTCAATTTAAAGTGAAAAACAAAACTCCCCTTACTCCTGTGCCTCTTCAGTTCCTATTCCATCTCTCTGTTCTTCTGTACAGAAACATTCCTTGAAGGTATTGTCTTTCTACCTTGCATTCTTACTTAAACTCGCATGTGTTCATTAGTATTAAGTTTGACTACCAATAATAGAAAATATAAGATAAAAGTAAATTAAAAAGACAGTGCTTAGTCTTTCTTTCCACATAAAATAACATCAGGTTTAGCCTGCTCAGGGGTGGTATGGTGACTCCACAGACAGATGGAACACATTTTTCTACTATCCCATGTTAGCTTGGTGCTTGCAAGGTCACATGGCCCACAAAGGCTGCTGGTTCTCCAGCCATCATTTGGGGTTTTAGTACATGGAAGTTACAAATAAAGGAAGGTGTGGTAGATGTTATTATTTATACTCAATTTTTCTTATCTCTATTCCCCTGCCATAGCTCATAGTAGGTGGAGAATAATAACCCTCTTTATTGACTTTGAGCCCGATCATGTAAATTCTTTGGCCAATGGGTAGAAGTGACCTTGTGGATTCTGAGCTGAAGCATTGGGAGGCATGGCAAATTTCCACAAGCCTTCTTGCAGCTCCCACCCCTGCCATGGGAGCAGCACGTTTTTCTTTCAGCCTGGAACTGAAGTGGCCCTGAACCTGTTCCAAAGACTTGGAGTACAGCTTGCTCAGCCAAGCTCAGCGAGCCCAGCTCAGATCAGCCAAGCCACTGATTCAGAAACACGGAATAGAATGTTTGCTGTAAGCCATTGAGATATTTTTGGGTTGTTTGTTTCATAGAACTATCACAGTAAAAATCTAACTAATACAGAAGGGCAAAGGGTGCCTCCAGGCTGAACCAACTCCCTGTCAGCCAGCTTCCCAGAGATCCCACACACGCTTCTACTTACTTGTCACGCATGGTCACACTTTGATGAAAGGGAGATTAGAAAATATATCTGGGTGCATTTTACCCCAAATGAAAACAGAGTTCTTGTTACCGGAGAAGAGCAGTGCATGGCTATTGGGTGGAAACCAGCAGTTGCTTCCACGTGAATCCAATTAGGCTTTTTCTCCAGCCATCCAATGAAACAGCTCTCGCCAGGTCAGCCCCAGTCCTTACTGGCCTGTCAGCAGCCTTGCCACAGTTCACTCCTTGAAATACTTTCTTACTTTATCTTTAGGACCCCACCTGGTTCTTTTTCCTACCTCATCAGCCAAGCCTTCTCTGTCTCCTTTACATGCTCATCCTTTCCCCTGAGCTCTCTATGTTGCTTAGAGCTCAGTCTTAAGCTTCCTTTATTGAATAGCTACCTTCATTCTCGCGGATCTTGTCCAGTCCCCAGGTCTTAAATAACATCTCTGTACACTGATGACTCCCACGTTCATATCTTTGGCTCAGACTTCTCTGTAACTTCAGATTTACACATCCGGATGCCTCCTGGTCTCTCCACTAGCTGTTCAAGAGCATCTCATGTGTAGCATGCCCCAAACAACATTATTTCCCACCCCCACTCACCTCAAATTGCTCCTTCTTCAGCCTCCTCCATGGTAATGCCAAGTCTTCCAGAAGTTCAGGCTAAAAACAATTCCTATCTTCCTCTCAGACCCCATTTCCAAACCATCAGCAAATACCATCAGCTCTACCTTTATAAATAAATCATGCTACATTCAGTGAAAAGGAATGAACCCACTGTGTATGTGAGCAACAAGGATTAATCTTACGCGCATAATGTTAAGTGAACTATGCCAGGCATAAAAGGATACATTTTATATTATTCCATTTATATGAAGTGCAAAAGCAAGCAAATCTATAGCAAGAAAGGTCAAAATAGTGATTATCTCTGGGGAGAATACCGACAGGGAGGGGCCGGGGGGATTCTGGGTGGTTACATCAGTACGTACACATGAACATTAATCAAATGGTTCATTTAAGACTTGCACGTGTAAGTTACACTTCAATAAAAAATATTACCATTGGTTTCTTACCAATAATTCACAAACTATAGATTTATTATGATATATAAGATGAAAAAATTAATTCACTGAAAATATATTTTGTGATATTGCGATTTATAATAAAAAAGATATATTTGGTCTCGGTCCCATTTTTGGTACACAGCTCCTGAAACCCTTGGGATTTCTTAAGTGATGAGAGCAAGAAAGGTGTAATTTGTTATGTCAATGAGGTGACTTTTGGACCTCACCTAAGGACGGGGGCTGGTTGCCTGGAGAACCAACCATGTGACTAGAGGGTTGGAACTTTCAGACCCACCTTCCTGACCTCCAGGGAGGGGACAGAAGCTGGAGATTGGTTCAATCACCAGTGGTCAAAGATTTAATCAATCTTGCTTCTGTAATGAAGCCTCCATAAAAACCCAAAAGGACAGCTCGTCAGCCCTTTTTCAGAGAGCTTCCATGTTGGGGAAACAGAATACTTCCATGTGCCGTTGTGCGGACCCCAAGCTCCACAAGGACAGAAGCTCCTTTTATGGGGACCTTGTCCTACGCATCTCTTCATCTGGCTATTGATCCGTATTCTTTAATATCCTTTGCAATAAATCAGTCACCTAGTGAGTAAACAGGTTTCCTGAGTTCTCTGAGCTGTTCTAGCAAATTAATCAAACCCAAGGAGAGGGTTGTGGGGACATCTGATTTATAGCCAGTCTGTGAGAAGTACAGGTAACAACCTGGGCTTGCAGTTGGCATCTGAAGTAGAGGATGGTCTTAGGGGACCGAGCCCTGTACCTATGGAATCTGACACTATCTCTGGGTAGATACTGTCAGAATTGAGATGAATTCTCCCTGCTGGTGTCCAAAAATTGCTTGTTGGTGTGTGGAAACCTACACACACACACACAAACACACACACACACACACTGGAATTGGGTCCAGAAACTTAAAGAGATATTTATAGGTATGTCTACATCCACAGAGTATCTTTACAGAATTGGCCACTTAATACACCCACTGTTGTACCATCCAGTCCAAGCCACCATGATTTCTTGACTAGATTCTCAAAATAGACTGTTAGTATCCCTATTTCCCTCTTCATCTACCCTTCAGTCTATTACCACATGGCACTAAGAGTATCTCTTTAAAATTCAAGTCAGATCATATTAACCCTCTGCTGAAAAGCCTCCAAAGATTTCCCGTTGTATGCAGAGTAAAAGCCCAAATCCACACGGCTGTTCCCTCACTTCCTTAATAATCTGCTCAAAAGTCATCTAAACACGGAGGATTTCCATGACCACCCTCTATAAATAGTATTCTCCCACCTTCCTGACACTCTCTACCCCCTTTAACTGCTGTTTCTTTATAACTCAAATCGCCTGCTTATAGAGTACCTATTTAGTGGTTTACTTTGTCTAGTTTTGTCTCCCTCTTCCCCAGTGGAATGTGAGGTGAGGTTTGTGTTCCCTCCCCTTGAGTCTGGATGGGCTTTCCGACTGCTTGACCAAAATACAGTGGACGTGATGCTGTGCCACTTCCTGGGCCCAGCCTTGAGAGACGAGGCTTCCTCTTTCTGGGTCTTGGGACACACTCTCTGGGATCCTTGAGTAACTATATAAGAAGTCCAACTACTCCGAGACCTCCATGTTGGACAGACTGTGTGTAGGCGCTCCCCAGGACTATCCCAGCGGAGCCCAGCCTCCTAGCTATGCCAGACCTGAGTGAAGCCATCTTGAGCCCTCTAGACCAGCCGTCCTCCATCTGAATACCACCAAGCGACATATGAATACCACCAAGCCAATGTCATATGAAGCAGAAAAATTGCTCAGCAGAGCCCTGCCTGCGTTCCTGAGCCAATAATCATAAGATATTATACAATGGTTGATACTATAAGTCTCAACATTTTGAGATAAATCTTTAAGCAACAATAGCTAATCAGACAGAAGTTCTCCATATGTGTGCGAGGGGACACCAGCCAGCAGGATTTACTTCAGGGTGTGTGTACAGGGGACAAATAGGCAGACTTCCTCCTCCCCTTAGCGTCAAAACCAACAGGGACCTGTGCACCAACATCCACACTCGAACACTGCCTCTCTTCAGGCAGATCACGTAGCTTTGTTAGAGAAGAGATTTTAGAGTTCAGCGTGGGGACGGATGTTAACAGCTGCCAGTCTCTCTATGTGTGGGGGGCAGGAGATGGGTCCGAGGTGTCCTATACACACGCCTCCATTTATTTTGATCACTAATAATAGACTCAGAGGTGTGGCCAGCAGAATAGCCCCTGAGTCCCTCTGGCCATCTCCGTGTGTCCTGGCCTGCAGTCTGTTGACACCCTCCTCTCCCCTTTCGTGCCTCAACTCATCAAAGCATCTGAGTTGACTCATGGGTTCCAATGTTATTATTAGAGCAGTAATAGGTTTATTCCATATGTGCATCTTGGCTGTCATTTCAGTGGGATTGGAGACTTTTGGGGAGGGAAACACGTGTGCTTAGTTTTCTCTCTTAAACCCAAACATACATTTCTACACTAAAAAACATATATTGCAGGACTTCTTCAAATAAAAAGATCTTCCAAGGAGTGTGCATTTGAGGAAACACTGAGTTCTGGTCCTTCCAGGGCCACCTCCCTGCCAGGTGTTCACATGCGCCCTCAGAACCGACTGGGTTCAGCTAATCAGGAAATGCAAACTCATTTCCTCTTACCCTTGGGACCAACAGGTACCTGGTCTCTGAGAGAGAGCGAGCAAGAGAGCGAGAGAGAGAGAGAGAGAGAGAGAGAGAGAGAGAGAGAGAGAAAAGGTGGCCCCAAACCAGATTTCCTGACAAGCCCTCCAGGCTTTCGGTCTGAGCAGTGAATCGCCCCACAGAGTTAGTTGAACTTCATGGAATGCAAAGTCTAGGTGAAGCACACGTGTGTTTTATTTATTCTCAGGTTTTATTCTTTAATTAACTGAATTGCACACATTATCACTGTATAATTTAGAGTAGCACATAGACTTTTATTGCACAACCAGCTAAAATGTTCATCCAGCATTTTTAATGATGTGAGAAAATGCTTATGATAAAATCTTGAGAACGAAGACAAAAAAGAAAGCATAATTCAAATCACTAGCTAGCCTGTGACTTCAAAATTGTGAAAAAAGCGTAAGATTAGGATGTCGTGTGAGAACACTCTTTTTATTTGCTTAGTAGAATTGTGGGTATTTTTTATTCAGAAGATTTTTGTGTGTAACCTAAATAAACTTTTTTTTTTTTTAATAAAAGCAAGAATACACCTGCTAGGATAAAGGGCTTTTGTAAATCTGGCATAAAATGGGTCAATAAGGTTCTGCATCAAGGGCTATGGCTTGCGGATAATTGAGACTGACCATCCATCCCACTGAAAACAACCAGAAATGCTGGATAAACAATAGTACAAACATCATAAAAGCACCTAAGATTGGCAAGGTAGTAAGCGATTAAGTCCAAGTCTCACTGATGGTGGCGACCCTGGGAGGTCAGCAGAGCACCAAAGCCACTCTCAGTGAACTTGCCAAACTGGGCGGCAGCTTTTGGAACTTGCCTGGTGAGAGGGAAGCTCAGGGTCCACCAGTGTGGGAGAATCTAAGAGGAGAGCAAGCTCCAGAAAGCTAGGACGGCGAATGCCACACCCCCAGGAGAAGGGGGAACTGGAAGTGAATCCAGCCCATCCTGGGAACCATAAGGATCTGGGTCTTGGCTTCCAGCTGAGAAGAGGTTAAAAAACCCCAAGAAATTGTCACTACACACCTGCCTTTCCTGGGATCCGCAGTTCCTACTTTCACCTCTCCTGGGGGCAGGGTAGTCTAGGTTTTGTGTAGGCTGATGCTTTCTCAACTTGGGGGGTAGGTCGTTAAGAAAAAAATATACAATTAAAACACATAAGGAGGGGCAAAGGTGAATATTCATTTGGAAAAGAGAAGCAGTCGCAACAAATTCCAAATTTAAAAAGCTGACAAATATCACAAACACCACAAAATCCAGAAAAATAAGGTCTTTTTATTTATGAAAGGCCTGACATCAATACAACCATTTCTTCCTCTCCTTTTTTTGCCTGCTCTGATAGCCTCTTTACATGACAGTGATTTTGAAATGTAACTCTCTGTATAGAGAACATAAAGATGATTTAGTCTCCACTCTAGCAAGGGTGATAGACAGTCCTTTACGATTGATAGCTGACCTCATTACTCGGAATGTACATGGTAATGTTTTGTACACTTTTAGGGTTGTCATCAAATTTCGGAAATTCTCTGCCAAGTTTCTTTTATATATCGGCTATAAAATTTCAGAGCATTTCAAGTTGACTAATCTTAAATACTCTTTAAATTAATGACACTCATTAACCAGTTTGTTGACGTCCAGGTTGTGGTGGCATATTATTAGTTTTATGTTACCCTAGTTGATGTCAGTATTTTGTGTCAAATTGGTAAGAAATTTAAATCTTTATTAATGTGTTTAGATACTTCACGTCTTTACTAACTTTATTTTCAAGCCATCCAAGAATCCATTCCTTACTTTTATCTAAAATTTATGTCTTCCCCTTAATCATTTACTGCTCTTGGCATAATCTAAAAAAAATTTTTGCTGCTATTTGCTTCTTGATGTCAGAATAATTTTTGTTGATGTCTTCATTCATCTTTGTCACCTATGTTGTATACTCCATTAATGTTTTATCAAAATTTCCTTTCACTTCTTTTTAAATAAATCTAAAGAGGACAAGAGATACCCACTAATACCCATTATCTGGATCTAACACAGGATTCTTTAATCTATCACTTGTTTTTTGAAACATTCCAAAATGTTTTTCCAAGTTGCAGTTAAAATGGCAGATTTGGACTTTATGACTTCTTGAACAAACTCTTCGGCATCTCATTAGCGTTTGAGTTTCTCTGCTGAATCTTTGAAAATATATATTCGAATCCTTAAAACCTCACTCTACTCTTGTAGCGAGGTTGAACAGTTTTCTAACGGGTGAGGTATTGCATAACATTTCTTAGATTATTTAGAGAGAACTCCACCTTGGCATATATGTTTAAAATACTCCACATAAAGGAGAACCTGACAAGAAAAAGAATAACCATTGCAAACTACCAAAGTAGTCAGCCATATAAGGGGCCATGGAGGCAGCTTCTTCAGACGAGACTAAGGGAATGAGTTGCCCATGGACAGAGTGGGAGTGTTTCAGCCTGCAGTCTGTGCTATCATGTATTTGTGTGTGACTATTATTCCACGGCATGTTACACTCATGTAGAACTTATTTCATGTTGTTGAATAAACTTACAGATAGAAGCTTTTCAACTGATGAAAAACTTAGAAACCATGCTTAGAGTTTTTGGGTTTTTTTGCTATGCTATTTGGATTAAATAGAGTTCGCACAATTCCCGACTGACTAGTGTCTGTCCCACATGGTAACAAATCTACAGTACTGTAGTAGTATTTGCTCTCTGGTTTGTTTGATTTATCCCCTTATTTTATACATATTTTCCATTATTTTTACTAATTATACACAAACTATTTTAGGTAAATATTTGGTTTTCCATTTGAAATTTTGCAGGCGCTTAAGCAAAAAAATCTATCAAATTAAACAGTAGATGATTTCCATGACATTTTTGTTATTTGAAGATACTATTTTCGTCGTCACCCCTGAACCACTTAGTCAATGCCTGCCACTACTCTATACATCACTTACAAATGTCCTTTATCTTTTGCTTGTAATTTTCTCCTTGCATTTATAAAATTTTGTTAATTTTTTTAGGTGCTTCATAGTTTTGATGCTAACGTACATTATAACTTTAAAATATGTATAATGTCTTTTTCATTGCCATATAGAAATGCCACTATTTCTCTGCTGATTTCATATTTACAATCACTGCTAAATTCTGATTCCAATTATTTATTTGTAATTCAAATTAGTTTGAATTTTGTACGTATAATATTGTGTCATCTAGGATAATGACCAATTTTTTTTTTCAATTTTTTCCTTTTCAATCTTCATGGTTTAATTTTTACTCTTGCCTTACTGTCCTGGCTAAGATCTCAGCACGGTGTTGAGCAGAACTGGTGATAATGGGCACGTTGATCTCCTTCCTGACCTCGGAGGAACGTGTTCAGTATTTCCCGGTTAGGTATGATGAGCACCGTAGAAATTTTACCCTATGATTGTTTGCCATATGGACACTCTGAGCTAGAAGAGTCTGAAGAGACCCAAGGCTGGAAGAGGAGGCTGGGAGGACGGCTGCCACCCAGGATCGAGTGGCGATGGGGGAACTTAATGGGGTCAGGAAAGATTGAAAAATCAGGCACTGGGGTATGGGGGTCAGTGGGAGCGTTGGAAGGTAGCAGGAGGGAAACCAGGCGGTGAGGGGCAGAGGCGGGGATGGGGGCAGCCTCACCAACCCCGGGACTGTCTCTGTAGGACACCCAGAGCATGGACAGGAAATCCTCCACCTGGACACAGGACCAAGGACAGGGTGGCAAGAACAAGGGCACCAGTACCGGCCTCTGCTCATGTCCGATGCTGAATCTGTCCTCTTCATGGTCTATTTTGTCAGAAGCAAAGTAAAATAGTCATTGGACTTTCTTTAGGGTTGCCAGTCTGACTTGCCTGGCAGGGGGTGGGAGGTAGATGACCCCATGCCCCCAAATGGCAGATAGCTGAGCAAACTTCTCTGATAAGTATGTGCTTTTCATTTTCTTTAACCTTAATTATTTACTTCAGAGTTTAAAAATATATATATTTTTCATTTTCTTTGTAGAATGTTAAGACATTTCATACCATGCTAACATCCCCTTCATCCTTCTCCCCTCTACTCACTCTGCTCCTCAGAAGAAACTACAATTGTCAGTTCGTTGCGTCTCTTTCCAGATACGTTTCAATAAATTTGTATTCTTAATATGGCTTTAAAAATACATAGTGTTGTCATTGTGTGTATGTGTGTGTGTTTAATACAAATTCCATCACGTTCAAGTTGTGTTTTCCCTCTTCACCTTTTGCAGCATCTGCTTCTTTAAATCTATCTTCAGGATAAATGCTGCAAGAAGGACAGTGAAACAACATTGTCGGGAAATGTTTATCAGGGATGATAATGAACATGGACACGGAAGATGCTAGTGTCATAGAAACTCAGGACTGAGAAAATGGAAAGTGGCTTAATTTATGGCAGGAACTGTGTGGCACATAAAAGAAAAACAACTGACCCAAATTTCCTACCTCCTTGCCTAATGCCCACAGGGCACCCACACTCCTTAGCAACAAGCAGCTCAAGTGACGGTTCTGGTTGGCACGCAAATGGCTATTAATTGTTTTTTTTCCTTAAGATCAAATTTGAATGAAAAAGCTAAATGAGTTTCCTTTAAGCATGAAAAGTGTCTTGTTCACTTGTGACGGGACCACTGCAAAGACGAAGGATGAATATGAGGGGTGTGTTCTAAGGACTCTGCTTCCAATTATTCTTGTCCCTTTATTGTTGAGAAGCTGTGCCTGTATTAGAAGGATCAGAGACTGAATACTCTTTAGAAATTCATTGTATGCATCAGCCACTTTTTAACCTTTGCCTGTGAGAGATTTTTGAAATGCGCTCGTGGTAGACGATTTTTAAATTCTAAAGGTGAATGAAGTGGCATTGTCAAGGCAGTAATGTCTGTGGTGATGAGAACATCAGTGCCTGGAAATTGAGTTCTCCAAGGGAGGGATATTATGGGGAGAGTTAGAGAGAATTGTGTCTTGATTTCCAATATATTAATTTATTCAAATAGCTTCATCTACTTATATATAGGCATCATAGGATGTTAGAGTCAAAAAGGCATTAGAGATAATCCAGTTATTGAAGTAAATTTTACAGCTGCAATGAGAGAGGCAGACAAACCACATGAGCAGCCCAAGGTCACACAGCTGGTTAGTGGAAGGAAAAAGAAAACACAGGCTTCCTGAATTGAGGTGGGTGCCATGGGATTTCTCTGCAGTCTGCTGCCTGCTTAATCGGGTCATGCAATGGTCCACGTACTGATTGAAGAATTACAACAGAATGAAGCTTTGGGAGATGGTGGTGGTGGAGGAAGGGGCATTAGTTAGGAGTCAGATGCCTGAATTTTGAATTCTGACTCTGCCACTTGTTGTGTGATTTTAGGCAAATTCCTTTACTGGCCCAGCCTTGGTTCAACCATCTAAAATACCTATTTTATTAGGTTTTTAGGAGAGCTAAATGAAATAATTTCAGGAAAGTCCCAACACAGGGATCAGCACATTGTAGACGCTTGAAAAGTGATAGTTCCCTTATTCTCCATTTAAAAAGATGTCAAAGAGGAGGAAATAAGGAAACAGAATAAAACCAAACCAAAACCCAGAAACAACTCTTGTTGGAAATAACTCTCATCTTGGGCTTTTTATATTTTTTCCCTTTTTCCTTCCTTTCCTAATCTACTAAACTAGTTAAGTAATCATAACGCCAGTTTTGCCTAATATGCAAAATGACCTTGGGTGCTCTGGCTTACCAGAAAAGGCTGCTAGCGGTCTAATTTTACAAGATGACCCAAGAAATGGTGAAGACGACTCTGGAACTTGTGGTTTGTCTCTAGATCACTTCAACAGGAGAGAAGGCAAAAGTCACTTCTGGATTTTTAGGAACTGCCCTCAGTGCACAGGAAACTCACTTTGAGAATGCACAAGAAAGTTCTTGTATTTTCCGAAGGGCGACATAGGTTGTGGGCAGGGAAGAATGGTTTTGGTGCGATAACTTGGTGGGGTCATCAGAACGTCCTCTGATAAATCCCAGCTCATGCGGGTTCCGTAAGTATTTTCGAAACTCGCCCTCTACTAGCTGTTGGGTCTTCAAGGATAAACGAGCCAGGATGTATCGCTTCTGGGGAAAATGGTCTCAAATCCTGGAAAGAAGAGCTGTGAGAAATCAAGATAGAAAATCAATATGAAACTAAGTGGCAGAAACACAGATGTCTGACCTTGACTGAAATGACCAAAAGGATGTAAATATGTTTTAAGTTATAGAAGGGTACCATTAGCTGCCAGAACCGGCTGCACTACAGACGGAACCTGATGATAAAAGGACTTGGAGCACTTCCTTTGATCTCTCTCTCGAAGAAAGTGGCATGACGTCATGGGAATTAAGCAGAGTGGAATGCAGACATTCCAGGAAGAAGGAGAGAGTCGGAGATAAAGTCAGACCATGAGATGGGGGAGTGTGTCACTCAGATCAGAGGGTGGAAGCAATGCGTCAGAGGAAGGCAGCTGCAGCAGATGTAAAGGCCTTCCCTCTGAGTAAGGGTGGCAGGACCTGGATGAAAGCTTGAGAAATTCAAAGGGGTTGGATGAGGACGGAGGAGTTGCTGTCCTGATCCTCTGGCAGGTAAACAGCAGGTGGCAGCAGCAATGAGGGGCTTTTGCAGATTCTGGGGGCTCTCCCATGGCCTTGAAGAGAGGCACAGCTATGAATGGGGTCTACAGAAAGTCCAGGATCAAGGTTAGGTAGAATTGGGGTGCTGTCCAGGGAGGTCCAGCACAGTGTGAGCTGGAAAGGGGCCACAGGCTGGGACAGTGGCACTGAGAGGCGTCCTGCCCTCTTGGCTCTGGCACCTTCCCATAAGCGTCACTGCACACTCAGAAGAGGCACGAAGGTTGCTGGGCTGAGGGTGATAATCGGCAGGGGGGCCCACGATCACCTCCCACCTCTGTACACCCCAGTTCGCTTATCCCCTTATCCCACACTCCTTCCCCTCCCTCAGTGTACAGCTGACCCTCTGGCAGCATCCTTCTGGTTTCTTGTGAATTTCCAAAAGCATTTTCTAGTTTTCTAGCCATAACTGTGGGGCTTTTGAATGGATTCTTCATCCACTTGAGCCAAGTGTTCCATGCCTTCAGTTACTTGAGGTCCAGATAGCCTGGTGATTCGAATCTGGCTAAGAGGGATGCGGAAATTTCCCATCGAGAGGCAACAAAGGCAGGGTGGAGAATGAGCAGACACCAATGATGATGTCGACGACAGTGCAATACAAAAGATAACCAGGTAGAGTCTAGGAGAGTTTTAGCAAAGAGACCCAGGATCTGCTTATATGTGGGGGTTACAAAGCTTTGGAAATTAGTTAGTGGTTTGATTCAGCAGAAACGGGAACTCGTAACAATACTCCTGCACAGTCTCTACGCCATGGTGGGGAGGAAAAGCTGTTTGTACGTGTCACATCAGGGATTTTGTGAGTACCTGCCCTCAGAGTCAGAAGGAAAATGGTTTCATATGGATACTCATAGGCCAGGTGACACGGGTGGAAAGCTCTAAGCACCAGGTTCCAGCAGGAAGCTTGAACCCCCCTGTATGGGATGTGGTCTCCTTCTCTGGTTGGAGCGTTCTCTTGTTGACAGCCAGTGGGTGCAGGGGCTCTCTAGGCTCCACCCTCTGCCCTCGTGGAAAGTGAGCTGGAGTGAGCGCCACTGGCTCCTTCCCGGGGATGAGTACTGGAGCTTGGTACAAGCCCTAAAGACCGCCTAGAGCTCAGGGTCAAATGCATCCTCTCAATCCCCACCCTGCAGCTTTCTGCTTTGGCCCTGGCTCCTTTGAGTAAGTGGGTGTAAGTGGATTCTTCCTGAGTCTCTTTCACTGTTTTCCAGGCAGGCTGCTCCTTCACACACTGTGGGCTGGGTGACTCTTCCCTCAATATCATGTCACTTGCTCTCTGTCTAGCAGAATTTGTTGACATTTCTGGCTCGTGGTTTAAGGACGTAGGAGGATGTGTTTACCTTTAAACATCTAGACAAGTTTTGCTGTTCTTGATAGGGAGATACCATCAAATATGTAGGCACATAGTAGAAGAGAAAACTCAGTGCACACTTACATTTGGGAAGCACCGATTATAAAAAACAAACCAATAACTGCTTTTGCAGAGAGCAATGTCTTGGGAAAGATGATAATGCTATTCTGCTAATTCTAGCTTTTCCTTATCATCTCGTCACTCTTGTACTTCCTTCTCATTCTGTAGTTTTGATATTATTTCTCGTTTGCGTTTTGACTTTCCACCACTTTAGTCGCCATTTTGATTCTGTTTTTCTGTTTCCTGTTCCATTTGAACTATTGTTCTTTTTTATGTATAATTACAGTGTAAGCAGGAAATCCAGATAAGGTTAAGCTAGAAAGCCCCTTTTAATAGGCATTTGCACCACAAAAAGGAAATGAGCACATTCGTAGGGTAAATGAAAATGTGTTATCTTGCAGGAATAGCGAACATTAAGGTTATGCCATGAGAAGATTCAGTGATGTTTTCCCAAGTTTAAGGATTGCATTTGGGAACTGTATTTCCCCTGGGTTAGAGACTGGTGTTGAGTAGGCAGAGAATTAGAAGCTGATAAAGGAATTACTAATACCGCCATTTGTTTCACAAATTTCAATTAAAAGATTTAATAGGATGGTTAAACTATAAATTACATTTAGCAAAGCTAAGAGACTGGCATTTTCCTTAATTTGATATTCCTGCTTAATACCAGGAGGCATTGATCCGGGAGGCATTGGGTGGTCTCATTCAAACTAAATCCCTGGTATTTGTGATCCTTGGTTAAACAAGAAATATAGTGTGTTAGACTGGAGAATGGAATGAAGTATTATATTCAGAATTTAATATGATCCCGTTGTGCTTGAAACGTTTAACAGACCTCAGAATGATTCCAATGTTTGGATAAACCACTGCAACTTCTCTTTCATTAGTTTGACAACTGCAAGTGAAATAGATTTCACTTTGTTATGTTTCCAAGCCAATAAAAATGAACATTTAAAGAAAGTGAGCATCAAGACATGAATGTGTATACCCAGTGCCAACAAATTACAAGAACTTAAAAAAATTCAGTTTTGTGGAATTCATAGGGAAAATTCTATGATATTTCCAATCAGATGAAGAAAGCTTATCTTGTTCAGTCATGAGGTTTAACCTAAGTTCTTTAGTTCTTTATATTTTTCATTCATACTCTGTTAAAGGAGGGGATAATTCTAAGTTTGTGTGTGTGTGTGTGAGCTTTTATCTAAGTGTATTTAGTTTGGTTTTCATCTGAGTTGTCTTCAGTGAGGTCAGTTACATGGAGAACTAAAGGCTTTTGAGCCAAGTGTGCCGTGTTTTCTTTTACTTGAGATCCAGATAGTGTTCTGGTGATTCGAATCTGGCTAATATGAATGAGAATCCCATAGGGAGACAATGAAGGCAGGGTGGACAGAATGAGCAGACACCAATGATGATGATGATGACAATGATGTAGAAAAGAACATCAGATCAGAATCTGGGAGAGCTTGTCAAAGAGACCCTGTGTATCCTGCTCATACATGGGAGTTATGAAGCCATGAAAATTTGTTAGTGGTTTGATTCAGCAGAAATAGTAACTGATGTCAACCTGATAACAGTACTTCTCTACCTAAAATTCTTCCATGGATTCCATTGCTCTTAGGATCAAGTTCTTTATAGCCATTTTGTGGCCTTGGAAGTTTGGTTACTTTCTCGGCCCTGAGCCCTTGTATTCTCTGTTCCAGCTGCACTGACTTTTTTTTAATTCCTCCCAAGTGTCTGTCTCCTTTCTGCTTTCAGGAGCTCTGCACATATATTACCTGTGTGTTAGGTGTTACCTGGATCGCTGCCAAACCCCACCATGTCCCTTTGCCTACCTTGCTCCTGCTCACGTTCTAGTTCCTTCCTTCTTGGAAGCCTTCCCTTTCCCAAGGACTGGGTTAAGACTCCTTGTTATATTCTCTCATAACACCCTTTGGCACTCACTACAGTTGAAGTTAGTTCCTAACTAACTTATTTAGTTATTTCTTTAATGTGTGTTTGAAGACATGGTGGTGGTGTTTCCATGAGGATAGGGATCATTACCTGTTTTGTTTACAAGCATGTTGCATGGCACATGATAAGGGAAAAAAGCTAACTGTGTGAATAAATGAATGAGGTAGGAAGCTGCTTGGGTTATGGTTATGAGTTAAGTTGTGTCCCCCTCAAAAGATACGTTAAGGTCCTAATCCCCAGTGCCTGTCAATGTGACCTAGTTTGGAAGTTGGTTCTTTGCAGATGTAATCAAGTTAGAATGAAGTCATTAGGGACGAGTGACGTCAGCAACATGGCGGAGTGAACGGTTTTCTTTGTCTCTCCCCCTTTGAACTGCAAGTAAATGGACATTCATTGATCAATGGAGGACACTCACACAGCACTGCAGGATGCCTGAGAGACCCACACTGCTATACATCAGAAGGTGGATGGACTACTCTCGGGGAGGAGGGGGAGACAGGTGAGAACTCTCCAGCCCCTGGACAGCCTAGTACCTGCGAGTGACTCTCTCCTGGCTGAGGCACTCATAGCACTGCCACAGCCCCAAGGGTGACTGTGCTCATTGACACGGCTGTGGAAACAGGTGACTACAGCCCTAAGCCCCCTGTGATTGCCCTGTGGACCAGTGGGAAAATACATGGTCCCACTGTGGCTGCAGGGAAAGGCCCTGCCCACCAAGCACAAAGGCTGGAAGGCCCTGGGGCAGAAGTGTCTTGGCTGGGTGAGCTAACCACAGGCTACATTAGATGCCCATAGCTCTGCTGCAGCCCAGAGGGGGTAAATGAGATCCAGTGGGACCAGACAGTGGCAGGGCTGCAAGTGAACCAGCTCTCAGCTGCCATGAAAGCCCATAACACTGCTGCAGACCCTAAGGAGGGAGCATGTCTAGGTGGTCTGTGGGAGCAGGCAGCAGCAGCCTGAAGCCCCCATGTGATTGTTCCCACAGTTTACGGGAGACCCCACAGGGCCACTGTGATCCCAAGAAGTGGCCCAGGCTCAGTCAGGAACAGCTGATAGGGATCCTGGTTGGTGTAGATTACACAGTTGCTGCCCCCTTCCCCTCAGTGGCTGCAAGAGGAAACAGTAACCAAATTCTATCTCTGTGCAGAGGCACAAATCCATGCCATCAAGCTATATGAAAAAATATATTAAATCTCCAGAGCCAAAGGAAAATGACAAGTACCCAGAAAACAATCCCAAAGACAGAGAAATCTATAACCTAAATGGCAAAGAATTCAAAATTGCTGTCATTAAAAAACTCAATGAGTTAAAAGAGAATACAGATAGATACCTCAACGAGTTCAGGAGCTATATCACAACAAACCTTGATACTATAAAGAAGAACCAATCAGAAATGTTGTAGATGAAAAACACAATGGAGGAGGTTAAGAAAAATCTGGACACTCTGAACAGTAGGGCTGATAATATGGAGAAGAGAATTAACAGTCTGGAGGATAGGAAAATAGAAATGCTTCAGATAGAGGAGGAGAGAGAACTAAGACTGAAAACAAATGAAGAAACTCTCCAAGAAATACCCGACTCAATTAGGAAATGCAACATAAGGATTACAGGTATCCAAGATGGAGAAGAGAAGGAGAATAAAGCAGAAAGCTTGTTCAAACGAAACATAGCTGAGAAGTTCCCAAACCTGGCGAGAGAGCTGGAAATCCATGTGACAGAAGCCAACAGATCTCAAAACTTTATCAATGTAAAAAGACCAACCATATAGTAGTGAAGCTTGCAAAAGTCAATGACAAAGAGAAAATATTAAGGGCAGCAAGGCAGAAGAAAATAACCTACAAAGGAAGCCCTATCAGGCTGTCAGCAGATTTCTCAGCAGAAACCTTACAGGCTAGGAGAGAGTGAAAGGATATCTTCAAAATTATGAAAGACAAAAACTTGCAGCCAAGAATGCTCTATCCAGCGAAAATATCCTTCAAATATGATGGAGAAATAAAAACTTTCCCAGATAAAAGTTAATTGATTTCATCCCCACAAGACCTCCCCCAACAAGAAATACTCAGGAAGGCCCTCATATCTGAAAAAAAAAAAAAAAAAGGAAAAGGGTTGCAAAACCCTGAGCAAAGGAGATAAGTAGAAGTACAAAATCAGAAAATTGCAGCTCTCCATCAGAATAGGTTAGCAAATGCTTTATAATATTAAACATAAAGGGAAGGGAAACCCCAACTATAAATATAATCTTGTCATTTTAACCACAAACTCATAGCACAAGAAGAAAAAATGATGTGACAATAACGACCTAGAAGGAGAAGAGGTAAGGGATGGAACCAGCTTAGTCTATGGAAATAAGAGGCTATCAGAAAATGGACTATCTCATCTGTGAGATATTTTATACAAACCACATGGTAACCACTAAACAAATGATTAGAACAGAGACACAAATTACAACTAAGGAGAAAACTAAGAAAACCAACATAGAAAACTACCTAACTGAATTGGCAGTCTGAAATTCATGGGACAAAAAACAAAGGAAATGCAGGAGAACCAGAGAATGAGCAATAAAATAGGACCGTTAGGCCCCCACATTCCAATAATCACTCTAAATGTAAATGAATTGAATTTTCCAATCAAAAGACACAGAGTGGCAGGATGCATTAAAAAACAAGACCCAACAATATCCTGCCTCCAGGAAACACATCTCAGCTGCAGCAACAAACACAGGCTCAGAGTGAAGGGATGGAAGATGATACTCCAAGCTAATGGCAAACAAAATAAAGCAGGTGTTGCCATACTTATATCAGACAAAGTAGACTTCAAGATAAAAAAGACAGAGACAAAGAGGGGCAGTATATACTGATGAAAGGGACACTCCACCAAGAAGACATAACACTTATAAATGTATATGCACTTAACACAGGAGCACCAAAGTAGATGAACCAGCTGTTAACAAAACTAAAAGAAGATATCAACAATAATACAATAATAGTAGGGGACCTTAACATCCCACTAACACCAATAGATAGATCATCCAGACAGAAAGTCAACAAGGCAACTGTAGAATTAAAAGAAAAACTAGACCAGATGGACTTAATAGACATATATAGAACACTCCATCCAAAAACAGCAGGTTACACATTCTTCTCAAGTGCACATGGAACATTCTCAAAGATAGACCATATGTTTAGAAACAAGGCAAACCTCAATAAATTTAAGAGGCTTGAAATAATATCAAGCATCTTTTCTGACCATAATGCTATGAAACTAGAAATCAATTGCAAGAACAAAGCTGGGAAATGGGTAAAGATGTGGAGATTAAACAACATGCTACTGAATGACCAATGGATCATTGAAGAATTCAAAGTAGAGATCAAATATTATCTGGAGACAAGTGAAAATGAAAACACACCATAACAACTCATTTAGGATGCAGCAAAAGTGGTCCTAAGAGGGAAATTCATTGCAATACAGGCTCATCTCAATAAATAAGAAAAATATCAAATAAGCAATCTCAAACTATACCTAATAGAATTAGAAAAAGAAGAACAAATAAAGCACAAAGTCAGTAGAAGGAAGAAAATAATAAAAATTAGAGCAGAAATAAATGAAATCAAAACAAAAAAGACCTTAGAAAGGGTCAATGAAACAAAGAGCTGGTTCTTCGAGAAAATAAACAAAATTGACAAATCCTTAGCCAGACTTACTACGAAAAAAAGAGAGAAAACTCAAATAAATAAAATCAGAAATGAAAGAGGAGAAATCACAATGGATACCACAGAAATACTAAAGATTATAAGAGAATACTATGAAAAACTATATGCCAACAAATTGGACAACCTAGAAGAAATAGATAAATTCTTAGACTCTTACAACCTCCCAAAACTGAATCAGGAAGAAATAGAGAATATGAACAGACCAATCACAAGTAAGGAGATTGAAACAATAATCAAAAACCTCCCCTAAACAAACGTCCAGGACCAGATGGCTTCTCTGGAGAATTCTACCAAACATTCAAAGAAGATTTAATACCTATCCTCCTCAAACTAGAAAACTGAGGAAGATGGAGCACTTCCTAACACATTCTATGAGGCCAACCTCACCCTGATTCCAAAACCAGACAAGGACAACACATAGAGGGAAAACTATACGCCAATATCACTGATGAACATAGACGCAAAAATCCTCAACAAAATATTGGCAAACCAAATTCAGCAATACATTCAAAAGATCATGCACCATGATCAAGAGGGATTTCTACCAGGGATACAGGGATGGTTCAACATCCACAAATCAATCAATGTGGTACACCACATTAACAAAATGAGAAACAAAAACCACATGATCATCTCAATAGATGCAGAGAAAGCATTCGACAAGACCCAACATCCATTTATGATAAAAACTCTCAATAAAATGGGTACAGAGGGAAAGTACCTCAGCATGATACAGGCCATATGTGACAAACCCACAGTCAACATCATACTTAATAGGGAAAAACTGAAAGCCATCCCTCTGAGAGCAGGAAAAAGACAAGGGTGCCCACTCTCACCACTCTTATTCCACATATTACTGGAGGTTTTGGCCAGAGCAATTAGGCAGGAAAAAGAAATAAAAGGAATCCAAATAGGCAATGAAGACATGAAACTCTCGATGTTTGCAGACGGCATGATCTTATATACAGAAAACCCTAAAATATCCACTGGAAAGCTACTAGAAATAGTCAACAATTACAGCCAAGTTTCAGGGTATACAAAATCAACTCACATAAATCAGTAGCATTTCTATACTCTAATAACGAACTAAACAGAAAGAGAACTGAAGAACACAATCCCATTCACAATCACAACAAAAAGAATAAAATATTTTGGAATAAACTTAACCAAGGAAGTGAAAGACCTATACAATGAAAACTACAAGACTTTTCTGAAAGAAATTGATGACCACATATAGAGATGGAAAGACATTCCATGCACATGGACTGGAAGAATAAACATAGTTAAAATATCCATAGTACCTAAAGCAATCTACAGATTCAATGCCATCCCAATCAGAATCCCAATGACATTCTTTACAGAAACAGAACAAAGAATCCTGAAATTCATATGGGGCAACAAAAGACCCCGAATAGGTAAAGCAATTCTGAGAAGGAAGAACGAAGCTGGAGGCACCACAATCCCTGACTTCAAAACATACTACAAAGCTATGGTAATCAACACAGCATGGTACTGGTACAAAAACAGGTGCACAGATCAATGGAACAGAATTGAAAGCCCAGAAATAAAACCACACATCTACAGACAGCTAATCTCTGACAAAGGATCCGAGAACATACAATGGAGAAAAGAAAGTCTCTTCAACAAATGGTTTTGGGAAACTGGACAGCCACATGTAAAAGAATGAAAATAGACTATTCTTTTATGCCATTCACAAAAATAAACTCAAAATGGATCAAAGACTTAAAGGTAAGAGCTGAAACCATAAAACCAGAATATAGGCAGTGCACTCTTTGACATCAGTCTTAAAAGGATCTTTTCGAACACCATGTCTCTTCAGACAAGGGAAACAATAGAAAGAATAAACAAATGGGACTTCATCAGACTAAAGAGCTTCTTCAAGGCAAAGGAAAACAGGATTGAAACAAAAACACAACCCACCAACTGGGAAAAATATTTGCAAATCATATATCTAACAAGGGGTTAATCTTGATAATATATAAAGAACTCACACAACTGAACAATAAAAATTCACACAACCTGATCAAAAAATGGGCAGGGCATATGAACAGACATTTCTCCAAAGAAGATATATGGATGGCCAACAGGCACATGAAACGATGTTCATCATGACTGATCATCACGGAAATGCAAATCAAAACTATGCTAAGCTATCACCTTATAACCGGTAGAATGGCTATTATCACCAAGAAAAAAAATAAAAAATGTTGGAGAGGTTGTGGAGAAAAAGGAAGCCTCATACACTGCTGGTGGGAATGCAAACTGGTGCAGCCGCTATGGAAAACAGTATGGAGATTCCTCAAAAAACTAAAAATAGAACTACAATATGACCCAGCTACCCCACTACTGGGTACCTACCCAAATAACTTGAAATCAACAACCAAAGTAACATATGTGCACCTGTGTTCATTGCAGCACTATTCACAATAGCCAAGACGTGGAAACAATCCAAGTGCCCATTGACTGATGATTGGATAAAGAAGATGTGGTGTATATATATATATATATATATATATATATATATATATATACACACACACAATGCAATACTACTCAGTCATAAAAAAGACAAAATCATCCCATTTGTAACAACATGCAAGGACCTGGAAGGAATTATGTTAAGTGAAATAAGCCAGACAGAGAAAGACAAATTCTGTGTGACTCCACTTATATGTGGAAGATAAACACATGGACAAAGAGAACAGATTAGCGGTTACCAGGGAGAAGGGAGGTGGAGCATGGGCACCAAGGGTGAAGTGGTGCACCTATAATGACTGACAAATAATAATGTACAATTGAAATTTCACAAGGTTGTAAACTATCATAACCAGAATAAAAACAAATGAGATCATTAGGGAGGGCTCTAATCCAATGTAACTACTATTTTTATAAGAAGAGGAAAACGCCGTGTCAAGTCAGAGACCCAGAAGGAGAAGGCCACGTGAGGACAGAGGCAGAGATTGGAGTGATGCAGCTATAAACCAGGGAACAGACATGATCAATGGCGATCACCAGAAGCTGGGAAGAGGCAAGGAGGGGTGCTGTCCAGAGTGCTGGCGGGAGCACGCTCTGTGGACACCTTGATCTCGGACTTCTGGCCTACAGCACTGTGACAGAAGAAATTTCTGTGATGTTAAGCTACCCAGTTTATCGTACCTTGTCATGGCTGTCCTAGAAAACTAACCCATCCAGCCTTTGGAGCTGGTGCCAGACGTTATGACTGAACCACCAGCAAGCGGCACTGACCTCTGTGGTGATGGGCAAGGTCGAATTTGCTCTGAGAATTTGGGATTAGATTGATCTGGCGGGAGAGGCATGAATTAACTAAACTGGGGAGAGCGGGGAGTTTCAGAGGCTTGTCACCCATGAGAATAGCTAATAACAAGAGTTAACACTTAGTTGGTAATTATATGCACCAACATCACCATATGCTTACATGATTTTATTTATTCCTCTAAATAACTTACGAGGCAGATTCTATTATCCTTATTTGCAGATAAGGAGAACGGGGAACAATGGGATTAAGAAATAGCAGAGTCTTGACATGAACCCAGGCAAGTGTGAAGGACAGACAGCGGGGAAAAACATCCCAGAAAATGCCACTTGGTGTATGTACAGCTATTTAGTTCCCAAAAATATTTGTTAAGGATTCACACGGGTCAAATCACTTCTCAGGCCGCCACTGTGTGCTGAGATTGAGCGTTTTTCAAAGTTGTTATTGACATACAGGTATATGCGTTCTATTTTTAAGTTTGTTTTTGACAATGGTGTCAATCAACCTAAATGTTTCATAACCCCCTTGGCGATGCGATGTGATGTTGTCATCACATTCAAAATTTTGGTTTCATATATGCCTCATTAAAACCCAGAAGTACTTATGACATTCCAGTGCCGACTCCCTCCTCTCTTAAAGGTTCCTTTTCTTCTGCTTCCAAAGTAGGTCAACCAGTAGCCCAGGCTCAGAGGAATCAAAAGCTGGAAGGAATCTTAACAGGAAGAGCTCATTAGTTCTCCCTCCAGAGACAACTGCCTCTCTCAGAGATGAAATCTATTCTGGGAATCCCCAAGAGGAAGAGAACCCATTGAGTCTGAGTGTGGAGAGTGTGAGATCGTGGAAATCTTGGAAACAGGGTGGAGTTGTGGGTCGGAAGGTCTGAGCTTCCAACCTCGGTCTTCCTCTACGGAGCAGTCACCCAGCTCGCTGCCACTCGCTCCGTTTCCTTATCTGTGAAATGGAGATAACAGGAGCTTGCGTGCTGTCAGAGTTTTCTGAGATAAAAATGAGAACACGCTGAGGAAGGTATTTCTTCACTCAGGGCAATTCCACTGAAAAAGTCCTATCAGGAGAGAGCGTCTTTTCTTTCCTTTTAGGTAGGTGACCATTTGTAATATTGTGTCCCAGAGATCTTTACCTTTTGCTTTTCTAGATTTTTTTTTTTTTGATGAGGAAGATTGGCCCTGAGCTAGCATCTGTGCCATTCCTCCTCTATTTGTGTGTGGGTCACCACTACAGCCTGGCTTGATGAGCAGTGTGTCGGTCCGGCCCTGGGATCCGAACCCGTGACCCCTGGGCCGCTAAAGCAGAGCGTGTGAACTTAACCACTATACCACTGGGCTGGCTCCAGTTTATTTTGTTAAACAGCAGTCATCTCTCCTAGTCTTTGGCTCTTTTTCAGTTTTTCACTTGCTGTAACCAGGCAGAGGCTCAAACTGCACAGAGCATCCTACTCTCAGCTGCACACACCAAAGAGGTCACACACTCAGAGAAATGCTGTTTAGAGGAACTTTATGTGCTTTTTATTCTATTGTCGTTCACTGAACCCGTGGGTTAATTTTGGTAGTTTTGGGCGTGGCAGTGATTTTCGTGACTCCTTTTTCCTTCTCTAGATACACTTCTCAGACTTTCTGTTTCGTTTAACCTGATTTTGGTCCTTTCGTTTTCTTGTTAAGATCATCTCAAGTAGTAACGGCTTTATTCCAAAACACAGACAGCCCTTTCCAAAAACTGTGATGTTTGCCCTTGAAAAAAAGTGTTTGTTACTCAAATCACAGGGCCAAGAAATGTGATCATTGATCCCAAGCATGTTATGGGAATGTCAACACATAGGTACTAACGACTGGTGGTAATAATAACAACAATAATAAAAGTTAGGGACGATTCACTGAGGTCACATTGTGCAACAGGAACTGGTTAAGTTCTTTTCACATTTCCTCTAGGCTTCTTTAAAATGATCCTCCAAGTGGACGTGACTATCCTTATCCTGCAGAGAAGAAAGCTGAGGTTTTCATAAATTAAGTAAATCGTGAAAAACAGTGCCAGCAATTTAGGTCCAGGGACTCCAGAGCTGAGCTTTTTCCTGTGCCCTCAACTGCCTCCTGGGGATGCTGTGGCACCTTAAGGATGGGGCAGACCTGGTTTGGGAACCTATGCAGGATCAGGGCATCAGAACACTGTGGAGTCGTTTTCCTAATAGCTGTAAAAATCTGCTTCCTTGCCCTTTGCTGGAGCTGTTACATCCATCTGCTCACAGTAAATTTCTTAATCACCTCTGGTGATATGATTCTGACTCCTTGCGTATTTTGTCCCTGCCACCCATGGGGACTGCTCATTGTTACAGCATCTGCTCCCCGCCTTCCTCCTGCTAAACTCTGAGGCAGAGAATTCACTGGAGGGTTTTTAGCGACGTCTACCTTTTCTGGCTGGGAGGAGAGTTTGCCATCTGTCAGCGGGCGTGGAGGATCCTTCACCGACCTTTTGCATTTATTTCCTGAACCCTCCGCCACTCTGTTTACTATGAAGATTTTTGGCCTCTCCTTACATAAGTGGTTAAGAAATTCTAGTTCCTCCAGGAAGGACTAAGGCTGCGCTTTTCAGCAAGGCAAAGAGTATATTCCTCTGTAACGTGACTTGGGTTTTCTAAAGGTCGGTTCTATTATTTGTACTAATGCAGTATTGAGCTTCTTCGAATTTGCTTATCATAATATCGCACAGCCATCTGAACTATAGTCTATAGAAGCATAGGTTTCGTTGCTTCCCCCGCCTTCCTGAAAGCTCAGCATTTTTGAATGAATAAATTAGAACCATGCAATTGCATCTTGACCAAGGGGTTGGCTTTTTATGATGGTTGACTTTTTCCTTTAAGAATAGAACTTAGATGAACGGGCCTTGTGATCCACTCTTCAGATGCATGCTTTCCTTCTCCGTAGAGAAGCTGCCCAGATGGGTCTTGCTCAGTTTCATGGGCATGGCCCTAAAATGCATGGATTTGTTTAATAGGGCACGATCCTTTTAAGTACATAAAAGTACAATCCAAAGGTGGTCAATATACAAAATCTTCCTAGAGTTTTCCAACATGCTCTAACAGAAGCGTTTCACCAACAATAAAAATCACAATTAACGCATGCGCAAAATGTGACTCTTGATGGCGCTGCCTCGACTCTCTTCCTGTATTTCAGCCTGGTGCTGCTTTCCTTCTTCAGTAGGTGAGGACAGCCGGTCTTACCCACATTCTCTCTCCAGCCTCGTATCTGTTGCTCTCCTCTTCATCTTCAATTCTATGAATTTCCTCCTTTACATTATTTTAAGATTTAAAGTGTCCAGATGGATGCTGAATTCCTTCCTCACACCTGGCTTCCTGAGCAAGCAGTCAGTTTTGATTTTTCACTGGGCATGGGCCCTCTCTCCTGGCTTGTGTGTCTGTAACACACTTCCTCTCCTCCTGGTTTTAATGGTCTCATTGAGTCTCAGAAATGGTGGCTCTTGAGTATCATTTATCCAAGTCCCATCAAGGTTTCAGTGGAAAAGGGGCTGAAAGGAATAGGAAAACACAGTCCCATATTTCTATGCATCTTCAGCCAGCCTTATCGCTCTGTCCTTTCAAGGATGCTTCATAATTAATATGGGCAACAGAGAGGCTGGCAGTGTCGCGGACTGCCCAAACAAGTCGGCTTAATGCTTTTATACTGCTAATAAGACAAGAGCGTGGCTAAGAGCAGCATTTTCATACTGCGTTAATGAAACACAGTTTCTGAATGCGCTATGAATTTTATCTAATTAGTAGCTTTAAAAATGCCCTCAGACAAGCCTTCAAAGGGAATTTGTTGCACTGAAAAGAGATTCAAGAACCAGAGACCCCAAGTGGCTCAATGCTCTGCAGATAGTGTGAGGTTGTTTCCAGGAGGCTCAAGACACCCCTTTTCCAGGAAACTTGATTGAGCATAAAAGTTCTCAAGTATTTTTCCTCCGGGAGAACAATACCTGGGACTCCTTACGTTACTCCTTCCTTCCATTGATGAGCTAGAAAAACAGCAAACAAAACTAAGATAAATCTTTTCTTCAGCTTGGGGTCCTCACAATTCCTGACACTTTCTCATGGTACAGCAGGTCACAAAGCCCGAAAGAGGGCCAGTATGCAGTGCAAATACGGACGAGGTTAGCTGAAGCGAGAGTTGCTGACACGCCCCACTGATGCCCAAGGTCTTTACGTGAAAGTTACCTTTTGGCTAATTTGCCTTTCTCCTCTTCTTCTTTTCTCCCCTGCTTCTGTCTCTTGGTTAATTTGTCTGTTTCTTCCTTTCTCTGTACCTGTTTTCTTTTCTGTGGACCTCAGACATTGGGAATTGAGTGAATCGTATTTCTCAGTTCATGATTCCCTAACATGCAACTTGTTTTGTTCTGTATTATTGTTTTCTTCTTCACTGTCCATCTTTGGGTTCATTTCTCTACCTTCCATAGGCACCCGCTCTAGAGCATTTTATATCTGTATGTAGATAGGTGTCAGTTAAAACCGTGAAGTTTTATTTGGCAAGTAGGTCTTTTTAATTTACAAAAATGGTGTTATGTTACAAAACTCATTTTGTTTTATTCATTTACTCAATCCTATTGTTAAAAGATTTAATGGTGTTGCTGTGTGTAAATCTCTAGCTTTGTCTGTCTGCTACAGCATCTTCTATCAAATACCTGTACCACATTTTGGTTGTTCATTAGTCTCGAGATGGCATCTAGGTTGCTTCTAATTTGGGTACCACAAGCAGTGTTTTAATGAGCATCCTTGTCCATGCCTCCTTATGTTCCTCTGTGAGAGTTTCCCCGCTGAGGAGGAAGATGGCTAAGGTTGTAGGTATGGACATCTTTAATTTCACCAAGTTTCACCATCTTTCCCTCAAAAATATCTTCTTTACTAGGATGCATAAAAGTTCTTATTTATCAACATTCTTGCTACTTCTGGGTATCTTCTAAGCCTCAGCTCAAAGTCCAGAATCTCAACATCTAAGTTGATATTTAAGATTTAAGAATGAGTAGATTTAAGAACGAGTAGAATTTTTCTTGATCTGGGAAATTAAAGACACGCTATTTGTCCCCCACATACCCAACATTCAGGATGGCACAGGCATAGAGTAAGCTCTGTGGACATTCCTATTCAAAAAGGAAGAAAATCGGAGGCACAGAGTCACTGGAGCATAGTAATTATGAAACATAGCTGAGCAGACATTGGAGTTCCTTCATTAGAACATGATTCTACTTCTGCTCAGGAGCTGGTCTTTGGGGCCCTTGGCTCTGCTCTCTGGGCTCTTGGTTACACTCTGAGTCATCCTTGATTTTTACGAAAGGAGCCTGTGTTTGCAGCCAACTAATTTTCCCAGTCTGCCCCCTGTTTGTAGACGTTGGGCGGTCTTAAGTCTCCTTTTCATTTCGTACTGTCTCCGTCCCTTTCAGTCCAAGCTGGTGATGTTTCTGCACATATCGCTCTCTTAAAAACCCTGTGGGTCCTCTCTGTGTCTTTTTGGAGTTCACGTCATCAGACAAAAGTAGACTGACAAATCTCTTCAAGATAAGCCCTTGTCCACTTTGCACTTCTATTGAACAACCACACTCTTAAGCTTCTTAGAAGCTCTATTGTTTGATTTAAAGGAACTCTGAGTCACACTCTTAAACCTTAAAAGAGAGCTTTTTTGTCTGATTGAATGACACTCTGAGGCATCACCTTTGATCTCTCTGAGGTCTTAAAGGATTTTATGCTCACTCCCTCAGCTTCGTATTTAAACCATGTTTTCTTGAGAGTGTCCTGGATTTGGTCTTTGCTTGGAGCCATTTCTTTTTTATTTATTTATTTATTTTTTTGAGGAAGATTAGCCCTGAGCTAACTACTGCCAATCCTCCTCTTTTCGCTGAGGAAGACTGGCCCTGAGCTAAAATCCATGCCCATCTTCCTCTACTTTATATGTGGGACGCCTACCACAGCAAGGCGTGCCAAGCAGTGCCATGTCCGCACCCGGGATCTGAACAGGCAAACCCCGGGCTGCCGAAGCGGAATGTGCAAACTTAACTGCTGCGCCACTGGGCCGGCCCCAGCCATTTCTTAAATTTAGCGTTGTTTGCCATCTGATGAGGCTGGGAATCTTTGAAAACTAGACAGTTCTGGTTCTTTTTGGATAATAGTTCCTTCTTTAGCTTATCACTATCTTCTCAGATTTTTCTATAAATAGCATTAATGTGGCATTTTCACCACCATGTCTGGAAATCTTAGCCTGATCATCCAGTTCACCAGGGACATTTCCAACTTTCACATTACTTCTGGTTACCATTGCAAAACTTTCTGCCACTACAGAATAAGGATCTCCTTTTCTCCAGTTTCCAATAAGATTTTCTTCATTTTTCTTTTAAGCCCTCACTGGCAGCCTCCTTAAAGTCCAAAATTCTACTAACATTCTGATCAAGGAAATTTAGACTTTCACTAATCCTCTCTCTAAAGTCCTTTTTCCGTCCAGTTCCTGTCCGCCACCTCTCCCAAATGTAGGCTTTTGTTACGGCATACCCCACTTTCAGTATCGAAATCTGAATGAGTTATTTATTGCTACATAACAAATCACCCTAAAACTTAGTGGGTTAAAACAACAAATATTATCTCACATTCTCAGACCTGGGAATCTGTCAGCAGCTCAGCTGGGTGGTCCCGCCTGAGGGTCTCTCGCCAGGTTGCAAGTAAGCTGTTGACCAGGGTTGCAATAATCTCGCAGCCTAGAAAATCCGCTGTTAGGCTCAGTCGTGAAATTGTTGGTGGCCCTCAATTCCTCACTGACTGTTGGCTGGAGGGTTACTGGAACCTTGTCATGCAAACGTCCCTGGAGGGCTGTTCCCAACCTCGCTGGTGCTTTCCCCAGAGCAAGGAATGAGAGAGGGAAAAAGAGAAGAGAACCCAGGATGGAGTCACAGACTTTTATAACCTGACTTTGGAAAGGATCTACTGTTGCTTATATCATATGCTACTAGTTACACAGACCAACCCTGAGATAATGTGGGAGAAGCCTGCGTAAGAGTGTGAATACCAGGAGGCAGGTATCACTGGGAACCATCCTGGAGCATGGCTACCCAATGACTCCATTTTCTCAACACTACTGTTAAACCATCCACTGTTTCCTCATGCCTTTTGAGTTATTATCCCCGGCATATATGAAATTCTTGTATAGATATGGGCTAATTTCTTGCTTCTTTATTTTGTTCCATTTGTCTCTTTTTATTACTTGTGACTTTTCAGTGTGCCACAATCTGTGACCTTTCACTAATTTGTCTTGTTATCTGGAAGGACATGAAGGAGGTAAGTGGTTAAGCAGCAGGTCTATGGTCCTTTCTCTCGCAGGGAGTTTTCCACCGGAAAAGAAAGAAGGCATGGACTCAGTCAAATCTTCTCGTAAAGGTGCTAATGGCAGAGCTGACAAGCAACTAATGGTTTTTGCTAGCGGGAGAGTTTATCAGGATGTCCAGTTGTCTAGTATTGTTTGTGTAACAAGCCTGGGGTCTCTGGGTTTCTGAGATGCAGCTCCCTGGAAAATGTGACATAAACTGTCTGACTCTCTGACTCTACCAGATGAGCAGAAATTTCCCGCCAACTTGGCAAAAAGGTGATCAAATATTGAGACTTCCTCCAGTTCTGTCTGGATGTTTTTTCCTCCAAGAATACTTCTTGGGGGTGTTGTGATCATCTGCAGGAGACACACGATACCTGTTTGTCTCTCTTTTTTGTCTCGTTGACAATCATTGACCATCAATGAAATAATGTCTAGATCAATTAATTCCCTAGGGGTTGCAAAATAGTGGAATTCTGGTTCTATTATTCCTTCGTTTATTAGCTGAAAGATTCCTATAAGAGAAACTTCCCCTCACCTGCTATTTGGTAATCCATCAGTATAGTTCTTACAGGAAAGGAAGGGTAGATGCTCTTGTCTTTCCCTCTGTCTATTAGCTCTTTAAGTGACTTGGTTTGCTATCATCTTTCAAAGTTGACCTGTTATTATTATTTTGTGGTATTATTATGAAGTCCTGAATTTATGTTTTCTGTATTTCAGTCAATCGTGGTTGTTATCCTTATTGATGCTGACAGTATACCATATTTGGTGAGTGGGAACCTCATCAACTTGGCTCTTGAGCCCTTTAGCCATGATTCCAAAATTCTTTGACAACTCCCTTTTTATCAGGTATGACAAGAAGTTCTAAGCTCGTCTTGTATATTTCTCCTCTAGACTGGAAATCAGCTGTTTCTTGAGGATCCCTGATTTCCTTTAGAGGGAAATGTTATTTAGAGCCCATAATCTGAGTGCTAAGGCTCTTATTGCTACTGGGTTTCTCCACAGTCTTGCCAACGAAGCACGTTGTTAAACTTTTGAGAGAATATGTTTTTCTTTTGATAAATGGTATCTTGGCATAATTTTCGTTTGTGTCTGTTTAATATGAGCAAGCTTGACCATCATTTAGGAAGTGCTGCTTCCTTTTTCTGTGAACAGTCTGTTCATTTCGCTGGCTCACTTTAAAATAACTTTGTTGGACTTTTTCTTCTTTATTTTCAGAAGTGTTTTATACTAGCAGTTCTCGAAGGGTAATGTGGGGAAACCCAGGGGCTCCCCGAGACCGTGTCACGGTATGCATGAAATCAGAAATGTTTTGGTGACGCTCAGCTGTTCTTTGCCTTTCCACCGTCATTATCTCATGAGGGTCCAGTGGACGCTTCTCCAGGCTGCGTGACGTGATGTTCCAGCAGAAACAGAGGCCTTTCATTAAGCTAGGCATCTTCTTAAGTTGCAAAAATGTAAAGCAATGACAATCTTGCCATTGATTTTTTTATTTCAATTTTCATATAATCAAGATTATGAATTCTTTTGAATCTCATAAGACATCAGACTCCTTGCCAGTAATACTATATACAAGAAGATAAGAAATATTTTTAACTACTGAGGAAAAGAATTTTGAGTCAGTGTTGTAGACGCTGTGAAACTATAGGTGAGTGAGAAAAGATACTTTTGGACCCTTGAGACCTCAGGAAGCTCAGCATGCAAAGATTCTCCTCAAAGCACTTGGATGGGGAGGCGAGGAGAGCCTTGCCATCAACGTCTGCTAAATTGAGGTGAGCAGAACAGTGCATAAGGTCCAGGCGAGTGGAGGGGGTCTAGGGGCGTAAACACCTTTCTCTCGACGGGCAGCAGGCTCTGCCAGGTGATTTTAGGCATGATTTTTGGGTCTAAAAACTGTTGGTGTTGACCCACTCTTATGTTAAATTTGTTTTGTTTTTTCTTTCTACCACATCCTATAAATGATTTATTGCTTACTCTTGATACTTAAGCAGATCTTTTTTTTGGCAGAGGAAAGGCTACTAACTACAGGATTTTATACTTTGCATATTTAACCTTTTGGATATCTGCTAAAACCTAGTTTGGTCATTGTCGGGACTCAAGTCATGTCCAGAGGGCCAGCATTCCCCCCTGCGTGAGCGTGTGCGCACACAGGAAGGAGGGGAGATCTTGACTGCCGTTTTGTCCTAGTGATATAGCGTAGCTCATATCTAATTCCATATTCCTAATTCCAGGGCTGCCTCCCTAAACTAGGAAAAGAACTGTGCAGAGAGACCACTGCTGTGAGAATGGTAGATTGCTTCTGAAAACCTGCTTTCCCAGGACCTGACCCCTAGGAGGTTAGCTTCACTCATATGGAAAACAGCAGTTACACATTAAAGATTTTCAGCAGTCCCAAGCTGAGGACTATGCATGCTGTAGCAGCATTGTGGGAAACAAATAAAAGCAGTCATCAGTTATTGCGGTAATCAAGCATTATTGTGCGAAAGCTTGGGAACAACTTCAGGACCCCCAGTGTATGGGTTTCAGGATGCATTCCACAGCTGTGCCCTCGATTCTCGTCATTCCTTTCCCCACGGCTTAGGAGAGAACAAACTCATCTGCACAGCAGTCTGTCATCTTCATTACCTGGGAGATAACCCGATTCTCCTAGGGTTTCTTCCCCTCCAGCCCCCAGTCCTCCCCTGCAGTTTAATTTGCATTTGTATTACTCATTTGGTTGTTTTTTATAAAATGGCAAAGATTAGGTTTCAGGGTAAAGTTGGATTTGGTGCAGAAGTTCATAACTACTTTTCAAAAATGAAATTTCTTAAATAAACCCAAATAGGGAGGAATTGTTCCTAGGAAGATGCTGACTTCGTCTTAGGATGGAATCTTCTTCCTGCACAATTCCTGACTGTGGTCATCACTCTCCGGTTCTTGGGTCCTAGTACTTCGTGAAGCCAGAAGCATCATTTTGGAGGTATAGTTAGAAAATGATTAAAGGTGAGCAAGTATTTGTTATATGTTATATGTTTTTATTAAAGTAGAAGATGGAGTTTTGGAATCTGCCTGGCTTGTTGGCTGCTCTAGAGGAGAAGGCACTTGGTCAAGTCAACCAGCAAGGTCTTGTCCTTAGGTTTGTGCAACTCAGCATTGCCCAAACTAACAGTTAGATCTGCAAATACCAGATCTTGATGTATTAATTTACAGTGAGAGATTCTCTTTTATGGATTCTAGAACACTTGACTCCGTTATCCTGAGCGTTGTTTTCTGAAATGCAGCTCCACTCAGTGGTTGGAGCCTAGTGAACTGGATTGGGCTACTCTTGCAGGATATGGGTAAGGAACTGAAGGGTCCCCTTCCACTGACAGGGTTTCCGTGTCGTCCTCTGCAGCTGTGTGGAAACAACGCTCACCTGCACCTGTGTTTTTGCTCGCCTCCAGTTAACCTCTACTTCTGCATAGATTCCACAATTATTTTGCAACCCCAGAGAGTGGTTTTCAGCTTATTTTTGGCAACACCGCACTCATGTCCTTCTAGGCTTGTATCCTTAGGGGTAGAAGATCCATAATTAAGTGCTCAGACAAGGAGAGCTGGTTGACCCAGTTCTAATGCATGCTCCCTAGAGCCTTTGGGTCCATTATCGTAACTTTTCTAAATTGTAGTTCCCACATCTATAAATGGGTATCATCTTAGTAACTATCTTATCTCATGAGGCTAGGATTGAAAGAAATAGTTCCTGTGAAGTGCTAACTATGTGTGGAATGCAGCCTTCCTGGAGGCTCCAATGAGCATCTCTTCCTGGTATTCATGTCCTTATGTAGCCCCTCTCACAGGCATTGGGGCTGATGTGTGTCAGCTCTCGGATGGTGTGGGCATGATGGGGTGTGACTTGTGAGGCTAGATTATAAAAGGTACCGTGTTTTCCATCTTGCTTTCTTGGATCATTTGCTCACAGGGAAGGCAGACGACACTCAAGTAACCCTTATGGAAAGGTCCATATATGGAACCCAGCAGTTCCTGCCAATAGCCAAGCCAGTTTGGAAATGGAGCCTCCAGCCCCAGACCAGCCTTCAGATGACCGCAGCCTCGGGAGGGCCCCTGAGCAGAACCCCTACTGAGCCAATCCTGATTCCTGATCCAAAGAAACTGTGAGACAATGACTGTTTATTGTTTTAAACCCTGGAGCTTTGGAGTAATTTGCTATGCATCAAGAGATAATCAATACAATATAAAGGTACTCAATAAATCATAGAAATTATTATTATCACAGTCTAGTCGATAGGTTAGATTTCAGTGTCTGTCTGGTTTTATTTTGATGTGGGAGAAGTGCCAAGATAATCGGAGACACCTGTAAAACATTTTAGCGCGGGCCATTTCTCCAAGCGGCTAATTTGTCTTTCAGAATGCAGTAGTGATTTTCATTAGCTCCACTTATCTTGTGACACTTCATATAGTTATTTGAATACTGGAAACACCGTTTAATTATACTAGACAAATTGGATTGGCAAACAGTTTCAGGATCAAAATCTTTTAGGAGGAATGCAAAAGAAAGCAGAAATAGACCATTCAGTGCAAAGCCCTTTGTCTCTTGTGACAAATTCTGAGTTGTGGTTCCTCAAACGGGTTGTGATTATGAGACTGGCACATAAGAAACTGAAATAAATTCAGATAACCAAGAGCCCTATTGATTTATCTTCCAATTAATAGTTAAACTTTTATGATTATTTAGAACATTGGTTTATCTCTGAAAATATAACCAGGTTGCAAAATTGAGTGAATAGAGAAGAATTTTACCCACAAATAAACAAAAGGAAATACCATCTGCCCTGGGAGGCTGGTTTCTGGAGTGAACTAGCCCTTGAGGTGTCTTTCAGCTGTAACTCTATGTTCCCCCAGCCTGACCGCTGGGCTCATTCGCACAAAAGATGCTGCAGTGGTGATCTAGTGACAATCACGGTCCCCGGGGTAATCAGCCGTCTCGAGGCCAGAGAATTAGGGTCAATGCTCATCCAATTTCTTCCCAACTGCGTGGCTTTGAGGAAACTAACCACTGTGAGTATGAGCTTTCTCATGTCAAGATAGAGTGGGAATCACCTCACAAAGTCCTTAGGTTTAAATAATGTGATGGATGTGACCATGTGTGTTCAGTGCATGGTCTGGTATGGAAACACGGTAAAGACTGCATCTGAATGAATGGAGATGTTTGCATGGCTGAGGAAATGACCTTGTGCACATGCTTCCTACTCTGTGAAAGCTTGTTTGCTGGGCTCCTCCTCATGGAATGTGCAGCTCATGTGAAGGTTTCCCAGGTTCCTTCTCCCTTGGAGTTTGGTTTTGCCTCCCTTACAGCACCGGTTGTCCTGCATTCAATCATATTTCATGGGCCTCTGGTCTCCACTAGGGTCTGAAGCTTTCTTTGGGAAAAAACTATGTCTTATTTATTTGCTATTATTTTTAAAAATTCTTAAGACTGGGCTCATGTAGGTTTTTACTGATTATTTGACAAGAAAATGAATGTCGCAAATTTTTAAACTAAGCTCTCATTCTTGGAACCATGGACACTGCTGTGAAGGTTTTCCAGTCCAGAGGGCCTGCAGCAATTGTTAATTTAAAAACGAAAGAAAGAAATCAGATGGGGGGTACGTGAAAACAAATATGAATGTTTCTGCAGAACCGTATCTCTGTACTCAGTGACCTTGAACTGAATCTAATTATGTGGGATTTAATCAATGCAGGTGAATCAGCCCTTTATAAAAAGTCTCAAAAGCCTTGTGCTTGCGGGAACTGCCATAAGGATTTTTAATAGATGTGCACATCGCCCAGGGAAACGGACTTCCCCCAATAATTAACCCTCGCTCCGGATTTTGTTGGCACAAACATTTTGCAGCAGTTAATATATATGAACTTTTTTAGGCCGAGCAGGGATACACGGGGAACCAGAGGAGCAGCCCCAGCTCATAGCAATGTGCGTTAATAACAGGCACAGAGAGTCAGACGGAGGGAAATAGGGCCCCCTGCGACCTACATGGCCAGTAATGAAATGTGGGCCATTCTAACTGCTTAAATAGAATGTGCAAAACGCCAGATAACCATTTAATTCATTTAAAAAAGTAAATCACATCAAGAACACAACTTTTCCCCTTGCACAAGTAACTGAAAAGGGCCAAGGTGAAAATATTAATTAAGATACACATTATATCCTCAGTTAACATTAAAGTGGGGTTGCTTTCAGTGTTATTTACTGAGGGAGTGGGCCTGGTGACAGAGCTGTCGGCAAAGTGAAGGGAACTGGGAAAGAGAATTCTACTGTCTTAGTTCCTTCTCCCAAATGTATTATTTTTAAAAGTACACTATTTCTTCAAAATGCTCTCCAAAACTATTTTCCGGGTTCAAGGAAATCTGGAGACTACTTAATACAGAAACTATCCTTTTAGAGGGACACAATGGATCTTTCTTTAATGTCATATGGATTTTTTAAAAAATAATCATTGTAAAAGCAATACAGGCTCGTTCTAGGGGCAAATAACCAACCAAAACCCAACAAACAGAAAGGAAAGCCTTCCAAAGACATTTTTAGAAGACTTCAGCTTCTCCCTAATTGCTGAGTTGCACTGAAGAGCAGAAAACAGCTGAGAAGAGCTACCCCAACTTCTCCACATTCTGCACATGGACCCAGGAGGTTGGGCTGGTAGCACAGGCTGTGGAGCCAGGTGACCTGGAGCAGATCCTGCCTCCTACACTTGCTGTGTGACTTCAGGTGAGTTAAAAGACACTTAACATCTCTGCAACTCAGTTCCCTTACTAGTAAAATTCGGAAAGTAATATCAATTTTATAGAGTATAGTGAAGGTTAAATGAAATGATACAGGTAAATTTTTTTTTTTCTTTGGTGAGGAAGATTGGCCCTGAGGTAACATCTGTGCCAATCTTCCTCTTTTTGCTTGAGGAAGGTTGTCACTGAGCTAACATCTGTACCATCTCCTTCTGTTTTGTATGTGGGATACTGCCACGGCATGGCTTGATGACTGGTGCATAGGTCTGAGCCCAGGATCCGAACCTGCAAACCCTGGGCCACTGAAGTGGAGTGCACAAACTTAACCACTATGCCACGGGGCCAGCCCCAAAGACTTTTTAAAATAGACATATAATGAACCTATTTCTGTGATAGGAGCACCCTAAGACCTGTGCCAAGCGCCAGGGAGCAGTAGCCCACCGCCAGAGTAACTCAGATCCATGGAGCACTAAAGGTAACCAAGCAACAAAAAACAGAAACTCTGTTCATCTCCTCACTGGACTGACTTGATCCCTACGCCCCCATTCCCCACAGACTGGACACAGGTGAGGAAAGACACAGTGAACTTGGAAGACAGGCCAGTGGAAACGATCCACGTTGAAACCCATGAGAAGCAAGAGCAATGAAAAACGGACAAGGGCTCTCCTTGAATGTTGGCTTGGGATCCAAGAATATAAGATGATTTTATTAAATTATATTCTTGACAAATAATTCTACATTGGCACCGTTCCTTGATATTTTGAACTGTTGTCACATTGAAGGATGGCATGAGATGGATGTCTGGTGGATGTGTTCCTAACACATTATGAGAAGAATTGGAACTTCCCAGTATGACAAAGACTGTAGAAGTTCCTTAAAAAGAAAACAGAATCCAACATAATGGATTGCTCAAAGTTGGGTACATTTACCTCTAATCTCTCCTGTGACTGAAGCCCACAGTGAGGGAAGGATGTTTTTTCGCCAAATGTGACTCTATTTGTATAATTCCGTTTTGGAATTCTGTTGTTCAAGCAAATCTGCATACATAGAGGTACATAGAGAATATGCCTACAGTCTTTTGTGTAGTCATTTTCCTTTACTAGATCATTCATTCCAGAATCCACAACCATTTTTGCTTTGGTTTCCCTAAGCACTTGGCAGGAAGCAAGAAACATTCATATTATAAGTGATGCAACTAAGGCTAAAGGAGGTTGTGAATATTTTACATTAAAGAGAGACAGCGCAAAAAATCCCCTAATTCGTTGTGTTTGACTAAATTATGAGGCTGCTCAATTTTTTATCTTAGTAACTTATCAATTTTCTCTGGGTCAATGATTACTTGCGGAAAAGAGTAGATCTATTTGCCCAAGGAAAAGACCTGATCTGAATACCAGAACACCGCTGGTACATGTAGAGATATTGGTCTCCTGTTTATAGTTGATATTTCCATGTTAAGATGAAACAGCTGCCAATTCAAAATTGCAGCCCTCAAGCGAAGCCCCACGGCATTATAAAAAAGCATATACTCCTGGCACTTTCCAGCTGTCAGCATCGACACTCGCCTTTCTTTTTGCATTTTATTATAGATATTTTGACCAGGATGTATAATGAGGAAGCAGGAGGGAAATTCACCTGTTCCCCATCACAAAACACCATGGTGATGGGGAAGATGGGGAAAATCAGAGGGAAGCTTGGTGTCTGGAGAATGATTTTGCCTGGGGAGGATCCAAGCTTGTCACATGGCTACATGGTACAGTAGTTTGGCCTGGAGAGCTGCACGGCCCTGAGTTGGACTCCTGGACCCCCTGTTCACTGGCTATAAGACCTCGAGCAAGTTATCTGGTATCAGAGAGCCTCAGTTTCCCATGTTTGAAACTGAGATAAGATGTATATCTGATTGAGTCGTACTGAGCGTTACATGAGATGTTGTGTGTCTATCTTTTGGCTCAATCCTTGGGTCAAGTATTTATGGGGGATTCAAGTGAGGAACTGAGTCGATGCTGTGGCCTAAAGATTAAGCATGTCCACCCTGTTATGAAAGGGATTTTGCAGCCGGTGGGATAGACCCAACTGTAGTGGGGAGGACGAGAGCCAGCATGGCTGGGGAGCCTGGTGGCAGGGAGTAAGTGAGTGTGTGGCTGTCCATTGGTCACAGAGGGTCTAGAAGGAGAAGGCAAGGCCCGAGCAGGGATCAGAGTGATGGCTGGAGATCATGTTGAGAATGAGGCAGTGTACTCTTGGTGGAAAGAGCATACAGGTAGTTACCCTAGAAAGGACTATGTGGGCCCCTCACCAGGGGCCTTATGTCGTTGGATAAGGTGAGGAGTATAGGGCCCCGGGCAGGATGGGACTTGCCTGAGGGATTTCAGTGGCTCCCGCAGGGTGGGTTGGATAAGACGAAACTGTGCCGAGAACTGAGCGGGCATTGCAGACTTTGTTCTCACACACCCAATCTGAATAATATTGAGCTTTTATTCCAGAAGCTAATAGCTTTCCGACTTCCCATTTTACTTGCATTGCTGGAATTTTATTCTCCACTAGATTTGGATACCTAGAAACAATGGCCAATGGGTAAGTTATAATTGGATGGGCTCGGCATCATTTCCCAACAAAGCCTTCCACTTGAATGCTGTCTCTTTTTCAGTTCTCTTATTCTGCCCTTCAGAAATCTCTCTCTGTAGGCAGGGCTTTCCCCAGTTCTGCGTGTGAGGGTGAACTTGCAGATAACACTTGACTTTCGTGGCAGAGAAAGAAGATTTTGCCTGTCCTCTCTCCAGGTGCTGAGTGCATAGGAGCCTGGCAGTCAGGTGCATCCCTGGAGAGCTGCCTCCGTGCTGCTCAGAAGCCTCTGTTGGCCTGGGATGCGCCCTCTGCGCTCACATCTTTGCAGATCCAGATGGCTAGAAGACAGTTCAAGCAGACGGCTCGCCGGATTGAGACCTTCTCTGGCTCCAGACGTGGTGATCTAACTTCTGCATCACAGATTTTAAATATGGCTGTTCTCCAGATATGCACGATTAAAATTCAAAACACATGCAAATACCACGTTAGTCAAGAGAATGGAGATTTTTTTCTTTTGAAAGATAAAAAAACGGATAAATCACGTATGTGTCTTGTGGTGCAATAATAGCCATACTAATGTTTATGTCAAATCTCAAAGGAGAACAGATAGTTTAGCTAATGACGTGTGACAAAAATCTCTCGGTATGGAATGCAATAGGACTTGTTAGTCCATAATGGGGAGTACCTGGGGAGATGGATTTTAAGTTGTCTGGGGCAAGCTGATCTGCTATGTTTTAAATAGCAGGAGAATAGCAGTTGCTTTGAATTTAGCATGCTTTAAAACCAATAATCTATAAATTTTTACTTTGTGAATGTAAAGTCTCAGTAATGAGAAGACATTCTGGGGTATTTATGACTTTCAATTGCAACAGAGCAATTGTGTGTGTTATGTGGTACGTATACATGTATGTTTTGTGTGTGTATACACTGTCTGCCAGTGTGTGATGTGTATGTGTTTGAGCAAAGGATTACTCTTCACCTGATTGGGTAACTAAATTGAGTCAAATTCTGAAACCTCGTTTCCAGACTCTAGGTATTTCAAAGTCACCATTTTAAACTTGACAATGGAAACTTCAGAGATATTGTAAAACTTATTTAATAGATTCATTTGATCTTGAATAACAGCATACGAGTGATTTATTTTCTTTGAGTAAGATATTTCAAAGGGCCAAAATTGTAAAACATTAAAGAGAAAAATGCCACCCTTCCTTCCTCGTTAAAGATGATCTTGGTGATATAAGGCTGGGCTGGAAATATAAGGAGCATCTCCAACAGCATCGTTCATAGATTCAGGAAAGGATGCTGTGTGGCATCCATTTTGTGTGTTGTTTTGTATTCACTGATCAACACATAGTGAGAGGTTATAGCTGGTCCTTATTTGAAATGGTACTTCGTGTGCATAGTCCTTACATTTGTTTATGATAACTGAATTTAGTTTATATACGGAGTCCTAAGTTTTGCTAGTGGATAAGCTTTGACAAGACAGTGCAATGGGTTTTTGTCTCCCCAGCATTTCTCTGGGTGTGATTGGGTCCTGCAGACCAGTTGAAGATATAATGTAAAAGGATTTTTGGGTTAGAAAGCCAAGTGAGGGGCAGTGATTAGCCCAATAATGTTCTCAGTGCCTGCGCACAGATACACCCAATGTCTCTTGGTCAAGAGGCAACTGGACTGTGAGACCTAGGAAAGAGTTCTAGCACCATGCTTGTAACTTTTAATCAAGTTGGTGAAGAGCTTGGCATTTTGGATGATAACCTTTGGCGTATGCCTATAATATCTTTTGTATTTTTAAAGCTTAAAATAATTTTACTAAGATATGTCCTGGAGTTCATCAATCTGGATATCTTTTTCCAGCTGCTACAGGCTCTTTCAAAATCGAGATTTAAGTCATTTTTGATTTAGAAAAATATTTTTGAACTGTGAATTTAAATACTAGTTCTGTTTCTATTTTTCTTTTGATATTTTAGCCACCGGAAGGGGTCTGGGCCTTGGTCATACTCGGAAGCATCCTGTTCAGTTGCTCCTAATGGGTATCTTCCCATCGCTGTCCCCCATCCACTCTTTATATCCGATTTTGAATATTATTGATGCCCTCCATAAACTGCCAGGTCAGCCTACAGCCCAGGGCCAGTGCATTGATCTACTTCGGTATAATTATTCTGCCTATGATGATCTACACCAATTCTAATTTAGCTTTATATTTGCTGTGCCTCCATGAGAGGGGATACATAGGGATTCTGAGACTCAGATATAAAGCTATGGATTAAAAATTATTTAATAGGTTCTCTAAAATCATTAATCTATGACAGAGCCATTCTTCTAGAAAAGCATGTCCTAAAAGGTCCAGGATCTTGCAAAACTGGATTGCATTGCTCCGCTGTGCACAGCTTCCATCATGCCTATGGGTATGGAGCTCCTCACTTTGAGCCAGTGGTGTGCTTGGTCAATGTTTAACAAGTGGCTCTCCGGGAGGAAAAACCAAACCCAAACCAACAAACAAAAATCCCAAATCGATAGCACTTGCCAGTTTCCTTGGTGTAAATACTTTCACCGTGGCTGATTTCAAGTTACCAGTGTGACGTCACTGAACATGTGGGAAGAGATGCCCACAGCTGGCTCTGGCTGGCAGGTGCAAGAGCAGGTGTGAGCTGGCTCCAGCCCGCCACCACTCCTCACCTAAAAGCGTCACTCTTAACCTCTGCTTTCCTGCTTCAGGTGCTGAAAAATGGTTGAAGTTTTTCAAACTCAGTTTCCCTAGGTCTTACTCTGGGGGACCTGCCAGCGGGAGTGGAGAAAGCTGTTTCTCTGGTTTCTATATGGTGGCATGTACACATGTGATGTTATATAGCAGAAAGGTAGCTAAATGTATTTCTCTGATTATTGTGAGCCACACTAGGCTCTGGTTAGTCCTGATTGTTGTTGCCAGTTAAATTCAGTGGTTCCCAGCTGAGGTGATGCTGTCATCCAGAGAACACTTGGCAATGTCTGGAGACATTTTGGTTGTCATTACTGGGGAGAAGGTGCTATGGCATCTAGTGAGTAGAGGCCAGAGATTTTGCAAACATGCTATAAAGTTATCCTCTAAAACGGCAACCCTCACAACAAAGAATTCTGGCCCAAAGTGTCGGCAGTGCTGAGGTTGAGAAGCCTTGGTCTGGTCAGATCCAAGCACACCTTAGTGTGCATTGGAGCCTTCACTCCACAACTTCTTTTTGGAATTTGCTACCTTATACTCCACATAAGGGACATTCAATCCATAGACACTCAGTTCTGTTATGTTTTGCCACGGAATGTGGGTGAGATTTTATTCATGAAGGATTTGGATACCAATATCCAGCACAGCCTGGCTTGGTTCTCCTACTACTGTCACTTGAACCTCTGCCTGTCGTTGAACTCTCCAGTTCTGGGGGAAGTACCCAGAGATGCTGCCAGATGGGCCTTAACCTAACTGTGTGGCGATCCCAGCTGGCTTTGCATTGTGTGACCTTTGAGCAGTTTTGCTACTTGACCTCAATGTATCTGCATCTTCTGTCACACCAGGATGATTCCCTGGGTTTGTGTAGCTCGGCATTATATCTCATATCTGAAAGAAATTGGAGAAAGGCATGCCAAAGCATCCTTGTTATCTCTAGAGCAGCAGCCAACTTTTCAACAGTGTGTATCACAGCCCAGAGGTGGTCTCAGCTACCCTTTCTGTAAATTTTCATAACTTGCTTTGTATACACTTCCATTTGGATATGCTACATTAAAAAGGAAAATTCCTGAGGGTCCTTAGGCTGTTCAGGAAACCTAGGGCTGCAGAGATCTCCTGATTTCACTTAGAGATTTTTCTAATCTCAGTATTAAGGATCTGGTCCTCCTTTTTTGTTCTGTTGAGCCACCAGAACGTAGAAGGCCAACTGCATACCCTCCAGTAGTCTTTATCTCACTCCAGGCTCACAGCAAGGCTCTACGCCATTTAAAAGATATTTACGGCCCACAGCCAGCATTGTACTCCATGATGAGGGGTTGAAAGCCCTTCCTGTAAGATCAGGAATAAGACAAGGATGCCCACTCTCACCGTCCTATTCAACATGGTCCTGGACATCCTCACCAGGGCAATCAGGCAAGAAAAAGAAATAAAAGGAATCCAACTGGAAAGGAAGAAGTAAAATTGTCTCTGTTTGCAGATAAAATGATATTATACATACAAAATACTAAAGACTCCACCAAAAAAACTGCCAGAAATAATAAACAAATTTGACAAAGTTGTAGGATAGAAAACCATATACAAAAATCAGTTGCATTTCTATACGCTAATGACAAGTTATCTGAAAAAGAAATAAAGAAAATAATCCCATTTACAGTAGCATCAAAAACAATAAAATACTTAGGAATAAATTTAACTAAGGAGGTGAAAAATCTGTACACTGAAAACTATAAGATGTTGATGAAAGAAATCAAAGAAGATGAAAATAGTGGAAAGGTATCCAGTGTTCATGGATTGGAAGAATTGATATTGTTAAAATGTACATGCTATCCAAAGTAATTTACAGGTTCAGTGCAATTCCTATCAAGATTCCAAAGGCATTTTTTACAGAAATAGAAAAATGATCCTAAAATTCATATGAAACCACGAAAGAACCTGAATAGCCAAAGCAATCCTGAGAAAGAAGAATAAAGCTGGAGACATCACACTTGCTGATTTCAAACTATATTCAAAGCTATAGTAATCAAAACAGTATGATACTGACGTAAAAATAGACACATGGACCAATGGAATAGAATAGAGAACCCAGTAATAAACCCACGCATATACAGTCAACTAATATTTGACAAGGGAGCCAAGAATACTCAGTGGAGAAAATATAGTCTGTACAATAAATCGTGCTGGGAAAATTGGACATTTATAGCCAAAAGAATGAAACTGGACCCCTAGCTTACACCATACACAAAATCAACTCAAAATGGATTAAAACTTAAATGTAAGGCCTGAAACCATAGAACTCCTAAAAGAAAACATAGGGAAGAAGCTCCTTGACGTCGATCTTCACAATGACTTTATGATACGACACTCAAACCACAAGCAATAAAACAAAAACCAACAAGTGGGACTACATCCAAGGAAAAGCTTCTGCACAGTCAAAGAAACGATCAACAGAAAGAAAAGGGAGCGTGTGAAATGAGAGAAAATATTTGCAAACCATGTATATAGTAAAGGATTAATATCCAAAATATATAAGGAACTCATACAACTCAATAGTAAAAAAAACCAAGTAATTAAATTAGAAAACAAAGGACCTAAATAGACATTTTTCCAAGGAAGATATTCAAATGGCCAACAGGTACATGAAAAGGTGCTCAGCATTGCTAATCACAAGGGAAATGCAAATCAGAACCACAATGAGATATCATCTCAACCTGTTAGAATGGCCATTATCAAATATGCAAAGATAAATACTGGTGAGGATGTACATTATTGGTGGGAATGTAAACTGGTATAGCTTCTATGGAAAACAGTGTGGAGGATCCTTGAAAAATTAGAACTACCATATGATCCGGCAATTCCACTGCTGGGTGTACATACATAAGAAGGAAATAAAATCACTATCTTGAAGAGATAGTTGCACCCCCATGTTCTTTGCAGCATTGTTTACCAAGGCATGGAAACTACTAATTGCCCATCGATGGATGAATAGATAAAGAAGATGTGATTATGTAACATATACATATATAATTCAACCATAAAAAGGAAGACAATCCTGCCATTTGGGACAACATGGATGGACCTTGAGGGCATTAGGCTAAGTGAAATAAGGCGGACAGAGAAAGACAAATACTGTATGATCTCACTTATACGTGGAATCGAAAAAAAAACTGAGCTCATAGAAACAAAGAAGGGATTGGCGGTTCCCAGGGGTAGGGGGTGGGGATGGGAGGTGGGAGATGGGGATGGGGGTAGTGGAAATGGGTGAGGGTGGTCAAAAAGTAGAAACTTCCTGGGGCTGGCCCCGTGGCTGAGTGGTTAAGTTCATGCACTCCGCTGCAGGCATCCCAGTGTTTCGTTGGTTCGAATCCTGGGCGCGGACACGGCACTGCTCATCAAACCACACTGAGGCAGCGTCCCACATACCACAACTAGAAGAACCCACAATGAGAAATATACATCTATGTACTGGGGGGCTTTGGGGAGAAAAAGGAAAAAATAAAATCTTTAAAAAAAAAAAAAGTAGAAACTTCCCATTATAAGATGATCTCTTTCAAATCCTTGCATTTTAGAAATCTAAAGGCCACATAAAATCTTTGCTATCTTGCAAATTGTCAAAAACTTGATGATTACAAAGAGGAATGTTTTTGATTTTATAAGAGGGGATTTAATTTTCTTTCCATCGTTTTCTGTTTGTCTAATTTCATTGTTCATTTTGTTTTTTTTCTCTTACTTTCCTTCCTAGAGCATCCTTCCCAGTCTCCCTTGTGTCAGTTTTCCCATTTGCTCCCGGAGAGCCTTCTCACACAGTTTATTGTGCTGTGATGGCACCCTGTAACAAGGAATCCATTTGTGCAATGCTTCATCTTGATTTTTTAGGTTATGTCGACGTCAGTATTGTGGTCCTCCCTTCCTAATAAAGAATTAAGTATTTTATGTCTGCTTTAAGGCAGTCTTCTTGTACCTCCTTGGATAAAAGTGAATGATTTATGGTGAGAAAAAATATTGACTTATCTGAATAGCTACTGTACCGTTCTCTTCAGATAAAATGCATTCTGGGTCAGACTCACAGCTGCAGATTGGAAATTTTCCCTAGAGACTAAGAAGGATTTAACAGTCCAGGACTGCAGAGTGGTGTGGTTACTTGTCATGGGTGTCTGTTCTACCACCATCCATGGTGCTGCTTTCCCATATTTCCTTGTTCCCACTGATGAATGGCTCTGCTTAGGAAATAGTGGTGCTACTAATGGATTAGCTATGAGAAGGTGTTAGAGGCCCTGATTACTTCTGAAGGATGTTTCTTGGTGTTTTGCTGTAATTCCTGGATGGTATAGTGTCTATATTAAAAATCTAAAAAAAGGAGATTCTTCAGAGTCCACTCATAGGCCAAATTGAAAATTAAATTTTATCTTTTTTCATTAACAGTGAAACTACAATTTGTATAGCATTATGTACCTTTCAAAGGATTTTCATGCCTACCCTCCTATTTCATATTTTCATAAACTTTTGTGCCATTGTCACCATTTGACAGGAAAAACAATGGCCAAGGAGGTTAAGTGACTTATTCATAGGGTGACCGTATGTCTTGGTTTATGCTGAATTTCCTGGTGTTAGTGCCCCCACTTACTCTCATGTGCACCAAAATTTGGAGAATGAATGTCATCCTCCTTCTCCAGGGCTGGGTCACAAGCCTTCTCACTTGCAGTTTATCTGTTTGGGGAGCGAGGTATAGACACCCTCTGGGAGTTGCTTCCCTAGCCTAAGAGTTATGATGTTTAATACGCATGGGGATAGGAGAATTCCTACCCTATGGGCATCACTGTTTGTTTCTTGTGGGAGATTTTGAAGTGTTTTCATCCAGTTGCTCTTATAATAACAAATGTCTTGAGAAGGCAATTTCATAAGTGTGCTAAAAACAAAAATTGTTAATCAAGACGCTTGACATATATGATGCAACATTGAATTCATTAACCCTAAAAGCATGAAACATACACTGTGATTTAATTCTATATGTTTTGTGACTTCTGCTTTTATTGATGCTACTAAAGATTGGATTTCAGGCATTGAGATGAGGAGTGAGGGAATGTGTAAGTTGTTATAAAGGATGAGAACTAAGCTTATTAATTTTGTTAGTTGCTTGGTCTCCAGCAACTAGCTCAGTGCCTGATCTGGCAGATAGTAGGCACTCGATAATTATTTGTTAAAGGATTGAATGAGTAAATGAACGCATGAACACTAATTTTCTAGAGAGTTAATAGCACAAACTTATTTTGTGCATAAATTATTCATAATGAGATGGAAAATAATTACTATGTAAATTAGATGACAGCAAACACAAACAGTTTAAAGTCAGTGAAATACTAGGTGTTGTAAATTTGGTGGAGGTATCTGATATAGAACCCCCTTGCTGGTAGAAATACGTCAATCTTTCCACTGTATTAATTTCTGATGCTTTGATAAACTGAAATGTGGAATAGTTATTTTATGTTGGTGTGGTTCGGACATTTCAATAAACAAGATAATAATTCAAAATGCATATAAATGTTTCTAATGATTGTAAAACATGATACTTTAGTTGGAATTTTGTATGGAATTTTTGTATGTAAGCATATATATATTTTTAAAGAGCTCAAACAGCATGGGGAATCTTTTAATAGTATTTCTCATGATACCACAGCCAAAGGCATATGGAAAGAATGAGACTGAATAGTCAGCAGACATTCTCCAATAAAATTATTTTGTTATTTTAGGGAGAGCCCTGGAGAGTATACTTTTAAAAATTGACTCTAAAAGTAAAAGAGAAAGTAAAACATCTGGTGCGTGTTTTATCAACCCAGACAGAAGTTCACTGCATGTATGAGCTTGTCCCAGAGTTTCTGTTTAAATAGTAAAGTGAATAAAGATGTGAATGTCATTATGACCTTATTATATATTTTATTACTTTTTCTTTCCCAGTTGTCTCATGTCTGGTTAGAACCTAGGCATAAATTCATGTGCTGTTAGAAATGAGTATAATGATAAAAAGTGCTAGTGTTTGGGGCTGGCCCCATGGCTGAGTGGTTAAGTTCACATGCTCTGCTTTGGCGGCCCAGGGTTCACCGGTTCGGATCCTGGGCGCCAACCTAGCACCACTCATCAGGTCATGCTATGGTGGCATCCCACATAGAAGAGCTAGAATGACCTATAACTAGGATATACAATTATGTACTGGAACTTTGGGAGGAAAAAAAAAAAGAGGAAGATTGGCAAAAGATGTTAGCTCAGGGCCAATCTTCCTCACCAAGCAAAAAAAAAAAAAAGTAAAAAAAAAGTACTAGTGTTTGTAGGGTCATATCTCCATGCTAAAAATGTGCTTAGAGATCGCACAAATGGACTTTTCCAAAAGCTTTCCAGAATAGTTCCACTACTGGTACATGTCCAACTGGGTGCTTTCCTTTCCTTTATTAGAAATATTTGCAAAAACTTTTGGCTGCTGTCTCTTTCCCAAAGCACCTGGATGTGTGGATTCAGTGAATGGAACCACGTATTTTAATGTGGGTGCTGTGATGGAGAAGTATGTGTTTTCTACAGAAATCTGTACTTACAGTTGCATTAGTCCAACTCCAATGTCTTCTTGGGCTGAGTTCATCAATTAGAAAGTGGTAGGACTGAATCATCAGCAAGGGTCTTGAGATGGGGAGGTTGTCCCAGATTATTCACGTGGACCCAATGTAACCATAAGGGTCTTTATCAGAATGTTGCAGGAGGAGCCAGAGTCAGAGGAGAGGGCTGTGTGATGATGCAAGCAGAGGTTGGAGGGATGCACTTGATGAAAATCGAGACGGGGCCACAAGCCAAGGAATGCAAACGGCCACTAGAGGGGGAAACAAGCAAGAGAAAGCGTTCTCCTTAGAGTCTCCGAGGGAACCAGGGCAGCTGTTGGTCTGGGGAGCTCATGCTGGACTTTTGACTTCCAGAAATACAAGAGAATAAATTCATGTTGTCAACCACCAAGTTACGGTAATTTGTTACAGTGGCGACAGGACACTAATAGGTTCGGTCAGGACAGAGATGGTGCATGTAGCAAAGGCAACGTCCTAGACCAGCAAGAAGCTGAAGACAAAGCTGTTTTCCTTTGAATGATGAAACCCTGACATTTGGTGGGGTTGGTTATTTTCTCTCTGCTTTGACTTAGAATTGGAGGCCATTGGTGACTTTGAGAAGACGATCATCCCACTGTCCTCTTCTGGAGTTCCTGAAAGGCAGCCAGAGGCTGGCTCATTCACATACATTATCTTCCGTGTTATCCTCATAGTCTGGACATGGTCCCCCTGTTTTAAAATGAGAATTAAGGCATACAGAAGTAAAGTAACTTGAGAAAGACTTTATAGCTATTAAGGGGTAACAGATGGACTCTTACCCATTCTTATACTTAAAAATCTTTGAACATCTTCACAAAAGAATAAGTTTTAAAACTCTGTTAAGACAGTTTGTTTTGTGTATTTTCTTCCATGTAGATGCAGAAGCGATAGGAGGTGAGAGCCTGCTGTACTCGTTTGTGTTCCCAAGGCACATAGGCAGGTGTCTGGGGCCAGTGGGTGTGGGTGGCATGATCTATGGCGAAGGCATAGAAACAGTAGATTCCCAGTGCTGGAAGGTGGAGCTGTGCTGGGCACTGCTTTTTCGTATTCTCTTCTTGGACTTTTCTCTCCAAGAACTTGGCGGCAATAAGACAGACTTGCAACCAGCTCTGGCCTGGGAGAGGAAAGTGTCTTTCTGCCCTAATAAGGCCTGAGGGGCTGGCAAATTAGGCCAGCACTGCAGGAAACATTGAGAAAGGAGCATTTAGGACCCTAGATTCTGATTCTAAATAGAATAGGAACAGGGAGAAGGGGACTGTTAGTTAGTGTGACAAGAGTCGTTGCAGACAGTTCGGTGGAGGAGCTGAGGCTGAATTACTCAACAGCAGACGTCCAGAGCAGTAAGACCTGGAGGGCCCTTTCATCCGTGCAGACACCCAGCTGGGGTGAGTTGCTCTGAGTCTCCTGAGCTCCCAGGGTGGGTTCAGACAGAGGTGGGTCCTCAGCCTGGTCACCTGATCCCAGACCACTGCTGTTCCCATAGCCACAAGACTTGTGCTATGAGCAGGTTTTGTTGTGGAGAAGAAGAGCCTTTCCAGATGGGTGAGGAGAGGAGGAAGAAGGGAATGTGGTCCAGGTGACCCTCATGTTTCTGAAGGACACGCAGAATGGGTCTATTGGGAAGTCATGGGAAACGAAGTGGGATAGACAGGGCCGGGCTCCCCTCACTGGAAGCATCATGCAGTTGTTTGTCATCGTGCATTTAAGTGTCCCCAGGAAGGATACACTCACTGTTCTATGTCCTACTCCTGGAAGGCTAGCATCATCTTATAGCCACGTAGTGCTTTAAAATTGATGTGGTCTTAGGGGCTGGCCCCGTGGCCGAGTGGTTAAGTTCATGTGCTCCGCTGCAGGCGGCCCAGTGTTTCGTTGGTTCGAATCCTGGGCGCGGACATGGCACTGCTCATCAAACCACGCTGAGGCAGCGTCCCACATGCCACAACTAGAAGGACCCACAACAAAGAATATACAACTGTGTACCGGGGGGCTTTGGGGAGAAAAAGGGAAAAAATAAAAAATCTTTAAAATTGATGTGGTCTTAAATATATAAAACTAATGATAATTGCTATAATTTATACAGACCTGGTTGTGTATGGAACACACTCTATTCTGTGCTGTCCATATGTCCTCTAATGAAATCTGCAGAACAGCTCTGAGTTAGGGGGTGTTGCCATCGTTTTAAAGAGGAGGAAATTGAAGTCCATTTAATATTCACAACCACCTTTGTTTTTCAGTAACTTTTGTAACAGGTTATTTGCTCAGAATAACTCAACTAAGCCCTGGCAAAGGTTGGATCTGGCCAAGGGTTTCCAGTCTCTCAAAGCATTATTTGCATTGCTGCATAAGCTCAAGTGTATTCCGAGGACCAAAGCAAAGGGCAAATGTGGGCTACCGTTTTGGAGGACCCAGGCTTGCAGGTTAGATTTGCTGTTCCCCAGCTGCAGCCCTGGGCCAGCTAATTCACCTCCTTGAGCCCCAATTTGCTAAAATTGTTAAAATATGAATAAGTATAGCACCTTGTCGAAGGACTGTTGCAAAGATTAAGTCGTAGGAGGCATTTAAAGTGGCTGGCACATTGTGTATCCTTAATAAATGTGAGGTCTTCAACCTCACTATCTTATTTTTATTTTTATTTTTAACTGAGGACAACTTTGAGTCTAATTCTAGATGAAATAAATCCATTTATGAATGTCTCAAAATGGTGTGGAAAAGGTGGTTCTGTGTTTTTAACTCCCTTGGGATAATTTATTAAGTTTTAGTTGTGTCTTCCAGCAGCCACAGCTTTGCTTATAGGTACTTTTAAAAATGGAATTCGATTACACCCAGTTGTAAGGTAAAATGTTTATACCTCTCTTATCCTGTCCAATTCGTTTCTGAAGTACAATTTTCAGATGAAAAATTTTGAGAAGATCTTAGGGATGCATTATAGATAAGGACAGTCCAAGATGCAAGAACGCTTATGTTGGTTAAACTCAGATTTACCAAGCAGGTTGTGAAGTAAAAATGTAGGAGCGATGTTTTAAGTAAAATGCTCTAAATGCTTTTGAAGTGTATTGAAATACATGGTTGCTGGGGAATTTTCAAGAAGACTGGTTAAACTTTCAAAAATGAACATTTCTTCTCTTCTAAGAAAATATAATATGTTATCATTATAAAACAACTGGAAAGATAAAAAAAGGAAAATGTGTGTATGTGCACGTGTGTGTATTAGCATAACAAATTCAATCTCGTTAACTGGGATGTACAAAGCAGTTTGGAAATTATTGCTTTATAACTGTCTTCATTTTCTGCATGAGCTCCCTCCCATCCCCCACTCCACTGGGTGGGAGGGAAGACTAAAGAGAGGGAACAGCTCTTTAGTCCAAATTCATAATGTTTTCTCTAATAATTTAAACTGCCTTGTAATGAAAATTAGTCTCTCTTGGATGACTCAGGCAAATGATTCTTCTTTTTCTTGCCTTTTCTGAGATCATTCTTTGTAGTATTGGGGGAGGTAATTTAGATAATACGACTCTGTGGAGATGGAAGCGGGTTCCTTGAATCTACAGAATGTTATTTGGATCATTTTGTGTGACTGTCATGGAATGACCAACAAAGACTGAGCCCTCCCTCATGACTTTGGTAGCATAATTTGTTCCATCTGACTGTTTCAGGAGATGTCATGGAACTACCCACTGTAATAACAGTCAGCATAATTTGACTCTGGTTTCAAATGCCCCGTACCTAGAGTGGTCTTTGCCAGAAGCCAGTCTTCTTCTGGCCTACCAACCCTTCTAGTACCTCCATATCGCCCCACGGATTTGGGGACACGACTGGGTCTCTTGCATGTGCATTCTGGCTGTAGGGAACCAGGAGCCCTCCTCAGTCCGCTCCATCTGCTGCACCATGGGCTCAGACTGTGCCTGCATTGGCTACATGCAGGTCTTTCCTTGGAGACATGGGGTCTCTCACAGTGTGGACTGGGCTGCTGCTGTCAAACTTTTTGGACTTCCCCATACTTACTGGATGTGTTTGAATGACTGCCTTCCCCACCCCCAACCTCTCCTTCCTTGTATGGTCGTAGAGGTGATGAGAAATGGCTTCTCACAATCTTTTTCTCCTCATGTCTGCCTCATCTTTGTAGAATCCGACTGGGATCAAAAGCGATGGTATTCTTTTTCCTGTTAGTTTCACTTCTTATCTAGCTTTGCCTTCCCTAAGTCACTTCCTCCTTTCTACTTCCTCCTTCTTTCTAAATCTAGACTCAAAACTAAATTAATGATGAATAGATTATAGGGAGCCAGAAACCCACTTATTGATAAGGGGTCAGGAAGCATTTAAAAATGTCTTACCGGATCTCTCTCTTTCTCTCATTTCTCCCCCAGGAACAAATTTAGCAAGAAATGACGTGGCCCTGTATGAGGCAACACAGAGCGCTAACTTGCTTCATAAATCAATCTAGAGAGATTGTATGTTTCTGGTTCCTGAAATTGCTGATATTTTTGGATAGCCTCATACTTCACATCATACCAAAAAAAAAAAAAAAAAAAGAATTCCCTATTGACCAATGAATTTTATGTAAAACATAGACTTAATATGTTTATTTTTATTATTTCTTGGTGATAGTGGAATTTCTAAGCCTCAAATTAGAGGAAGAAAATATATCATACAGAAATTATTAATACATTTGATCACATAAAAATCCACATATCTTAAAATGGTATTAAAATTTGAGGCAAACTACAAACTGGCCAAATTCTGTTGTAAAATCTTTGACAAAGAATTATTTTTTAAATAATCTTATACAGAGTCTTTATCAATCAATAAAAAACTAAAACTCAATGGAAAATTAGTAACAGTCACAATTAGGGAATTAACAAAATATAAGACACAAATACTCAATAAATTTATGAAATCTAGTTCAATCTCACTAAGAATCAAATAAAATCCTATTCATTCCATGACGTGTAGATTCCAACACGTCTAACAGGCAGTTTTCTTTAATCCAGTGTTATTCTCTGCTGCCGGGTGTGAACTTGTCTAGACAGCATCCTGGCAATATGTTAACACTTGTCTAAACATGCTCATAACCTTTTCACCAATAATTCCGCTTCTACACATTTTATCTAAGGGAATTATTTGAAATGTGTGCAAATGTATTTTCCCATTCCTATTCCTTACAGCATTTAAAAATAACCCCAAACTAGAAATACCCAAATTATCAAATGTTGAGATTGATTAAATAAACACATAAATCCATATAATGGAAACCATACAGATGTTAAAAATGCTGTTGCAGGAATGCCACCATCTTAATACATTGTTTAGTGAAGAAAGTAGGTTGTGGAGAAGACATGATACATTTGAAATGTACAGGGGTGTGTATGTGCTTGTGTATGGCCTCAGTCGTGAATTGGCATCCTGTTGTTCCCCTCCTGACTTGTGTCCCGAGGCTGGCTACTCCTGCAAGGGCACTGAAAGTGCACGTAATTGAGGTCTTGTCAGTCTTTTTTATCTGGTTTCCCTGGACTGGGACTCGAAGCTGCCTGCACCACTATTTCTAGCCACCCCAGGGGCCCCAGCTGGCAGCTTTACTTGCATTGAAGCCAATAGGAGGAGCACATGTGCAGGGGGTGGCCAGGCCTTTGCCAGGGTCCCCCTACACCTGCAGTAATGATGGAGAGGCTGTGTCAGCCTTGATGAGCTCAGAGCTGCCCGCCACCCTCAGTCAATTTGCTTCAACCGTCCGAGCTGGGCAGCCCTCCTCTGACGGGATGGTTAGAGCAGAGAGAAGCTGTTGCATGGGGCAAACACGTGTTTCAGAGACAAGTAATTATGTTGTCCTTTCATCCCCAGCAAAGATAAGGGCCAGAAAGTATTTTCTTGAAGCCGAGAAGTCTATATGCTGACATCAGTGTACCAGCTTCTTTAAATGAACTGTCTTTAAGATGATAGTGGATTTGAGGATCTTTATATTTAGTGAGAAATAAATAAAATCTTGACCACAATATTTCTTTATTTAAAATAAAATAAATTTAAGAATATAAACCTATTGCATTAGAATACCAATATAGAAATTATTCTGCAATTACTGTTAGGAATGTCCCTCAAAATTCTGACTTGTGTGGCATCACCACCTCTTGTAGCTGCCAGTTTCCTGACACTACAGCATAAAAGTGTGGGAAGTGAGCAAATCCTGAAAGTTACAAAACCTCTAATAAGGATTTTTTTTGTTGTCTACCTTCCGTGTGATTGCTTTTAAATCATAAATTAGTTGGTAATGGTAAGAAGTGCTATGGAATAGAAAAACTTAATCAGGAGAGCACCAGTGGTACTTCAATATGTGACTTCCGACACTTCAATTTTTCAGTTGTAATGGACATTTCAGATGAAGAACCTATTTGTTGTAAAGACATACTTGTGTATTTAACTATTTAAATTTTGAGATAAATTTGTGAGTTCATCCTGCTGTTTTCAAAGTTTCTCAGTACTAAAGGTGATGTGATGGCTTGATTTGTATGATGCTTCTATTTCTCTCCCATCAATGCTATGCAGAGGCAGGGTAAGCCTGTTTGCTCAAATAAAAAATTAAAAGGCAACCAAGTCATGGATTTAAATCTATATTGCAGAGCTTCATAATTTTGCACAATTCAGTAAGACCTCAGTATTTCCTTTTTTGCTAACTCACAGGCTGGAAGAAGAATTAATGAGAAATTTCACCTGAAGTGTTCCATGATGTCTCTATTAAATTAGATATCACTTAAATTTGGAATATGTTTTCCACGTATTGTTTTTATTATTATTGACTTTGAAAAAGAGGAAACATAGCACACTTAGATTATAGATGTGAATAGTTCAGTTCAGCTTCTTAATAAAAATGCTTGAGCATCTACGAGGCATGCAGCATTCTCTACATGCTCTAGACAGAGTGTGCTACATAGAGTGACGAGTGAGGCGTGGTTTCTGTTCCAGAGAGACTTATTATCGAGGAGATAGGACTTTAGACATTTGCCTGTTCCGTAGTGTAGTGTCGTTGTCTGCCTAGGAGAGAGGGGGTGTTAGGTTATGGTGGAGAGACACTGCATCATCAGCCCGGACACAGAATAAATGACCCATTTAGGACTAGAGAACATCTGAGTGGCCATTCTTTTTAATAACATTCCAACATAATTTCTGGAGAGAAGGGATAACGTACTGAAGCAAGAGTGGACTGAGGAATCAGAAAGATGCATCTTCAAGTCCTTGTTCTGTACTGTACGAGAATTTTATGTTTGGGGGCAAATGACGAACGTCTCTGAATCTCAGTTTTCTCGTCTGTAAAATGGAGATAATGCAAAGAGGATGAAAGGAGATAATAAGCAAAAAGCAATGTCTCAGTTCCTTACTCCCAGTGGGTGTTCAAGGATGGTAGATTTTATTTGTCGTAATAAGGGCTAGGAAAGGGCTGATGTCTGGATAAGGGGGTTTCAGAGAATCATGTTCCAAGTCAAAGAAGACGACCAAAGGCCGTCAGGTTATCTGTGTGTAAGATCATGTGGTCAAAGACTGTAGATCAGAAACGAGAGTTCCAGAAACAGCACAGGGATCAGAACCTTTGTCATTTCCCTGTTGCGGTTTTCATCACTTCTTCTTCATATGCTCCATCTCTTTTCTCGGAACAGCAGTGAACGTGTTGAATAATTAGATTCTGTGCTTTTATACTTCAGGACAAGGAAGGAGGGGGTTGGTGGAAAGGCAAGACTAAGGAGAGGTGTGAATTTAAGACTTGGAATAAAGGCAAAGGTAACCACTGAGAGACAGCAAGGAATGTGGCCCAAAGTCCTGAGGCTCCGGGGAGAAAGTGAGTGGAGAGAGAACAAAGTGTGGCCCTGCTGGCTCAGGCCAGGGCGCCCCTGGTTTTCCAGCACTGGCCTGCTGCAGGGCATGAGGTGGCAGGACGAGAGGTAAAAGCTGGAAACTTCTGGAGGCCTGACTCCCTAGAGAGGCTGCTCCACTCCTGCATCCTGGGGAGGCTGAAGGGAATTTGCTCCCTATTCCAGAGGTGGAACTCTAATAATCAGGCGAAACCACAAGTCACAGCCGGAGGAGGTGAAGGTGTAGAAGGAAGGAAGCCGCCCTGCCTGAAGCGGCCGGGGGGCCGTGGTGTCAGCCTGAAGACTCAAGAGTTTTCACCCTAATAGATGGAATTCTAAACACTCTGCATTAGTGTAAGCACAGGAACTCTGCTAAGCCCAATAAACTGCCTTATTTTCATCTTTTACAAGATATGTGTATGGCATTTATAATTTTTACTAATTGCCCCAATGTCCAGAAATGCACACAGATGTCCAGCAGAAGCTGCCCTTGGTGTGCTTGGTGGATTGTGACGAGCGCTTTGTTTGAGTGACAAGTTGATCCAGATGAAAGGGAACAGCAGACCAAAGGAGAAATTGTTAATTGGTCCATTAGTGACTTGGGAGAGAAGAAAACCTTACGCTTTAAACTGTTGTCATTTGACTGTAGGAAGAAATTTAATTTCTCTAAAATGGGAAAAAAGTACCATTCAAAACAGTCTACTTTAAGTGGAAAATTAAGAACTGTTTCTCAGGCTTTTTATCATCTCTTTAGAGGTAGATAGGTTTCTCATCTCAAGTTCTAACCAGATATAGATACAGATATAGATATATTGATTGTTATATTGATTCACGCATCTGTCGGTCCTTACGTCCAGCACCCTACTCTCCCTCTCCTTCTGACATTCCTCACTTAACCAGAGGAAACAGACCTATCCCACATCAGTAGGAGGAAAGGAAGAGCGTTGTGCCGTGATTAAGCTTCCGCTTTTGAAGATCCCAAGACTGGATTGCAACTCTAGACCTATTGCTTACTTGCTATGTGATCGTACATAAGTTATTGACTCCCTCTAAGCCATTTATCCAGGAATAAAAATTAGGTAAAATAATGGTGTTATGAGCATTTCATGAGATAATGTTTGTAGAATACTTTGCACCTTTTCTGGTACTTGGTAAGCACTCATAAATGTTTTGCCTAATCATTAGTACTTTTGATATTGATAACTATACCAATAGTAAAAGTTTATTGGTAAAATCCAACAATAAGAAGGCAAACAAACAGACGAAAAAATGGGCAGAAGATCTGAAAAAACACCTCACCAAAGAAGATATACAGGTGGCAAACAAACATATGAAAAGATGCTCAATACCATATGTCATTAGGGAAATGCAAGCTAAGACAACAATGAGATACCACTATGCATCTATTGGAATGGCCAAAATATGGAACACTGACAACACTAAATGCTGGTGAGGGTGTGCAGCAACAGGAGCTCTCATTCACTGCTGGGGGGAATGCAAAATGGTACAGCCACTTCAGAAGACAGTTTGGCGGTTTCTTACAAAGTTAAACATGCTGTTACCAAATGACCCAGCAACTGCACTCCTTGATATTTACTCAAAGGGGCTGAAAAATAATGTCCACACAACAACCTGCACGTGGGTATTTATAGTAGCTTTACTCCTAACGGCCAACTCTTGGAAGCAGTCAAGATGTCTTCAATAGGTGAATGGATAAACAAACTGTGGTACAACTGTAAAACGGAATATTACTCAGTGATAAAAAGAAATGAGCTATTATGCCATGAAAACACACAGTGGAATCTTAGATGCATATTGCTGAAGCCTACATACTGTGTGATTCCAAGTAAATGACATTCTGGAAAAGGCAACACTGTGGAGAGAGTAAAAAGATCGGTGGTTGCCAGTTCTTGGGGGGAGGGATGGAAGAATGAATAGATGGAGCAGAGGGGATTTTTATAGCAGTGAAACTATTTTGCATGATACTGTAATGGTGGATAAATGGTGGATAATTACTGTATGTATGTGAAAACCCATAGGATGCACAACACAAAAAGTGAATCCTAAGGTAAACTATGGGCTTTAGTAAATAATAATAAATTATCCATATTGTCTCATCAACCTAACAAATGTACCCCACTAATGCAGGATGTTAATAAGAGGAGAAACTGTGTGTGGGGGGGAAGGGGGCTGACGGAGTATATGAGAACTCTCTACTTTCCACTCAACCATTTTTTCTGTAAACCTACAAGTGCTCTAAAATATAGTTATTAATTAAAAAACACTGGAGATAAAAATAAACTTAAAAAGATTATAAAAGACAGTGGTATTCAAAGTCTCAAGAATCAGACCAGTATCAGACTTCTCAAGAACAATGGCACAATGCTTTCAAACTGGAGGGAACATGATCTCAAATGTAGATGTGTATGCCGGGCCAAACCATCGCCTAAATGGGGGGAGACTAAAATCATTTTCAAACATGAGAAAAAAAGATTATTGATGCCATGACCAAAAGTCTGTAAAGTACACAGCGAGGCAGGAAGGAGAATTCAATGCTACTTTGGGGGAGATGTAGGAAGTGCTTGACAGAATAGCCCGTGAATCTTAGCAAGGAGCAGGTGACTAACAAATGGATAAGTGTGAGAAATATTTACTGGGTGGAGGGAGCAGAAGGAACACTAGCTTCAAGAATAAAGCAATCTGGAACATTCTGGAAACTGCCAATAGTTTCATATGGCTGTGCTTTAGAGGAGTAACGGGAAATATAGTGAAGATGAAGCTCGGATGTGGAGTGGTCACCTTGGGAAGAACTGGTATGTTCTGCCAAGCTTCTGAACTTCACCTTTTAGACTAGGGACAGACAAACTTTCTCTGTAAATGGCCAGATAGTAAATATTTTTGCCTTTGTGAGCCATAGGGTCGCGTGTACAACTACTCCCCTCAGCTGTTGTAGCCTTAAAGCAGCCATAGGCGATATGTAAACAATGGGAGGGGTTGTGTTCTAACACAACTCTGTTTATAAAACCGGGCAGTGGGCTGGGTTTGACCTGCAGCCCATAGTTTGCCAACCCCTCCTCCACACCACCGAGACTTAGAAAGAGTTTTAATCAAGCAAATAGACTTCATCATATTTGAGTTTTAAAAAAATTATCTTGATGGCAGTGCAAAGATGTATCAGGCAATAGTAGGGCTAGAGAGAGGAGGATTAGTTAAGAGACTTTGATGAGAATCTAGGCAAGATGCAGAAAAGCCATGAGAGGCAATGGTGATGGAGATAGTGTGCAAGAGATGAAGTCGAAAATCTAAGGGGAGTACAATTAATAAAATGATGACGGATCAATTAGAGTACTTGAAAGGTATGGACAGTTGCTTTAGCTTCAATGACACAGATAGAATAAAAGAAAAAGCTAGGATAAAAGAAAAAGAAATTATAATTGGTAGAAAGACATTGGGTTTAGTTTTGAGGTTCCTGGAGTTCATCCAGAAATCTGAGTTACTGATGTATAAACGAACCAAATGGTCTCTGTATATTGGCCCCTAGTTTGTTTATTTCTTCACAGCAGGCTGCGACCCATTAGGGCAAAAGCCTGCAAGGCCAAACTCAAAGTTTTACACACGCAGTTGTTTTAAATATAACACAAACAAGCAGATTCCTAGCAATTTAGAGCATGCTTGCTCTGCATACACCACAAAACTGCACCCAACATCTGCTGGCCATAGATAGAAAAAATCCTTGGTGCTATTGAAACCCTAAGCCCTATTGGAACTCTCTGACCCAGAGATTCCCTTCTGTGCTGCTGAGAGACATCATTTAGACATGTAGGCACCCTCTCTGATCCTCTTTGTCTCTGAGTTCCTTGCCTTCCCCCTCAGTGGTCTCATGCTGTGAAGGACTTACCCATATGCAAACGAACTGAAATAGCACCAAATAGCACCAATAACACTTGGTTATGTTTTTCTTGATCGGCTCCCAAAGCCCTCAACATCCTATCGTTATAGTGATAGATGCGACCTTTATTGGCATATATGGGATGTTTAATGTCAAAGGTGTGGGTGATTTTTTTCCCAGGGAGACCATATAGAGTGCGAAGAAGAGGTTACCGACAAAACCTTAGGGATTCCTCAGGAAACGTCATTACACAATGGCCAGGAAGAAGATGAGAAGCTTGAAAAAATTACTAAGAAGGAAATAAGACGATCAGTTGAGAATGGCACAAAGGAAAGAGGCAATTTCAAGAAAAAGGGAATGGTCTATCATCGAATTCCACAGAGAGGTCAAATAAGGCCAGAACTGGACACGATTCAGTGGATTTGGCTATTAGGGGCTTGTTGTAGGAGTGCTTTCTGTGGTACCATTGAGTCAAGCCTACTGATAGTACATTGAAAAGTGCCTAGAAAGTTTTGAAGATTAGGCACTGGGAGTAAGTAAAGCATAAACAGAGATGGATGGCTGAGTGACACAGAGGTTCTTGATGAGGATGAGAGTACGCAGTGATTCACACAGTGCTTGGTTTTCTCCAGTGGTCTGTGGACACCCAGAAAGATAACCAGTGAAGGAAAAATTGTGTCAATCTAAGGAGGAAGATTTTAAGGGCAGAAATCTTAGATAAACAAAGAGGTAAAACGATCGCAGATGTTGGTGAGAGCATGTTTGGTGTGTTGAATCATAATGTTTACATTGGATAAAGAAAAACATGAATCCTTGACTAGATCTTGGCCCTAAAATAGAGATAAGTTGAAAGACATGAGTTTCCAAAGAATGCCAACAGCAGAAGCGTTGGGAATGAACAATAAGGAAGCCGGAGGGGAAGGACATTGTTAAAGCTCATATCTGGGGTGATGGAAAGAGAACATGGCTTCAACTCAAACTAAGATCTGACTTTCACTCTCTCACTTCCTACCTGGCTGATCTTTGCTGAATCACTTATCGCCTCTGAGCTCAGTTGAATGGTAAAGTGGAAAAATTTGCTTCTCTGTGGCATTCATTTGGTATTAGACTCAAGTAAAATAACAGGCGTGAGGCTGTTTCACGCAGATGTAAGACTGATGTACTATAAGGCCTGTGGAATGTTGTATCCACAGCACTCGTGATTCTCTTTCTGTAAGAATGCAAAATATTCAGATCAATGGCTCTGAATCAAGACTGCTAATCATAATTTTCTACAGAGGCTTTTAAAAATACATACGCTCAGCTCCTGGTTCTCATTCCAGATTCAGAAGGGGAAAAGAAAGAAAAAGAAAAGAAGAAACCCTCCACAGCTGATTCTCATACGTGATTCAACAATAGGGACCCTAAACTCTTGAAACTGAACAGAATAAGACAAATTCCTGAATACCTCTGTGACGGTTTTTCTGAAATGGCAGAATCCTTTACTTTATTTGATTGTCTTTGAATAGAACAAATATTATGAGAAATACTAGATAAATTTTTCCCGCAAGTAATATTAAGACGTATTATTTTATTTTACAATTTTATGAGATAATTTTGGCTTATCTTTCTCATAAATACATTCCCATTTAAAGTATTTTTTATGGTAAATAAGTGGCAAGAGTATTACAGTCTTTGGGAAAATTGACAGAAAAGCGATTAAGTGAAGACTAAGTACTTGGGAAGATTGTGTATAGAATTGAATGGCCGAGGGAATGGGTGATCAAAAACAGCTTTTCGACATTTGGTATTTTAATACAATTGGTATTTTTATCGTGTTATATTTTAAAAAAATTTTCAAATACGTGCACATTATTTCATTTTGTACACACAATACCCCTTCAAAGGTGATTGTCATTATTGCTAATGTACAAATACCAAAACCAAAGTTCATGGAGTGACTAACTGAAGGTCACGCACTGAGTTACGTGGCCCAGATGAACTTCAAAATCAGATGGTCTTATGTAAAAGGTCAGACCGTTGAAAGATCTCCCTGAACTGGGAGACAAAGGCAAAAACTGAGCCAGGTCCAGCGTGGCTGAGGTAAAATTACAATTTCGGTAGCATCAGTGAAAATGTCAAACTAGGGAGCTCCAAGAGTCTGTTTCTCCACAGAAACACTGAAAGATTGAGCAAAAATCCGTAAACAACTTTGTCAGAACTCTGGAAAACAGTAAAGTTTTAGAGAAAACAAGCAAACACTGACCCGAGGAAAAGGTGACACAGAAATGGCAGGAAAGCTTTGTGATGGTTTTACACGCCCATGCCCCTACCCGCTCTCCAGCTGGCAGTGGACTTGAAGACAGAAGCTCAGGTTCCCAGTGTGAAACCGCTCCCTGGTTTTGGAGGGAGAAGAGCAGACCTTTTTCTCAAGGAATGTTGTGTGCCTTGACCCGTCTGTGGGCCACCTGAAGGACTGATGAAAGGCACTTGTCCTTGCTTTACATAATTTGGGACTTTTTCAGGGCAGAGAAGCAGCTATGGAGAGGGCATTTCTTGAAATAATTGTAAGGCAAATGCACGACCCATTGCCACGTGGGGCTAAAGACGTAAATAACAGACATGCTGGAAGCCTGGAAGAGAAGCTGGGCAAAGAGTTTCAGAGGGAAATTAGAGAAAGGAAACTCATCCATGGACATCAGGGAATTTAGAAAGTCACACAGAGGCCCAGGGCAGTGCACATGCCCAGAAAAGTCCTGAGAAGGTCCTAAGGTCTCTCCTCTGGTTTGTCTCCAGGCCCAGCACAAGCCGAAAGTGAGGTCTAAGGCAGAGTTCAAAATAGGCTGGCCAAGCCCTGAGGGAGGACCCAGCACAGCCCCACTCTGCAAGGCTGAGGAGAGAGGTTTTCTTTTTTTCCCTTTTCGTTCTTTCTTTCTTCTTTCCATGCGGTCAAGGTGGAAACATTAGCCGATTACCAGCTAGAGGAAGAGACTTGACAGACCACACGTAACAAAGAATGCTACCTTTACAAAAATAATTTAGAAAACTCACTCAACAAACAGCTACACCCAAAGCAAGCAATGAAAACAAACCCCGAGGAGGGAGGACGAATCACGTTTGCAGAGTTACTGCATTATAATATTCAAGGTATTCAATTTTCAGCCAAAAATTGGAAGCATGCAAAGAAACAACAAAGTATGGCTCAGGCACAGGAGAAACTAGGGGAAACTGTCCCTGAGGAATCACAGACACTGAAGAGCTTACTAGGTAGAGACTCTAAATCAACTGTCTTAAATATGCGCAAAGAGCTAAAGGCAACCAGGAGAACAACGGCTCACCAAATAAAGACTATCAACAAAGAGATAGGAACTGTAAAAAAGAACCACACAGAAATTCTGCAGCTGAGAAGTATGTGACCTGAAATTAACAAGTCACCAGAGGGTGTCAAGACCAGATATGAGCAGGCAGAAAAAAGAATCAGAAAACTTGAAGATAGGTTAATTAGAATTGTCCAATACAGAAGCAGAAAGAAAAGAGAATGAAGAAAATACACAGAGCCTAAGGTAAAAGACCTGTGAGATACGATCAAACATACTAATAAACCCCAAATGGGAGTCTCAGAAGAAGAGGGAATGGGGAAGAAAGAATATGTGAAGGAATTATGGCTGAAAACCTCCCAAATTTGATAATAGATGCAATTATAGAGATGCAGGAATCCCAGCGAACTCCCAATAAAGCATAAATGCAAAACAGATCCACACCGAGACATTATAACAAATCTGTTGAAAGTCAAAGACAGAGACAGCCTTAAAGTAGCAGTAAGGGAATGTGTGCAACCAGCCTGCCCACACCTTGATCTTGACTTGCAGCCTCCGGCACCGTGAGACAATGCCTATTGTTTAAGCCACCCAGCCTGGGGCATTTCGTTATGGCTGCCCTAGCAAAGTAACACAAGGTTCAAGGTACAAAATATTGCTTAAGAAATGAAGGAAGATCCAAACAAATGAAAAGACATCCTGTGTACACGGGTTGGAAGACTTAATATTATTAAGACGACAAGACTACTGAAAGCCATCTACGGATTCAGTATAATCCCTATTAAAATTCCAATGGCCTTTTTTGCAGAAATGGAAATGGTGATTCTCAAATTCACACGGAATTTCAAGGGTCCCCAAATAGTTAAAACAATATTGAAAAAGAACAAAGTTGGTGGACTCATACTTCTCAGTTTTAAAACTTGCTACAAAACTTCTGTGATCAAAACAGTGTGATATTGGCATGAGGATATCTATAGATCGATGCAATAGAATTGAGTCCAGAAGTAAACTGATATATCCATGGTCGACTAGTTTTTAACAAGAGAGAAAGAGTAGTTTCTTTGACAAATGATGCTGTAACAACTGGATAACCAAAGGCAAAAGCATAAAGTTGGGCCCTAGCTCAAACCATGTACAGTAATTAACTCAAAATGGATCAATGACCTTAATGTGAGAGCTGAAACTATAAAACTTTGTTTTTTCTTTTTGAGGAAGGTTAGCACTGAGCTACCTACTGGCAATCCTCCTCTTTTTGCTGAGGAAGACTGGCCCTGAGCTAACACCCGTGCCCATCTTCCTCACTTTATACATGGGACGCCTACCACAGTGTGGCTTGCCAAGTGGTGCCATGTCTGCACCCAGGATCTGAAGCAGTGAACCCCAGGCCACTGAAGCAGAACATGTGACCTTAACTGCTGCACCACCTGGTTGACCTTAAAACTATGAAACTTTTAAGTGAATACATAGGACTATATCTTCATTGTCCAGAATTTTGCAATGGATTGTTAGGTATGATGCCAAAAGTATGAGCAATAAAAGAAAAAATAGATAACGTCAAAATAAAAAACTGTGTATTTAAGGATATTATTAAGAAAGTGAAAAGACTATCTACAGAGTGAGAGTACATACTTGCAAATCATATATCTGATAAGGGTATAGTGTGCAGAATATATGAAAAACTCTTAGAACAACCAAAAGACAACCCAATTAAAAAATTGGTGAAGGACTTGAATAGATATTCTTGCAAAGACACATATAGAAAGATGCTCAACATCATTAGTCATTAAAGAAATGAAAATCAAAACTAAAATAAGATACCACTTTACACCCATGAGGGTGGCTAAAATTAAAAAAGGAAAATAAGTGTTAGTGAGGTTGTGGAGACATTTGAACGGTCATACATATCTGGTAAGAATGCAAAATGATGCAGTTGCTTTGGAAAACAGTTTGGAAGTTCTTCAAAAAGTTAAATATAGAATTATCATCTGACCCAGCCATTCTACTCCGGAGTATATACCCAAAAGGACTGAAAATAGACACTCGAACAAATGCTTGTTCATGAATGTTCATAGCAGCACTATTTACAATAGCCACAGGTGGAAACAACTCAGATGTCCATCAAAGGATTAGCTGATAAACAAAATGTGATAGATACCTACAAGGGAATATTATTTAGCCTTAAAAAGTAGTGAATATTGATGCATTCTATACTGCGGATGAATCTTGAAAACATTTTGCTGAGTGAAAGAAAGCAGACACAAAAGGTCACATACTGTATGATTCTATTTATATGAAATATGCAGAATTGGTAAACCCATTGAGACAGAACACAGATTAGTGGTTGTCAGGGCCTGGGGCAGGAAGAAATGAGGAGTGACTGCTTAGTTGGTTTTCTTTTGGGATGAGCAGACATTTTGGAAATTGAGACAGGTATTGGTTGTACAGCCTTATGAATGCACCAAATGCCATAAAATTGTACACATTAAGATGATTAATTTTGTTATATGAATTTCGTATCAATACATTTAAAAAAATTTTTAAATTTTATTTATTTTTTTGGTAAGGAACATTGTCCCCGAACTAACATCTGTGCCAGTTGTCCTCTATTTTGTATGTGGGATGCTGCCACAGCATGACTTGATGAGCAGTGTGTTGGTCTGCACCCAGGATCTGAACCCATGAACCCTGGGCCGCCAGAGTAGAGTGTGCAAACTTACCCACTACACCACCAGACCAGACTCTCAATAAATTTTTTTTAATGTCACATTATCTTCTGAACATCATAAATCTTAAATTCCTTGCATTTTTCTGACCTTTGAGGGAATTGTCCTAAACTGATCTCAGGGAGAACACTTTCTCTTCCCTGACTGTGTCAGTTGGCCTTCAACCACAGGTCCATTGTGTTGCCTGCAAGGCTTCTTTGACTGGATCTCACCTCCATGCTCCTCTCCTATATGCTTTTTGCTTTTACTGAAAGTGTTTTTTTAATATAATGCATGACTATGGTAAAAAAGTTTGGAGTAGGAAGGACACGAAATGAACTTTAGATCTCCTATCTCTAGGCTCACTCTCCAGAGGAAATCTTCTTAACCGTTTCTGTATTGTTTCCATGTGTATGTCTCCACAAACTGAAGGGATGTATCAGTATTTCATAACTTGTCCACCAAGTATCTCCTGGCTCCTGTTTCTGAAGGATGAGGAATTAACTCCTTATATAACTGCCACTTTCTTCTTGAAGAGATGGTTCCCATAGTCCTCTGATCCCTTTGCAGCACGTGCTGGTTCCTCTCCAGGCGCACAGCGACTATCGCCCCGAGCCCGCCATTTATTTCCTTCCTGAATTTTGTATTCTTCATGTTTTCTCACCCTACTCTTCAGCTTAATTTTCTTAAGCACCTTCTCAAATAACTCCATGAATGTATGTAAGCAAGGTAGACTTTCTAGTCTTTCTACTTAAAAATGTCTCTTTTTTGATGTCCTATTTTGATATTTTTTTCTGAATATAGAATTCTATGGTCAAAATCTCCTTCACTTCGAACCCTGCAGCGAACTTTACGCTGCCATCATGCATCCCACTTGTATCACCTACTATTGACTCCTAGACACTTGGTGACCTGAAATTGGTACACTGATGTGTCTAGGTTTGTTTTTCGTTAATATTCATCCTTTTCCTTCTGAATATTCTTGTACCTCTGCAGCTTTGGGAAATTTTCTATGATTATCCCTTTAATAATATCTGTTCCTCCATATTATTTTTCTCTCACTTTCTAGAATTCCAATTAATCAGCTTGTGATCATCTTTTGGATCTCTCCTTTATTTCCCTTATCTTTTTCTCCTGTCTCCTAGTCCTGCCTTTTGTTCCATGTTCTTGAAGGTTTCTACAACTTTAACACTTCTATTGATTTTTAAAAGTCAGTTTTCAGAAGTATTTAATTTCCCCAGACTCTGGTTCTTCAATTTCTCTTTTATTTATAGCATTTGTTTGTATTTTAATGATGCTGTATCTCCTTGAACTGTCTGGAGACACTAAAAAGTAAGCTCTTGTCTTTTGGTTTGGGGTTCATTATTCTTCCCTGAAAATCTATTTCTTCCTGGCTTAGTTTCTCTCTCTCTGTCTCTTTTTTTATTTGCTTGTTTTCTCTGATGCAGGTTTTCTCATTTATTTGATGACTGTGGTTTTGGTTTCACGTTAGTGGGAGTGAGCCAGAAGCTGGAGGTCTCCACCAATACCAGAATAAGAAGGCTTTATTCTCACAATAGCCAGCCTAGTTCTCCATGACTTTTTGTTTACTTTCTTAAGAGAAAGGCCTTCTTTTTTCTTTTAATTTCATTTGTTTTTGTGTTTGAGGCATCTGTGCAATCCTGCTTGTCATTCTGTCTGTAGTGGACATTGCTCAGAGACTGGTGCTGGATTATCAGAGGCAAACCTTGAATTACCCTCTCTGTTCTCTAGCTGGTATATTTGAGTTGTGACTTCCTTTTTTTGGTTTCAAATATAAATACATTTTTATGCATTTTTCTCTTCCAGAAATTTATCTTAACTTCCATATGTGGATGATGCTCTCTGCTGCCCCTTTCATTTATGGGTTAATTTCACTTTGAATTCTTTTAGTGTCATTTTATTGAGGTCTCATGGTGGGGGCATGGCAAATGTTGTGCTTAGTCCTTCAACTCACGTCAGAATTCTTGTGAAATTAGTCTTCTTTCAGTACTTTTAAAGCTATGTTGCTTGACTCCTAATGTAGATTATGACTAGGGTATCTTTATTGTAGGTAAACTTTCAATTAACTCCAATGTGTTGCAATTCCTTTTACTCTCATCTTTGAGATTCTGAAATTAGACCTCCTCTGAAGTTCTTTTGAGCAGGTGAGAGGGAAGATGAAGGTAGGGGTGGCCTAGATGTACAAAATCATTGCATTTCATAAAGGCAAATCGGTACATTTTGAATAGAGCATGTAAGTCAAGAAATAGGTGTGTGAACACATTATTCAGTGTAATAGAAGTGTTGCTTCTATCTGGAAGAACAAGTTAAAAGTGTTTGCCTCTGGGGGGCAGGATTATATAGGGTGGTGAGCTGAGAATATATTCTTGTTGATTATAATCTCTTATATACTTTTTTTCAGTTTTTACTCACGTGCCTATTTGAATATTTCTATTTTTAGTTTTTCTGATGGTCATATCCTTAACTCCAAATAATATGCTTATGATTCTATTTTCCGTTTTTCAGCATTTGATATTATCCACTAACTCCAGGAAAGATGAGGAATCTCCTTACCCTGATTTTTTGTCTCTCCTTTTCCCAGATACGAAGGTGTGCCGGAGTCCCGCCCCGGCTGAGTCCAGGTTCCTGAGGGATGGATGGCGTCGGCGCAATGATGGGAAAATAAAGGGGACGTGAGACTTGGGTTGGTGTTAGCAAGTCCAACTTTACTGTGCACAAGTGTCGTTTATATATTTTTCAGGATTAGTACAGAAATAGTTCTACAAATATTCTCAGAGAGATAAGGAAGTAAAAAACGAGCACAAGAATATTTATTAGCATTCTATTCTATAGAGCATAAGGTTAATGGTAGTCTTCTCCGCAATTAACTAGTGTTTGTTGTCTCTAAGCTAAAAGAGATAGGTACCTAGACATCTGTTGTAATTCATGGTAAAGTTAAATCAAAGAGAGAAGGTCCAGGCCTCCGGACAGGACAGCAGTCCGTCTGGTTACATCCTGGGGGAGCCATCCCTGCCTCCCTCAATCATTTACGCCATTAGTGTAGATGGTTAATGGGAACAAAAGGTGACTCCGGGGTATCTTATCCCCATGGCTATCTGCATTCTCAGCGGGCAGTTAAACATTTTTACATTTTCGCGCCCTTTAGGGGGTGAAAGCATTCCTTTGTCTTTTAGATTGTAGAGCTAACAGTCCCTTAAGCACACTGCCGGAGAAAGTATCATTTTGTTAGTAAAGTAAAGGGCTGAAAAGCTAAGCTAAACTATATATCTTCACGAGTAAAAAACAGAAATAAGTATAGACATAACCTTGATAGAAAGCATGCATATAATTCAGAAAATATCAGGGGTGTCGGCCGGCCATTCTTCACCGAGGGGCATCCCTGCACCCCTCAGCCCTTCTACTCATCAATTATTTATTATTTATTGCTTTTAGGAGAAAACCTCTATAACATTTTAACAGAAAGCAGAAGGTCAAGAATAATATATAGATACTTCTTGATCATCCAATTAACCAGCAAACTTGGGAGGCCGATGCATATATATTTAGACAAAGAACTGGAGGAAGAAGGAAGCATTAACCAGATGGAGGCCATAAACCTAATACGACATCTTATCTGGGCAGGATTCCTATCTGCTTGTCTCAGAAGGGACTGTGTGCTCCTCCATTAATTAACTGCATCAGGCAAAATTAGCTCTCAGAAGAATATCTTGAAAGTTACCTGCAGGTGGTCACATTCTCTGATTATATCTAATTTTCCCAGGAGGTAGTGCCTCCCAAGCAGCCACCCAAAGGAGTGAATACTAGAGGTTAAGAAAGGAAAAGGAATGAAGGGCAATTAGAAGCAGCACAGGTTTCAGAACTATGTGAGGGGCCGGCCGGTTATTCTTCACCAAGGGGAGACCCTGCACCCCTCGGCGTTAATCGGCTGGACCCTGTCAAACAGCTGATCAAATGATGTAGCCACGGCTCCCGGCAAAGGTGCATGTCCATACATTCAGTTGTTATTGGTGGTGCTTTTCTTCCTCTTCCTTCTTTTCCACTTCTTCTTCTTTTCTCCTCCTTGTTATCCTCTTCCTCCTTTTTCTTCTTCTTTTCCTTCTTATTCTTTATTAATGCTGTAACAGAATTCTGTAAAGCTGTAACAAGAAAGCCACGATACAAAGATGAGGCAAAAATATGTGGACTCATCTAAAGCAATGTGGTAGGCGCCGGAGTTTGCTGTCTGGCTCTTCCTTCTAGATGGTGGCCCTCCCTCCTCTAGTTCCGAGAGTGTTGACTGCAGATGGATTACAGTTGCTTTGCTCTCTGGTCATTACTCTTGGTCTGGGAACTGCCTTGTCCAAGGTTCCACCCTCTTCCTGGGGCCACCCACATCTAATGACTGTTGAGTGAGAATATAAAAAGGCCCACCTCCCTTGTCTCAGTTTGTGACAACTCTCTGAAAGACCATCCCAGCTCCAGAATTTCCCGTGGGATCAGCTGAGACCTCTGGTGCAGCCGCATCATATTTTCACTTCTTATCCTGCACAGTCCTGCCTCCTCAATGCTTTATAGGAGTAGATCTCTAGAGCCGTCCCCAGTGAACTTCCTGCATAAATCTCCACCTCAGACTCAGTTTCCTGGGGAACTGAACAGATGATATTAGGAGTCATCAAAGTTAAGTATGGGAAGAACTAAACACAGGAAACGACTAAAGTAATTCCTCTGCTTTAGGGTTAAGGAGGGTTTGGAATACTTCACATTACTTCTATCGGTTCTATCATATTTACTTTTTAACATGTTAAACAGCAAATAAGATTTAGGGCTATTGAAGTTTAAGAAGAGCAAACTAACAGCAGTGAGGACCATGGTTCAATCTGGCAATTTCAGAACTACATTCATCATCCAGCTTGGATCAATTCCCATTGAAAGCGTACAAAATGTCAGCATCGAAAACCATGCCAGGAATTTTACAGAATTTCTTTCCAGTAGATATACCAGAAAAGTATATTGAGGAAAGAACTAATAGACTAAGATTAATTTTTTTGTGGAGGAAAAGATGACTTGAGAAATGTTTATTCATTTAACAAATATTTATTGAGCACCAACTATGTGTCAAAAATACCAATATGTGTATGTGGGTGGATGGGGACAGGCAGTAAACAAATGAACCTGTAAATATATAATTTGTTGCATGGCGACAGGTGCTAGAGAGAAGGATAAAGCGTAGCCAGTGGCTGAAGCAGCCAGAGAGAAAGGTGGGCCACGGGACAACTTTTTGGAAGAAGCGATTTGAACATTTTTGGTGAGTGCACAAAGGACTGTCACGCTAAGTAAAAGAGGGGACTCCAACCCAGAGGCTGCCGGTTAGAGGCAGGGCACGCTGCTCCAACTACCTTCGTGCTTTCATAGTAAGCTCAGAAAAACGCAATACTTTGGGAAACCGTTGAAATATCTATGTCCTCTCCACTCCACACAGTGACTTAGAATTCCAATAAAGAAAAGTAAAAGTCTAAACTGACTTGTTATTCTTTCACAAGATTTGAAAGTTGTGGAGAGGTTCAATCTCTAAAAGAAATTATCTCTGAATCTCTGAAAGATCGATCATCCTATTGACCATCTCAGACAATCATAGCCTCTTCCCACGGGCAACAGAGGGAGAAAATGACCAGGGAGAACAGCGTTTCAGTGTTTGAAAAGGTTGGCTTCATTCAAGGAAGCAAGGTGAGTGCCCATTGGAAGTGGATACTACAAGTAAAAGGAGAAAATGTGAGAAAGTCTAACTTAAATGGGTTAAAGAGAGCAAGAGAAAAGACTGCAGTGAGTGAAATACTCTGACACCTAGAAAGTTTGCCTAGAAATGAAAAGCATGGTTTCCAAAGATATAAAGGAAATTCAAGGAAACGGAGGAAAGCAGATTAGATTCTGCGGGAAAGCAAATCATAAAATGTGACGACAAAGTAAGAAATTCTCTCAGATTCCTAGGAAAGAATGAGGTAAATAAATGGGAGAAAAGATTTAAAATGACATGGAGGATGGATGTAGATTTTTCCTTTTTTTTGTCATTGGAATTATAGCACAAAAGAGAAGAGAAAATGAAGAAGAATAATAAAAATAGGCATTTACTGAGTGGTTGCTACATGCCAGACCCTGTTCTAAATTCTCAACCTGTATTTACTGGCTGAATTCTGCTAATAGTCTTACAGGACGGTGCTATCATTATCTCCACGTTACAGCTGAAGAAAGTTAGACACCAGGTGCACCTTGCACAAATTATAGGACTATGAAATTTCCTCGTCTGTCCAAGGTCGCACAGCTTAGAAGAACAGAGCAGGGATCCAAATCCAAGATTGTAACCACGATGCTGTATTGTCCTTGAGAATTAAATGACATATAAAAGAAAAATGACTCCGTTTTATCTTTACCATCAGACTGAAAGGGATTTGTAAGTAACTTAGTTGCTTCTGACTTGGTTTGAAAGGATGAAGGAGATTACTTAAATGTCATGTTATTTTCCTGTGGTGCTTTATGGTCTTATATTTGATTGTTTTCTTTTTAATCCAGCTGGACTAAATGTTAGTCCATGGTGTAAGGTAAAGATGGAATATAAATATTCCCAAATAGTTAAACTATTATCACAGACCATTTATTGAATTTCAGAATTCCCCAATGATTTGACATGCCATCTGTATGCGCTGAACTTGATAAATTCACATTCCTGCTTAATCCTGAATGTAATTTACAATTTAACGTTTTCTGTATAATTATCTACTTAATTGAGATTTTAAAGTTTATTAACAGAGAGCTCTGTTTCACATAGAACAATTTCCTCAGCATCTGTGGTTATATACACTTTTAAAAAAATTTCCAGCTTGGGTTGTTTATTTAGGACTGACACAGATTTTGGCAGAAGGATCACGAGGGAGTTTTACCCACGTCACTGTAATTAAAATAAATTGGGTACCGGTAGGAATTTCCCAGAGCTTCTTTTTCAAACTTTGTGTAGCTCCTGCATAGTTCCCTGTGCTGGGCTCACTCCCTTGTCCCCTTGCACGTGTGGGGCATGAAGGACATGTCCACAGCCTGAAGCTGGGGTGCGAGTGGGCCCATTGGGCCATGGTGGTTCTGGTTAGCACACTTTGCCTTTCTCTTGTGTGAGTACTGTAACCATGGCCTCCTGACCAAGCTCCAACTTAATTCCTTGTGCTCAGATACCAGCCACTGCTGAAAAAGATGTTTTTCTCTGGGTTTATGCCACAGGCGAGAAAGGGGCAGTCATATTCAGGATGTGCTCTCCCAGGGGAAGTGGAGCTTGTAAGACACTGATGGAGTGTGCATTGATGGTGCTCGACAGCACGGTGCCTTACTCAGTCTTTCTGCAGCCTCATGCAACTCACAGCCTCCCAGGTAATTGCAGGCATGGAAGGTCCCATGAACTGAATGTCTGTGAATCCTTAACGTATGACCTGCTTCTTAGGGATGGGATCAGCAACTATTCCTGCAAAGTTTCTAGGCAAGATCCTGTGCTCAAGCTTTATGCAAAGGTGTGCATCCTTTAACTGCATATTCTAAACAAAGCAACAAAGAGCCTGAATGGATAATGGTAGGAAATCAGCAAAACAAATTATTCTGTATGTATTCTATGTAGCAGGCAGAATTTTGGTCCCCACAATCTCTGCCCCGTTGGTGGTACTCCTATGGTTGTGCTATGTTACATGGCAAAAGGGACTTTGCAGATGTAATTAGGGTTGATAATCAGTTCATCTTAAGATAGGAAGATCATCCTGGACTTTTGGGTGTGCCCAGTGTAATCACATGAGCCCCCTAGAAGAAGGGGAGGAAAGCAGAGAGAGGCGGCCGAAGGGGAAGTCAGAGAAATTCGAAGAACAAGGATTTGATGTACTGTCGTTGGCTTGAAGTTGAAGGGTCCCTGTGTTAAGGGAACAAGACACTGCCTCTCCAATTGTGAGGAACTGAGTTCAGTCAACCACCAGTGAGCGTGGAACCCCTGAGCCCCAGCTGAGAACTGTCGCCCCTGCCGATACCTTGCCTCAGCCTTCTAAGACCCACAGGAACTGCGAGACAATAAGTGAGCGTGGTTTAAGCTGCTACATTTGCGACAATTTGTTATGGCAGAAATAGATGATGAATGCATTTTCTGAGGTATCATATATCTCTTACAATTGTGTTAGAAATAATCATGTATGAAATTGCAGAACTCAACTGAAACTATGACTCCAATGTGGAGTAAATGTCCTTTTCTTAATTTCCGTCTATAATGTATGCAGCCTTCTCTCTCAAGGACCCGCTGACAGGTGACTGGGAGGAATGACCTGTGTTTAGTCCAGTTTTAATTCTAGTCCAGTCTGATCACGTAAACGGTCCCTTTGGGTAATATGCAGTCACTCATAAAAATGCTCAGTTTCTCCATTCCTTGCCCTCCTCCTGCTTCCCTCTCTGAGTTGCTGTATGTGTGAGGGGACATCCGTGTGGATGACTCAGGAGAACTCGTGGCGTTGGAGGGGGATGAGGTGCTGCTGACTGTTAACTGACGTTTGATCTGCTGGTCCTTCCGCCTGGATTCGGTGACCCTGCTGGCACTCAGGACACAGCATTTTGGCTGCTCTAACTCACATTCTTCTCTTTCTCGGCTACGTTGGGCTTGGCGGTTCTCTCTGGCTGACTTTGCACGCCTCCACCTTGCCTCTGCCTGGCAGGGAAAGACGGCCCAAGGTCTGGCTGGGTCTCTGCTTTAGTTTAGTTCAGAGAAATAGCTTTGTGATCACGGCCTTGCTCCCTTTCTGGCACATCCTTCAACAGGCTCCATAGCAGGACTGGCAACATTTTGGGATCCTGTCTGTGTCACATAGAAACTAAGGGTGGCCCAGGAAAAGCCAAGTCTCTCGGGGTCAGGCCGTGGCCAAGACTGCGATGACCCAGAGCATGAGTCTGCTTGGCTCCACCCCGTCCTCTGCCTCACCTTTCTCCTTTCCTCCTACATCTCCTATGTCATGTCCTCCTGTCGTCAGGAGGGAAGACTTCTGGGTTGGTTGTCATATGTAGAAGGCACAGCTCTGCCAGACTCTGGGAGATGCGCTGTCAGCATCCTTCAGGAGTGGCTGTTCTATTTTAGGTGGGGGAAGATAAGGGAAGTTTGAAAATCTTGTCTCAACAGCACTTGCCTCTCACGCTAACTTTCTTGCAGCAAAATCCTAGTTTTCTTATCAGATGCTGAGTTTTGCTTTGTTCTTTCCCTTTTTATTTCTTCTGAAATGTGTTCAGCTCTCTCTGCAGGAGGATGGACAACGTAGGAGAGAAAGTGTATTCACAATCTTCAAAATACCAACACGTTAAAATTACTTACTTATGGTCATAGTAAAATGATCATATCTTACTAAATAAGAGAATAAAGTTACCAAACAGTAAGGAAACTATAATGATACAAACAAATTGAAAAGCTGAACACTAAAAATTTAAATTGCACAGCAGTAGACTTGGGGAGACTTTGAGTTTGTTCTTTGTGTCTTTTCTGACTTTTCTGCTGTGAATATAAATTGCTTTTATGATTGATAAAACAATAGCATTTTATATTTAAAACATAGGATACTGCATTTACCTGTTCTTCCTTCTTTTTTTCCCTTTGTGCTCTGTTATTCCTCTAGTAACTTCCGCTGTCTCAGGTCCTGAATGTCAGGTTGGTCAATCTTGGGTCAACTCAGGTCTGTCATACAATTTGAAGTTACAATTCAATGTGAATTCAGAAATTTTCACCGTGAACCAATGGCCCTCTCAGAATGTTAATAGTTTGAACTTCTCACATCTCTTGAAATGCATAATTATTCCGTAAGTTTATTTGGCTTTATGTTATTTAATATTTGAACAGCTAAATTCGTAAAGCTCAGATATGTTTTTCTTGAATAAGAGTCTAATTCATTGGTGCAAATGTCCAATGTTTTGTCAGTTCTGGGTACAGTCAGGAGACAGAGAACCTAACGGTTATATGAACAGAGACAATTTAATATATAGAACTGTTAACGCAATGTTTACTAGGAAAGTGAAAGGGTAAAAAGCCAACTTTAAAGTATGAGGGCACTAGAGCTGTAGGAAACAACTCACTTCTAGGGCTGGGGGAGCAAAGGAAAGGAGTCTGAACTCTTAAAAGTTGATAACTTAGAGGAGGAGCCCCACAGAGCTGAAACTCAGACCTCTGCCGAGGGAGCACCGCCTGGCTGGTGCCGGTGTCTCTAAGGTTGGGGCAGCGTTGAGGCTGATTTTGTAAGTGATGGAAAAATTGCAAACTGAGTTGAGCAGCTCCCACTGCAGCTATGAGGGTAAAGACGCAAGGCTGGGTGTCCCTCGGCAGACTCTCTGGAAGCGAATAGGAAGGAGGGACTCTCCTCCCCTCCTCCAGCCTTGCAAATCTCCCTCTGCTGGCAGAGCCCTACAGGAACAGCTGGCAAAGTGAGAACATGGGTTTGTAGTTTCAGCCTCTGCTTTATTGAGCGAAGATGGAAGAGCTGGTGCGGAGTGGAAAGAGTTACTTTATAACTGGAGCAAATATAAGATAATGGAAATATTTATGTTTAAATAAAATAAGAGAACCGTCTTAAATTTCAAACATCTGTCGTAGGAAAAGAGTGTCGTGGGCAAGTAGATAGCCAGATGGCATTTTAAACAGTCAATTTCTTCTTCTTGAATCAATGAACAAATGAAAGAACAATCACATGAATGAATGAATGGGTAGACGGAAGGAGACATGGATGAATGACAACCAAAGGCCTCCTTCCGGGGTTTCCCTCAGTCCGTCATAGAAGCTCCTTTTCACAGAGCTGAGTGGAGAGATTGTCTTGGTAGGATCCTCATCGGTCTGGATCCTCAAATGCTTTACTCACACAAGTCATTTCTACAGGCAGTCTGGGTTGCAGTCATGGAAAAGGGAGAGAGATTTCATGAAAAGTGTTTTGTTCACATCTGTTTCTCACAGAATCACAGGGAGATGCTTTGAGTTCTATTCTAAACCACACAAGACAAATTTTGTTGCTAAATAGGAATAAAATCAATGAATGGGAGAAACATATGAATAATGTCTATTTTAGGATAGACAAAGATTTGTTATTGACCGATGTGGCTTATTTTGCAATGAGAACTCAGGTTACTGGCTGTGGCTGAAAATGAATTCTAAGACAGTGGAGACAGCCCAGAATAATGTGCTCATTGGCCACTAAAACCCAGACCTCTTTTAAGAGCTCTTGCTGAATTGGCTTTCTACTTATTTCCAGAAAATATATTCAAAACCTTAGAACAAATGATAAAGGACTTCCTTTGGCATTTACCTACTAAAACATAAGGTTTGATTTCCCTCGTGATTTTTGAACCTCTAAAATCAAGTAGGAAGATAAAGCACAGTAAATATTACGTCGAGGTTTCTAACACGATGCAAAATCCTCACCTATGTTCTCTCTTTCTTCTGTCTTTACAACTCGAGTTATCTGAGAATCCGTTACTTTGTAATAAGAAACGTGTGCATGTTCTGGAACTAGGGTTAGACTTCAAGAGGTTTAACTAGCGAACGAAAACAAAAAGCGAACTTAAAAACTACCACCCCACACCAAACCAAACCGCTCTTGAGATCGAACAAAAAACAGGTATAGCGAGCACAGTAAACTTTGACCTTTACTCCTAAATCAGTGGTAATGAAATCTTTTTTTTGTGAAAACACAAGATCAAAGAGTAAAAATCTCTCAGTGAAATAATTCCCTTCTCAAAGTGAATAAAGAAAGAAATAACAGTGAAAACATAGGTATTCCTTCGTAACTCAGCATATTTATTCCGGGATCAATAGTGTATATAAGTTTTAAACACGGGGCTGAGGATTTAGATTTGGTTATATTAGTACTGATATATTAAGCAAATTATCTTTCAAAGAAGGAAATGTTATTATCTTCTTAAACATATCGCCAGTCCAGAAAGGATTGTATTAATATAATTTCAGGACTTTTAAGTCTCAATTCCTGAAGTTTTTCTTTCTTTAATGCTGATTTCTGTCCTCTAATAAAAATAATGCCAAGTAGCATCCATCGATGATGTTAGTAAGAACTAAACCCTCTTCTGAGCGTTTGCATCTATTACCTCATTTAGTTTTCACATCAATCCTCATTAATATAGTTAATAAATGTTTATAGAATGTCTATAATATAGCTTATACTTTGCCAGGTCCTGGTGAACCACTGTTGAAGGAAAAAAGAAAAAGAAAAAAAAGAAAAGGAAGGAAAAGAAAAAAAGAAGAAAAAGAGAAAAAAATAACCTCGAAGCCAGTCCCAAATTTTGTGGAGTTTACAACCTGGTACCTGCCTTGTGAGGCAGTGTGAGATAATAGAAAATAGATATGTTGGTCTCTGCCCCCAGTTCCTGGCACAAGGCTCCTGAAATCCTTGTAAATTCCTAAAGATAAGAAGAGCAGAACAGCATCTTTTGTTCTAATGTTTGGTTTTTCCCGGTTCCTGACACAGGGCTCCTAAATCCCCTGGAATTTCCTAGTTGATAAGAATGTTTTTTGTTCTAATGAGATGACTCTGGGCGGCCTTCTAAATGGCCCCAGGTGGGGGCTGGTCACCTCTCACTCCATTACCAATTTGATGTTAACACTGCCCAATGAGGAGCAGGGTTTCTTCTTCTTTTTTTTGTTCTACTTAAGACAACAGAAATTAATTATTTCACAGTCCTAGAGGCTAGAAGTTTGCAGTCAGTATCACTGAGCCTAAACCAAGGTGTTGGCAGGGCCAACACTTCCTGTGGAGGCTCTCTGGGAGGATCTGCTTCTTGCCCCTTCCGGTGTCTGTTGACTGCTCACATTCCTTGACTTGTGGCCACATCACTCCCATATCTAGCTCTGTCTTTTTTTCTTTCTTCCTTTCTTCAAAATCAACTTCAAAGACCTTATTTTTTAGAGCAGTTTTAGGTTCACAGCAAAATTAAGAGGAAGACACAGAAACTTCCCACATATTCCCTGCCCCCACACGTACATAGCCTCCCCCATTATCAACATCCCCCATCAGACTGGTACACTGGTGTCAAGGGTGAACCTGCATTGACACGTTGTAAGTAGCCAAAGTCCATTGTTTCCATTAGAGTTCCCTTTACTCTTGTACATTCTATGGGTTTGGACAAGTGTATAATGACATGTGTCCCTCGTTAGAGTTTCATACAGAGTAATTTCACTGCTCTAAAAATCCTCTGTGCTCTGCCCATTCACCCCTCCCTGCACACTAATTCCTGGCAACCATTGATTTTTTTACTGTCTCCATAGTTTTGCTTTTTCTAAAGTGTCATACAGTTGGAATCATACGGATGTAGCCTTTCAGACTGGCGTCTTTCACTTCGTAATATGCATTCAGTTTCCTCCATGTCTTTTCATGGCTTTATAGCTCATTCATTTTTAGTACTGAATAATATTCCCTTGTCTTATTGTACCACAGTTTACTTATCCATTCACCTGCTGAAGGACATCGTGGTTGCTTCCAGCTTTGGCCATTATGAATAAAGCTGCTATAAACATCCATGTGCAGGTTTTGTGTGGACATAAGTTTTCACTCCTTTGGGTAAATACCAAGGAGCACAATTGCTGGATCATTTGGTAAGAGTATGTTTGGTTTCATTATGAAATCCCCAGACTATCTTGCAAACTGTACCACTTTGCGTTCCCAGCAGCCATGAATGAGAATTCCTCTTGCTCCACACCCTGGTCAGTATTTGGTGTTGTCAGTTCCAGATTTTGACTGTTGTAATAGGTGCGTAGTGGTACTTCATTGTTTTAATTTGCATTTCCCTCACGACATATGATATTGAGCATCTTTTCATGTGTTTATTTGCCATTTGTACATCTTCTTTGGTAAGGTGTCTTTTAAGGTCTTTGGACCATTTTTTAATTGGGTTGTTTGTTTTCTTGTTGTTGAGTTTTAAGAATTCTTTGTATATTTGAATAACCATCCTTTATCAGATGTATTTTTTGCAAATATTTTCTCCCAGTCGTGTGGCTTGTCTTCTCATTCTCTTGACATTGTCTTTAGCAGAGAAGAAATTTTTAATTTTAATCAAGTCCAGCTTATCAATTAGTTCTTTCATGGATTGTGCTTTTGGTGTTATGCTAAAAAGTCATGGCCATACCCGAAGTCATCTAGATTTTCTCCTGTATTATCTTCTAGGAGTTTTTACAGTTTCACATTTTACATTTTGATCTATGATCCATTTTGAATTAATTTTTGTGAAGAGTGTAAAGTCTGTGTCTAGATTCATTTTTTTGCATGCAGATGTCCAGTTGTTCCAGCACCATTTGTTGAAAAGACTATCTCTGCTCCAATGTATGGCCTCTGCTTCTTTGTAGGAGTAGGGAATTTTCCAGTGTGAAATATTGGAAGGAACACCAGATTTGAACCAGGAGTAAGAACATAGGCTGTGGTGTTAGATGGGCTGGTCTTGAAGTCACACCTAGGCCCTTTCCATCTGTAAGAACTTATGGAAGCCACTTAGACTCAATTTTCAATCTTTAAGCTGATGATTATAATATATTAGTATGAATAAATATAGTTTATGATTTAATGTGCTTTTAAAACTTTGGCTTATGAAATACACACCCCAGGCTGATTGGTGACAGACACCAATCCACTCTGAAGGCCTCCGGGATATGCAGTTTCTCAGTACAGTATATGCATGGATCACGGTACTGCAGTGGTTCTCAGTGTAGTCCATGGACCAACAGCATGGGCATCATCTGGGAACCTGGGAGACATGCAAAACTCTCTGGACTTGAGTTACACCTGCAGAACTCTGGGGATGGGGCCCAGCAATCAGGGTTTTGAGACCCACTGCTGTACTGGAAACCTATCTTTGCGACTTTGAGCAAACTTACCTCCTCTCTCTGGAATTATAGTTTCACATTTTACATTTTGGTCCATGATCCACTTTGAGTTAATTTTTGAGAAGTGTGAAGTCTGTGTCCAGATTCATTGTTTTGCATGCAGATGTCCAGTTGTTCCAGCACCATTTACTCGCCTATAAAATGAAGCAGATCATGTGGTTCTTAAGGCCTCTCCCACCTTTGAGAGTCTGTAATTACGCTCTTAAAAACTGCTAGTAAATGTATTAATAAGTCTTATGTGTTAGGTGCTTTGCCAGCTGCATGACATGTAGTATTTCAAATAATCATAGAAAATCTATTTGATGTAAAACTGAGGTTTAGTTCACTTCTGTAACTTGTTCAGGCATGATAAAACAGTTCATTGTGAAGCTAGGCCACCAAAGATGCCAGTCTCCACAGCTGTGGGCTTAGTCACTTTGTTACATAGACCCATGGGAATGAGTGTCAGCATTGCCGTTCCATTTCCTATTCTGAGCTCACAGTGAGGAACGATATATTCTGCATTTCACTTAGGTAATCTTTCACCAAATTTACAGTAGATTGAACTAAGGCTGCTGGTAGAAGTTTCCAGTGGAGAACAGATGCAAACCAAAACCCAAATGTCCCTATGTTATGATGGAAAAAAATTTTACGTAGCATTTTACATAGCATTTTTTTCCCAAAAACTTAACATCTCTTAATCTGATTTTGTGCAAGGTAGAGCAATGCAAAATTTTAAATATGATCATTTAAATTGTTATTTTAACTTATCAGAAATTAAGTAGTCAATTCTAATCATAACTTTTAATGCAATAAGGCAAACTCAATGGATATATTATACCAATTGTCTTGGTAAAGCATCTAGAGATGTAGTTTTCCTGGAAAATTCTGCTATGGTTAAGACTCGTTGATTCTTCTTTAAAATGGAGCAACAAGTGGCCTTCTCTCTCCATCGTCTTCTCACTAGGTTTGGCGAGACTTAGCCAGCCCTTTGACGATCTTTTTTACACCTTTTGTAATATTGTGTAGATAACTTTGAATGAAAATCAAGAAAACCTGGATTTGAGCGTCATCTCCTCTAAGTCTTCATTCCTTATAGAATAATGATGATATTTCAAAAATCTATTTATTTCCTAAGGGTTTAGCGAAAAACAAATATGATAATATTCGGCATACTGTTATTTATGTACTGTTATGTAATCCTTTTCAATCTTTACTACTTTATGTGTAAAGAACCTAAAACATTGTTAGAATGAAACAAGTCATTTTACAGTATGCATGGCACAGTCTCCAGCACAAAGAAGGAGCTAAACACATATTTCATTTAAATGTTAAAATGAAATAAATGGACTCTCTTTATGTTCATCTCTAGTTCCAGCCTTTGAAAACATTTTACTTTTCAATAGAACTTTGCCCTCTATGCATGCTTATTTATGTTTAAGTTTTCTCATTTAAAAGTTTCAGTAATTGAAAAATGTTTATATAATACTTAATATACTCCAGACTCTGGGCTGGATGCTGGAGAAATGAAGAACCTCCTGTTAAGGGGTACAATCAGACTTATATATAAAAATTCAATTATAACAAAGTATGGCAGGTCCCACGATAAAGGGTGTTGAGAAACGGATGGATTTAACTGATACATAAAGGACATAATCAATAGGATTTGGTAAGTCTTGGATTGCAGGAGGTGAAGGAGAAGGAAAACAAAGGATGACCTTAGCTTGGGAAGATGGGTAGACAGTAGTCTCATTCAGCAGGATACAAATTTTAAAGAATAGTAGGTTAGCATGGAAAGCGATGTGTTCAGTATAGAATGCAGCTAGTTTAAGGCGCCTTTAAAGGACCCAAATAAAAGTGCCAATTGGTACTCCAGAGATAGAGGTTTAAACTTGGGGATTAGGACTTAGGAGTCATCAGCATATAGATAACCTTTCCATCCTCCTACTATGACAGTCATACAATCCTCTTTGAGGAGAAAACATACATGAAATATATGAGCCCATGAGCATTTTTCCCCAACATTCAGGGGCTCCTATTTAAACGCACTAGGAAAGCACACTCTTCCAATAATGGAGCTGA